>NW_028297127.1:10521415-10858838 GCF_055798465.1 Pogonomyrmex barbatus
CATATTAAAAATGCGAGAAGTGGAGAATTTAGCTATGACTACTATAGCGACTCATAAGACTGACTTGCAGAATTTGTTACAAAAAGCTGATTTTATCATAGAGAATATAAAAATTATTCAAGAAAAGACTGATCAAAGAAATGACCAAAGTATAAAGCTACGAGAATATTATTTAAAGAATCAGGAGGAAGACATGCAAAGTATGTTGAAGTAAAATTTAAAATACTCTTAAACAAATTAAATTACTTAAATAAGTAATTTCAACTTTCAAGTAATTTATAACTTTTATTCACTTTGTTATGTTTTATTTACAATATTGTTATAGTACAAAGCATAGAAATAAAGAAGCAACAGAAATTATTGGAGCAAGACCATGACAAAATAATAAAAATAGCTGAGAGATTAGATTCACATGTTACGCAATTAATGCTCGAATTAGAGAAGAAGAGTTCAATGCTCAATAATGCATTGGAAACATTAAAAAAAAAAGAGGAATCTTTGTCACATGAAAAAAAATTGTTTGAAGAAAAAGTGCAATGGGAGCGTAATCATTTAGAGGTAATTATCTAACGTAGATATAATTAAATAATTAATGTATGAATGAATATTAATATTAATGCTGTTTGAAAATCATCTATAATGTATTGCAAGGCGTTGAAAGAATCTTGGCTTAATGAACAAGAGAGACAATTGAAGGCTTTGACAAAGGAGAAAGAAGTAATTGCGGCCAAGAAGAAGCAATATGAAGTTTTAAAGACAATAAATAGTAATACTGATAATATTACAAAGATAGAGGTAAATTAAAAATATATTTTCATAGTATATAGAGCGTGTATATTAAAAAACTAAGAGAAAAAAATATTGTTTCAGATGTCGGCTGCTATAAAAGCAGCACAAAATGCTACTATATATGCCGAACAAGAAAGATTAAAGTGGCAAGAAAAAATGGAATACCTCGAAGGGCATCTGCAAAGTTTACGAGAAAAGGAATGTCGGCTTTTAACACGCGCCCGAGATCTTGAAAATTTCACACGGGTAATAGTAATCAAACTTTTACATGATATTTAAATATAGATGTCAATATAATTAAATAATTATCCAGATGACATTTGAAAAAAATGAAGCCATTAAAGCATTGGAAAACGCTCATCGTATCAAAAATGAATATAAAATCGATCCTCGTAGCCAATTTGAGAACTTGAACTTAGTAAATATAAGGTAGATATAACTCATAATGATTCAACTCTATAAAAATAACATTTATAAAAATAATATTTAGATAATTCCAAATTTCTCAGCGAAACGATGCCCTTGACAAAATTGAAACAAAGTCTAAACAACCCATGTAATTATATAGACAAGCAAACATCGTCTAATCAACAACAAACATTCCAAGTTACTACTCACTTTAGGGTAAGAGAAAAATAATCATCAAATATAAATGACAATAAAATTCTTTCTTTTGAATTATTCCATAATATATTACATTATTCCTTAATATGTTACAAAAATATATATGTATATATATAATTGTTTTTTTTTTAGGAAGTTGTAGATCCTCAATTAGTAATGTTGAAGTTGAATCTGGATGACCAACTGGATAACATTCAATATATATAACTGCCATGAAATTTTGATACAATAGTCAATAAATACATATTATACACTTTTCTCATAAAAATTATCTGCTTAATGTTTTTATACACATAACAGACAATAAACTATTTTTTACATTATAGTTGATCCACTATCTGTTGACTCACCATTATTAGTAAGGTTTATACTTTCGAAAACTAAAAAATAAAAGCTTTTAATTATATTTTCAATTATTATTAATACTTAAAACTTTGTATCAACATTTCTTTATATATACCATTCAAATTTACAATAAACAATAAATGATTATCAAAAAAGCTGAAGAGTTGAATATTCACCTTCAGTGTTATCACTGCTATCTAAAACATGTTGTTGTAGCACTGCAATATTTTCCTTCAATGTTTCCAGCTGGGCAATACTGCATTTTGTTTGATATAGTGCTTTTCCTACATCTTCTGTGCATGTTATCTAAAAATTGCAAAGCATGATTAGAATTTAGGCAAAATGAAAGGAATTAACACAAGGAATTAATAACAGAGAATTAAATTTCAACATGTGAGAAACTGCGATATTCTTTGATCATACAATACATAATATCCTTTCATTTTTTGAAAATAATTCACTTTGTAATTTCTTTATTTTATTCCTTATTCCTGTTTATTATGTCTAGGTTCTTATACTTTTTTTTAAGGTTCTTCTATATTGAATAAAAATATTCATTATTTACTAATATTATAATTTTTGTTATTTACCACAGCCTGGATCAATTTTAAAGGATTTATATTATTTTCTTTAGCATTAAGAATTTTGTAAGTATCTCCCATATTATTCAAGAATTCAATCGCATCAGTGAACATTGTCTTCACATCTCTAAAATGGAAAAATTTAAATCAAGAGAAGAGTTGAAATTTTACATAAAAAAAAAACATTCTTACATACTGTGCACAATCATGTGGTACAGGCAAGCCTGAAATATCTTTTGAAGAGTGTACGATCTTGTGTACAGAATGCTTGTGCGAAGTAATCATATTGAGATGTTTCGTGATGTTTTCCTTGCATTGTATCCTCTGTCCTGCAAACAATGAGACATTTAATGGATATAATCATGATATTTTTCAACATAATTAATTCCAATTAAAACTAATTCGAGAGGAAGAATAATTAAAATTGGATTACCTCTCAAGTCTCGTAATTCCTTCATCAATTTTTTGTGTTCATCTGGTTCGGCATCGAGACGTTCTAACTCGCGTTGATTAGCAAGTCTTTTCTGTTGTATAAGTTTTATAAAACGTTCTATGTCTTCCATGTTACACAGATAATACGTTAAAAAAATAGGAAAAATATGGGAATTTATCGCTGTCGCATTAAAATAAATTCAAACACTTTTCAAACACTACACTCTAAACATTCTCCGATTTCATTTAAATAAATTTTCAAACAAACTTTTATTGTATATAACATGAAAACAGAATGAGCAATTCCAGAATGATATCATTCCCTAAAGATTAAACATAGAAAGAATTAATCGCGTTCAGGGGGTCGATCATGTAACTTTTCCCCTAGGGCGGAAACATGAAAAGTGAAAAGTTTCACGTGAACTTACGATCATGTACGATTTTGTGGGATCATGTAACTCTCTCAAAATGTGAAATTTTTTACGTGAACTTTTTCGTTGTGTACTTTGTTGGCGGAAAGGCGGAAATCTAGGGAATTAATAAATATGCTTCGGAATTAAAGAAGCTTAGAGTTGCGTTAGGATTAAGTGTACGTAGTACATATACAATTGGTTATTAAAAGATGTATATAATACTGTACTAATAAAATAATTTTCATTAGCTATAAAATTTATGAAACTATGTTTCATGATTTCACTTTCCATGCATCCAAACTACATACATAATCGCTGTACATGAAAAGTTTCACATGAAATGTCAAGAGGGTTAATCATGTAACTTTACGTGAAATTTTTCACTTTTTATTTTTCACTTTTTACTTTTCATTTTTTATATTTGAGGTGTGAAAAATGAAAAGTAAAAAGTGAAAAATGAAAAGTGAAAAATTTCACGTAAAGTTACATGATTGACCCCCTGCAGACCGTTTATTTTAAACCTATATTAGGATAACGATTATGTAATTTTCCTCTAGACACTTTTATCAATAAAAATGGGTTCAGGCCAATTATGTATCTTGAAACGAGATAAAAACAAAAAATTATAAAAGTTAATTACAAAAGTTACAAAAAATTACAAAATTGACTCTTGAATATGGACTAATAAAAAAATTTCCACTTTCACGTTTTCGCCCTAGAAAAAAGTTGATCGGTACTCTGAACATAAAAATTCCTAACAGTTACAAAATAAATAAATAGATGTGTTCGCATTGCTTGCACTCTCGAAAATTTTCCACATTTAAAAAGTAGGATAGATATATTCAAGGACAATGGAAAAAGAAAGGACGAAAAATTTAAATGCAATAAGCAATGCAAACAAACCTATTATTTTACTATTTTACTGTTGCGCATGCGCTAAAAATTCGTGTAACAATCGGCATGCGCGCACATGTAGCATGTCAGGTTGTGTCATTGTACTCCGGCATTTCTGCAGTTTTAATAATATGACAGGAAGTCTCGTTTGAGTAGTTTATTAGAGGAATAAATCCAACAATATTTTGAATAAATCCAAGAATGAGCACGATCCTGGAAAAAATCGCCTCTATTGAGGCTGAGGTAATCTTTATTTTATTGATGTTACGAGTATTTTGTTATTTGTAGCATTTTGTTCACGGAATGGTCTTTTCTTCCAGATGGCTCGTACTCAGAAGAATAAGGCGACTTCTGGGCATCTGGGTCTGTTGAAAGCGAAATTAGCAAAGCTTAGACGCGAACTGATCACTCCGAAAGGAGGCGGCGGAGGTGGCGAGCAGGGTTTTGAAGTTGCCAAAACCGGTGACGCTCGTATTGGTTTCGTTGGTAGGTCTTTCACAAATGTGTGATGTTTTATATTAGCTGCATTATAGTCCAGTTACATTGAAACAGGTTACACATAACATATTATTGCTTTTTCCATATTTTAAGATTTCTTTTAAAACTCATTATCTATCCTTGCCACACATACACACACACATACATACACACACACACATACACACACACACACACACACACACACACACACACACTTATACATATATAAACTAGTGATAAGAATAATAATAATTATACTTATTGCTTCCAAAATATAATTGTGTTATTGTTATTATTGTTATTAATAAAATATAACATTATCAATTTGTTATTGAAAAAAGTACTTATGAATAGTAATGATGTTACAAGTAATATATTTCCCATTTTCTTACAATTTGACAGGTGAGGATCTCATTACATCAATATTTCTTAATTTATTTATATCAAGGAATTTTTATGATATAATAAAATCTTATAGATTATATGTGACAAAATTTCTTTATATAGTTTTAATTGATTAAATATACAGGTTTTCCATCTGTGGGAAAATCTACTTTGTTGAGTACACTTGCTGGTGTGTATTCTGAAGTAGCTGAGTATGAGTTTACAACGCTCACAACTGTCCCTGGTTGCATAAAATATAAAGGTGCAAAGATACAAGTAAGTCTATAATGGATAATTTGCTATATAATTTTATACTAATGAAAATTTTGAATATAATAATTATTATTTTTCATAGGGCCTATTATTTTTTTAATTTGCAAATATGAGCCATATTTCTAATCTGATTTAATATTTTTTACTTTAATCACAGTCTGAATTAGGATTCAAAGTTAACTATGGCAATAAAATCAAGTAAGATTATAACAGAATGCATCTTGCAGCTGTTAGATCTTCCAGGTATTATAGAGGGTGCAAAAGATGGCAAGGGACGTGGACGACAAGTTATCGCCGTGGCGCGAACATGCAGCCTTATCTTTATCGTCTTAGATGTGCTCAAACCACTCGGACATAAACGGCTGATCGAGCATGAATTGGAAGGTTTTGGTTTGCGCTTGAACAAACAGCCACCGAATATAACTTTTAAGAAGAAAGATAAGGGTGGTATTAATTTACAAACCATGGTAAGAAAATGATTTATTGATTTTAATTTATTGATTATTAACAGTCAGTATGGATCGAATATCAAGAAATTAAAAATTATTGCAAATATTTTAGTGTCCACAATCCGAATTAGATTTTGACTCGGTGAAAATGATCTTGTCAGAATACAAAATCAGTAATGCGGACATTACGTTAAGGTACGACGCCACCTCTGATGACTTGATCGACGTTATAGAAGGAAATCGCGTTTATATTCCTTGCATTTATCTCTTGAATAAAATAGGTAATTATGTCAAAAATGTTGCCAAGTATAATGATGAAGAGATAAGAAATAGATAAGAAATATTAATGAACGAGAATTTTCTCTTATAGATCAAATAAGTATAGAAGAATTAGATATTATTTATAAAATTCCACATTGTGTGCCGATCTCAGCTCATCACAAATGGAACTTTGATGATCTGCTGGAAAAAATGTGGGACTATTTACAACTTGTGAGGATGTGAGTCCAAATCTTCTAAATTGTCATATAAACTATAATTTATGGATTTCTATTAGAATAATCTATGAATTTAATTTTGATGACAGTTACACGAAACCAAAAGGACAACTCCCGGACTATAACGCACCCGTAGTATTAAATATTGAAAAGCGAACCGTTGAAGACTTCTGTAATAAACTTCACAGATCGATCGCGAAAGAATTTAAATAGTAAGATTATTGTATTTTATCATGTTTAATATTCGTAAAAAAATTATTAATCGTAAAAAATTATTAATCTTTATAAATATTTGATTTATTCGTTCTGTTACAGCGCATTGGTATGGGGCTCATCGGTGAAACATCAACCCCAAAAAGTAGGAAAGGATCATCTTCTTTGTGACGAAGACGTTGTGCAAATTGTAAAAAAAGTGTGATATCATTTACCTTGCACGATCCTTTCTTGGCGCAAATAAAGTTAACTAATGAGATTGAATAATATTGTTTGTAAAAAGATCACATTTTTATTAATTATGAATGTGAATATATTATATTCACATCTGCATAATATATGTTTATGTCGCTATTATATCTGATCATGAATGAACAAAATGCAACGAAAATGATAAAATTTTTACCGATATTAGCTAGTTGTTTTTATATATATTTGAAATTGTGTATAAAATTTCGAAGTCTATATTTTATACTTGTCACTTAAAATTTCTTGAGTGAAGTAACAATATAAAGTACAATATAAAAGTAAATTATTTTAATTATTATATTTTTTTAATTTTATATGTACTATTACATTTATAAAATCAATTATCGATATGATTTGTTATTTAATATAATATTGCATTTTGTAACATATAATTCGTGGTGATTTGTCCAGGAAAAAGTATCTCTATACATAGTAAAAATTAATTTGTGTTCAAATATATAAACGGAGATATATATACACATACGATCTTATAAATTATATAAGCTATTTACAAAGATTTCAAAATATATTCTTTCCTTTGTTGGTCCAACAACTTTTCCAAGTGTTCACATCTTGAATTAACATCCTCAAGCTTTTTATTGAGATTCTTTATAGTTAGAACTTTTTGAGTAACTACAAGTTTTATCCTAAAACAAAGTGATATATTTATTGAAAAAAAGTGATTTAATCATTTTCAATATCAATATCAGTATTAATATTTTTATTGAATTATTGAATATTTTTACCTGCTATGCAGTTGTGTCATAAATTGATCTCTATTAATGTTATTTTGTGTTATTTCTTGATAAAGTGACGAAATTTTTTCTTCCAACTCCCTTTTCTCTATTTCGATTTCCTGCTTCGCTATTTCCTTTGCATCGTCTCTCTCTATAGTCAACTTTGTGACCGTCTATAATCGACAAATTATAAAGAGTAATTATATTTAATTAATGAGTTATTTTCACGAAATTTACCTCGTTCATATTATTGAGATTAAACATGCACTCCTTTAATTTATTTTCTGTTTTCTCAAATTGAGTTTCTGTACATTTAAGTCTTTCTTCCAGTAATAGTAATTTATTTTTATAAATATTCTCGCTTTTAATTGCGGTTTGTAATTTTACATCATAATCTTCTTTCATTAGTCTGAAAATAATTTCGATAGAATCGTGATAAGTTTTTTTTGTATTTCTCCTCCTTAGAGAAAAAACGCATTATAAACATACTCCAATTTATTATCGAAACTCTGCTGCAACTTAATTCGCATTTCGCGAGCTTCCTTTTCCAATCTAACTATAGCAATCTCTATATGCCTGTCTCTTTCCTTTTGACAATCATTACGAATTACAGCCTCTGCTCTCGTGAATTTCGCATTTTGTTGTTTTTTATAATCATCTGACCACGCGAGCCACTCTTTTCTCAAGGATTCTTCAAAATTTTTCTTAGCAATTTCGTGTTGCTCTTTTAATCTTTCCGTTTCTTTCTGTAAAAGGATATTTATATAAATTATTGTTAAATGATTGTTTATTTTTCCTCAAGTAGAAAGATTTTATTGTAAAACAGACTTGAAAATGTAATTCCATTTGTTGGATCGTTGCGCTTGTTTCCTGATCACGTTTCTTTTGTTCTGCAATGAGTGCTGATTTCTCTCTTTCAAAATGTTCTGTGAATGTTTTTTGTTGCATCTGAAAATGCACTTCTTGCTCTTCCAAGTTTTCCTTGTATCTAATCAACACACATTATTATGATTCACGTAGATTTTACTTAAAATTATATTAAGATCAATACACATGTGACATGTGATACCTTGTCGTCAATATGTCTTTCTCTTTGGCCAACATTTTCTCGTGACTGTCTGTCAATTCGATTCGTAATTGCTCCAGCTGTTGATTCGATCTACGCATTGCACGTAACTCTGTATCCTGTAACTCTTTTATATGCGCGCGTCTTAATTCCTGGATTTCCTGTTGATGTTGTTCCATCATATTGTGCAACTCTGGTTCCAGGCCTTTCACTGTCATTTCCTGCACAGAAAAAATAATGTTGCTGCATAATTATTTTGATGATCCAACAAAATTATCTTCAAATCTGTGTCCGACTAAGTTTTTAGATACTTCAGCTAAATCGTTCTTTTTGTATGCAATATCAATAATTTTTGTGTAATTTTTAATTATTCCACACAATTTTAATCATCATCTTATCATTATTATTACTTATTATAAATATCTTTGTGTAACTCTTTGTGTAACGTAAAGAAATTAATGATCTTCTAGCATGAGATTATTTTTTTCTCGATGTTATAATTTCATAAAAATTAAAAGGGAGTTTTTGAATTATATTTGCTAATATTAATTGAGATAAATTAATGATTACTTTGATTTTTGACGTTTTCATCTCCAGCCACCGTTCGCGTCGGATCTTTTCAGACGCCGCCATATTTTCTTTCGCACGTTGCAGCTCGACAGCATGCCTCTCAGTAATTACTTTTATATCTCGCTGAATCTTCTGTTCCATTTCTTTAATTTGTCGGGCGAGAGAGTCGCATTTCTGCGTGAGATCTGTTTTCTCGGAAATCAACTGTTCAATAAATTTCTGATGACGTTCCACGATCGTCCTATACTTGTTCTCTAACTCTTTCGTCTTGGTAGCATGACAGTGTTTTTGTGACGCCATTTTATCACATGCCGCTTTGCGCTCAGATTTTAATTGATTCTTCAAACATTCTATCGTCGCGTTTTTTTCCTCAAGTTGTAATTTTGCGGTTTCTAAATCGTCTTGATGACAACTGAGAGTTTGCACGTCGTACCTACAAAAAAAATATAATTATATAATTCACCGTTTTTTCTTAATATGCACTTTTTAATTGTAAGAAATATTATAGAAGATCAATTCTCTACCTATTAAGATTTTGATAGGATGAGATTACAGTTGTGGCATTATTGGCAATGATATCATTCTCAGGTGTATCTTTTAATAATAATAAAAGTTATTATATAGTTAGTATTGTTTAACGTGAATTAAAATATTATTTTAATAATGCTAATCTATTAAATCTTAATACCATTTTCTAATGTTCCTAAGAAGGACATTATGTCCTCGTAAGTTGTTGCGATTGGTCCACATTTGTCTGTGGCAATATCTTTCTCTGGCTTGATCTGCGCTCAATTATATTTAATTCAATAATAATTCAGCAAAATAATTTTTGAAAATAAATGAGAAATAAATTAGATATTATTTTTATAAATTAATTAATTTTTATTAATGAATTAACTTTTATTAATTAATTTTTAAAAGCTAAACTTTCGTTGCTTACTTGTCCTAAATATTTATACATTGCTGGTTCCAGATTGACATTGTACTTTTCATCGACTGCCAATAAATCTATTCGATTGACCTCTGCGATTTCGATACTGCTATCTTTCTCGAATTGATTTATCATATTGCATAATTGTTCAAATGAGCAATGTGGCTCGATTACATTCTGGTTGAAATCGCACTTTTTTTCACTCAAATTCTCCGTTGCCATGTTTGTTTAATATATTTGCTTACGAGAAAATATCTAAATGACGTGATGAACTGAACTGTTCAACAAATTTGCGTGTATCGATGTGTAAACGCATTTATTTACGCGTTGTTCGACGATCGCCATGGCGATGCACGTTCGTAAACAAGGGATGTATTCTCTTACGTGTAGGACAAGTACTTTGTACGTGAATGCACGCGTATGCATAATAGATGAATTGAAATAAAGAAACGATAATATACTTTTTTATTAAAATGTTATTTATGATATATTATATACTGTCAAATTAATTAGTTTTTAAATAATATTCTAATTAAAGAATCATATATTTATATTATATTTATTTATATTAATAATTGTATTTGTCAATGTTAATCTTTCATTCTCTCTCTCTCTCTCTCTCTCTCTCTCTCTCTCTCTCTCTCTCTCTCTCTCATCATATATTATAGTTTTCAGAGAACTATCCCTTGTGCAAAACTTGTTTAATTACAATAGGATTATTTACTCCGACACAGTATTTAGTTTTTAAATAATATTTTAATTAAAAAATAATATTTGTTATAATAATTATATTTATCAATTTTATTAATTTTATATTATTGTAATGTCGAAAAACTTTCTCTTGTATAAAACTGTTTGATCATAATAGAATTATTTTACTCCTATTTGATATCTTCCATTTCAACCCTCGATAAGAAAATACCTATTTATAAAATTTCAAAAGAACGAGATTCCTAAATTCTATCGATATTATCGAAGCATCGTTATTCAAGACCGCGTTTACCTTCGGAGAGATCTCATCCCTTGAAATTTCCTACCAATGCGACTTTTGCCGTACCCTCGGGAATGGCATTCCAACGTAGTCGCAGGTCTCAGCTGTCGGTGGCGTTCGCGGGGCGAGGTTTTCTAGGGGGTTTGGGCTGCGGCGGGGGTGACGAGGCAAGAGGGCGGATGACAGGGGAGGGTATATGTGCAGAACGGCCCTTCCGACCCCTCGCGGCGTACGGCGGTACGTACCGTAGGAGAATCGATCTAAAACTAGGAGTCGCCGCAGTAACCGCTGGGAGGAAGCCAGTGTTACAATTCGCGGGGGCTTCCGTCGTATGCGCCAGTGAAATCTTAGACACACGCCGGTTAATCGCACATACGCACGGCACAATCGTCGGACTAGATACGTCCACGTCGACGGACGTACGTACGTCGTCGCAGCCCCTGCTTGTCGCTCCTCTCGCCATTCTCCACTCGCCCTCTCTCTCTCACCGTCTGTCCTGGTGGCAAGGCAGCACAGGGGCGGCCGGTCGGGGGCGACAGTACTTTAATCGCGGGATAACGGAGGGTGTTGTGCGCTCCTCGCTCTCGTCTACCTCGCGGACGTGCGTACGAGCGAGCGGGACGGAGCGAGGCGCGGCGCCGCGGGTGCGACAAGAACGGCGTGCAGCATCTCGAAGAGGAGCAGCCGCACGAAGAAGGGAAGATACCACGTCTGTCGACCGCCAGTGATACAAGTCAACTAGCCAGCCAGCCAGCCAGTAGTTACAGGACGCCGCTATCCAGCCAGTGACACAAGTCCAGCCAGTCAGACGGCCGGTCAAGTGAAGTGTCGCAGCGTGTTCGTTCTCGTGCCCGAAAGATAGAGAAAAAAGAGAAGCGAAAAGAGAGGAGGAACGAGAAAGAGAGAGAGAGAGAGAGAGAGAGAGAGAGAGAGAGAGAGGAAGAGGAGAAGGGAGAGGGGCAGAGACGGTGCGAGAGGGCGAGAGAGAAAGAGAGAGAGAGACACCTTGCGAGGGTGTACGCGCGAGCAGGCTGGGCAGACAGCAGCGCAACCAGAGAGCATCCCTCGATATATAATGCGACGTGTAACCTTTTTTCCCTTCGCCTTGGTGGTCGTTCCTTCGGAATAAAACTGCGCGCTTGCTGCTGGGACGGTTCCTTACCTGCAGGGCTATGACGTAATGGCAAGAGAGGTACGCATATCCTTCCGGCAGCTTCCTTCCTTTCTTTCTCGCGCGCATGCAGCATCCATCTCGCAAATTATCCTCGCGGTGGCGGAGATAAAGGGGAAGAGAAATTCTAATATTTCTGCTTGTGCTGAATCGCAAACGAGAGAAATCGTCGCCGTCGTGGGAGTCTTCTCTCCACGGAGAGGACGCCTCTCGGTGACCTATTTTCACGTGACCTCGTGACACCCGACGGTCGGTCCTCGGCTTGTACCCCCCAGAGTGCATCACCCTCTCGGCAAGGCCGAACGGCTGAAGGGACGAGCCCTTCGGCCCGCTCCTTCCGTCTCGATAGATGCGCGGTTCTCCATAAAGAAGTGTTCGCACGAATGCTCCACTTTTTCACTCGTAGAATCGCTCGGCCTCATTTTGCTCTTTCAGGACATCTCCTCTATGTGCTCATGAGATTGCCCTTTCAGAAACCTCCCATTGTAGAATCCTGTTTGCTCAGAATATTTTTCGGGATTAATCCTTGCTAGAAGAAACCTCAATCGTCTCCCCTTATAAGAATTGATTTCGCATCGGGTTTTTAAATTATTTCGTGTATGTGCTTAAAATTACATCCTCAGAAACTTCATTTCCTTCAATTCTACCAATTGAAGATATCATTGAAGAATTGTGTTTCTCGATAATTTCTGAAATTTCTAATCCTCTCGCACCTAGCACTCACTGTGGTGGACACGCTTTTTCTTCATTTGTAATATGGAAGCACATAGTTGTAGAGATACTCGCTGCTGTTGTCCTAGTTTGTGAACATGTTCTGAATTATGATTCGAGTCGTTTATCACCATCCGCGATTTCTAAGGGGAATAATAAATAGGGAGGAAATATATTCAAACGTATCTCTTGATAAATCGAGAATCGGGTTTAGAATATTTAAGATCCTTTTCATTTACTTCTTTTTTCTCTTTAGAATAGTATTTTATCAGAAAATTTTCTTTGCTAATTATTAACAATTCTATTAACTTTTTATGTTATTATCTCTTTCACATATATGTGTTTTTTTTAAAACAATAATTATTTTTTTAATAATTCTTTTATTAGTATTTGTGAATAATTATCTTTCTGTGTTTTTCGAAACTTTATAATCTATCGCTTCTTTTAGAACTCATAAATTTCATTTTGTTTTATGTGAGTGATCAGATCTTTCATCAGAGTGATTAGATCTTTCCCTTATCACTTTGCATAATTATCGATATTTTTTTTATCAATAAAACTTTTCTTTGATAATGCCGCTAACATTAGTAAAATCTTCCTTGTTATTTTATTTGCACGTAGATTCTTTCTCGATACTTTTTTTCATTTGCAAAGTCCACTTTATTCCTCGATAGAAGCTCCTTCGTCGTTTTTGCGTGTTCACAGAGGCTTTGCATCCGTTTTGTTTACTGCTAGAATCTTTCTTCACGCTTTTCCCGCTCATATAGACTCGTCCTCATTGCCTTCTTACAATAACTTTACCCCACTACTCGCTCGTAGATTCTGCTTCACTGATTTGCAGGATCCTACAATTCTCGTATCACCATCATTAGTTGTTGGAATCTTCTTAAAAAGGTCCACAAGATACAGATTTTAAATTCAATGCGCTTTTTACAAATATTCTCTCTCGACCTGTTTATATTGAAAATTATACGCGGACCAGAGTCGCGAGAATGTTACTCTTTCGTTGCTGGAATGCTTTTCTCGCTTGTAGAACGCTCTGTATCTCATTGTATGTTCGCTCGTCGCTACTTTGCATGCTCGCAAAATTCTTCTCGTCGTTCTGCACGTTCGCGGACTCTTCTATGCAAAATCCTTATCATCGTTTGTCACGTTTCACAAAATTCCTGTATACCTTTTGTTTCAGAAGCCTTTTCGCAGTTTTGTATCTGACTCTCGAGAATATTTCAAAAAAGATTCTTTCGGATTTGCTATTTGGCTCTACTTTCAATTTATGAACTAAACAAATCCGAATAGAATAAACAAATAATTTATAATGCATGTATTAAACTTTTTATTAAATGAAGTGAATTAAGTAAGGATTTGAGAGAGTAGATTCCAGATTTCTTATTAAAGAATGCACCTGAGTTCGTGATTCCAACGAAGAAATTCATATTTTTGTGGAGTCTATGTTTTTTTTACACTTTGCAGTCTTGCGTATAAATAAACTAAAGAAAAAATCTATAAATACATGGAGAATCGAATTACTAAGTTTCTTAAGGAAAACATATTTAAAACATATAAATATCCAAGGACATTTCAGTGCAGACACATTGAAAAAACGTCGTCACAAAAGATTCCGTTAAATATTTGTTTAACGCTATTCTTGGCTCATTGGTTATTCCAAATTCCACGACTTTAAAATCTTTTGAGTGTGACGGGTTTAAATAAATCAAAAATTCGTGAAGTAGTCGACGGCGGCGGTTCTCGACGATACTTCGTTAAGGGATGCACCTGGGTACATTCACGTTGCACAGACCGCTGCAGCTGCAGGCGGTTCCCTATTTGCTCGTTAGCACGTTGCGATGTTGTTTACTAAGTTCCATTTACGACGAGTGCGCGAATGCGTTATTGCATAGAAAGGATTGATACTTGTATTACCTCAATAAACATTCAATTTTAAGTTTTTAGACTCTTAAAACTCTGAATTTTTGAATTTTTAAATATTCGGTATTTTGATCCTTAAATTCTAAATTCTTGCTCGTTTGTTAAATTTTTCTACTTTTTTTTTATATATAACATTATGATTTAAATGATTATTTATCTTAATTTTAGTTTTGTATACAAATTTATATGTCATTTATTTCTCTTTAAATTTTTGTTTCCACTCTCCTTTCTCCGTAAGTTCCCTTTGATTCTATTTAAATCTTTCAATTCTTGAAGTTAATTATATTAATTATATTTGTAGAACTTTAAGCGTTTTACTAGATTGTTAGATAAAGAAAGCATAAGCTCAATATAGTATTTTAAAATCTTTTTTGATTTTAAAATATTTACTCTTTGAAAATATTTAATCTTTGAAAACAATAGAATTTGAAAAATAATAAAGAATAAATGAAATAATTTATTCACGCAATAAAAATGAGAGGAATTTTTCGTTCTTACAAATTGACCGCATCTTTCTGTAATATATTTAATAATTATAAATGTTTAACAAACATAATAATGATATATTAGTATGGACGAATGACCGGCAAATCCAACTATGCACTGCATAAAATAAATAAGCGATATATTCTATTATTAGATGTACAAAAAAGTTCTGAGCTTTTTTTTGTAAAATTCAATCTTTATTCAAAAACAAACAAAAAAATATTAATCAACGAAATATTTCCCGTTTGCATCAACGACCTTTTGCCATCTTTCGGGTAGCTTGCGAATTCCTTGACGATAAAAGCTCCTCGGCTTCGAAGCGATAAAGTCATCAATGCATTTTCGTATCTCTTCAAATCTCACGAAATGTGTATCAGCCAAATGATGCTGCAGCCACCGGAATAGGTAGTAATCGGAAGGCGCCATGTTTGGGCTATACGCCGCGTGCGGGAGAAGTTCCCAGCCTAACGCAAAGATATGGTCCTGAGTCGCTTTCGCAACATGTGGTCGAGCATTGTCATGAAGTAAGATTACTTTATAACGTCCTTGGCCAGTAAATGGCCTCTTTTCTTCTAATGCAACGCTCAAATTGGTCGCTCAATTGTTGTTGGTAGCGTTCTGCCGTGATTGTTTCACCCGGTTGTAACAACTCGTAATACCACACACCTTTCCAATCCCACCAGATATAGAGCAAAACCTTCTTGGCGTGGATATTAGGCTTTGGCGTCAATGTCGAAGATTGACCAGGGTCAACCCATGATTTTCTACGTTTAGGATTATCATAAAGAATCCATTTTTTATCGCTTGTAATGATTTTGTGTAGAAAATCTTTTTTCCGGAACTTTGAAAGCAAAGTGAGTGCAGTGTCACGTCGTGATTTTTGTTGTCTTCGGACAATTCATGCGGAACCCATCTGCCTTTCTTCTGAACCTTTCCCATCGTATGTAAACGTACGGAAATGGTTTGCTGCGTAACGCCAAGCTGTTCTGCAAGCTCTTTTCCAGTTGCGCAGAGTTTATATCCAGCAGTGCTTGCAATTCGTCCGTTTCAATCTTTTGAGGGCGTCCAGTACGCGGTTCATCTTCAAGACTGAAATCTCTTTGGCGAAATTTTTGATACCATCTTTTACATGTAGTATGACTTACAGCTTTCTATGACTTTCTCTCCATATGCAGCACAAATCATTCAGCAGCATTTTTCTTCAGATGAACGCGAAGTGGGTGGAAAATCGAATATGCTCTTTTGTTATTGCCGTCGTGAACACTACTGATTTTTGAGGTTATATGCATCAAACGCCAAACCGTATGGCATTTTAGAAGGCCAAATGTCAACGCTTTAAAACCGCAAAAGGGCGGGAAGATATATAAAATTTAAATTGTTATTTCGGTTGTATGAAATCTAAAGCTCAGAACTTTTTTGTACACCTAATACAAGTTAAGACCGGTTAAACCAGGTCAGTGCTTTCGAGCATAAACTGCGCACGCGTCCTCTTAGCGCCACCCCGTTGAGGACTAGAAACAACCCCAAACATAATGCACCCCTTCGATTCGCATTATTCCGAGATCGCTAGCGACGTCGTCGGGATGTAATCTTGCCGATCGAAGAGTGCGAAGTACGATAGAGTGCACGAAACGAGGCAGAGACGAATACTCGCGGATAAATTGTGTAGAGTAAATGCATCTCTAAAGTAAATCGAGTAAATTAAAGTAAATTAACGAAATCATTCACTTTCGATAAACGCCGCAAAATCTTCGAGTGGGAAATTCGTGGAAAAACGCGATAAATCTGTTGCCGTAAGTGTCCTCCCTTCTATATTCTTGTATTTGCTTGTTTTTAATATGGATATTATTAGATATGATCACGCGTTTATAATTCAATATAATTCAATATAAATTATATGCTAAATCAGTTATATTTGATTGTATATATTAGTACTAGTACAAGTATGAGTGTTATGAATGTTTTGAATGTTCTCGCAGGACATTGTGGATATTTGAATATTTAAAATTTTTTGAATATTTCTAAATTTTAAGATTCTTGAAGGAAGAAATATTTTTTAATTTTTAGATACGTTTCGGAGGAATTTTTAAATCCTAGATTTATATTTAAGATTTTTAAATCTTCGAAATGCAATAATTGCAATAGTTCAGGAATATTTTGCACGCAGCTGAGAACATTGGTTCGTATTTTTTAATAATTATTATATTATTTTGTTATATTCCGATTGTTAATATGTCAGTTGTATATTAATGGATTTAGGACAACAGTTATCATCTTATATGTTTTGCATATTATATCATACATTTTTTAAATTCAATTTCTATTTAAATCTATATCAGACTATATAAATAAATAAATAAATAAATTATATATAAATTATATATATAATTATATATAAATAATTATATATAAATTATATATAAATAAATAAATTATAAATATATGCAATTCTATTGCAATTATGTTAAAAGTTTAAAAATTAGTGAAATATTTGATAGTTTCGTGTATCAGTTTTTATTTATCAGCCATTCTATATGACCTCTATGTGTGCAAAGCATGCTGGAAAATTATTTACTCCATTTAACATCTGGGCGACAGCGTTTCCCGGGGTCAGCTCTTCACGCTCTTCACACGTTTTTCTTGTCACGAATTATTTTTAATTTGTGTATGAGTCATATCTCATTTTCAAGATCTCTTTATTTTTTCTTACATTCTTTAAAGCGTAAAAAAAGTTAATTTATTGTTTATATCTTTATATACAAATTTTACATTATATATACAAACTTTAAATGTATACAAAATTGCATAAAATTATATTTTCTAAAACTGTATGAAAAAAATAACAAGACAGTAAATCGCATATTTCAACTACTGCCAACATAAGAGTTTGCCGTTTTACCCTTTTTCTAATGTTCAATATCTTTATTTTTACAAAGTGCTTTACATGCCTGCAAGCTTGCACGAGCTTCCGGAGAACATTTAAGGTCAATAATAATCGCAAATGTCAACCATTTTTAACTTTATACCGTGTATTAAAGTGCAGTACACACCTGCGTTTTTTCACTGCACTAAAATTAATCGATGCCAGATGTCATGCCCTTTTGATCGCGTCAAAATTTCTATTTTCTCCATCAATCTATGATTTTCATCCTACACTATTTATTATTTTTTAAATTCTTATTCTTGGGTTAAAAATAATAATTCATATCTTATGTTTTAGTGATGTATTTTAATCGTTAAATGATGATATTAATGTTAATTATTAATGTTAATTTAATTTTTATGCAGGAGTTACGGGCCAAGAGACCTTTTAAGATATGGGACAGCTGGCGTAACGTAAGAAAAGGATTGGTTGTTAGCAATTTTGAAGAGTTGATTGTCCGAGGTAAAGAATATCTAAATCTAAATTTATAAAGTTAAGTTATTAAAACTCGATAAATTAAAAGCAGAGCAATTAAAAATTAAATTGTATTTATCACGCATCTTAGATATTCAAGATATTACATTTATCACTGTTAAAATAATCTGTATTTTGTTGAAAATTACGTTATAAATTTCCCAAAATATCAGATTTATTAGAATGATTATTCTCTGATGAAATAACTTATTATTCATCTATTTTTTTATTATAAATTAGCAGTAGCATACTGTTGTATATAACATTGTTTTCACGATACTCAAGAGATTGATTTACTGGTCACAAAGTATCGTTCATTTTTACAAAACATATTTTTGAAGGAAAAAAATCTTTTTTTTTTAAATAAAAGATTATAAAATGTCTTAGAAAGACTTAGAAAAAATTGAGAAAGACTCTGCTGTCAAAGTCTTTGCAAAAGACCGACGCACTTGGGCTAATTCTTGCGAGCGTCGCGTCGTCCTTCCGGAGCAGTCTCTTTCCATCTGTCCGGCCGACTGGCGAAGAAATATTTCCGGTCGGAAATATTTCCGCTCGGCGTATCGCAGCGCGGAATTGCATTATCTGTAAAGTTCCTTTGAAAGTGTCGCTCTCGCAACACACATTTCTCGCAACATTTCTCAGAAACAAAGCGCCGTTCGTTCGTTCGTTCGTTCGAGGACGCACCACTATTATTCGCAACTACGCCATTCACATGATTACACAGTACAGATGCGACACGTGGCACACGCACATGCACGCTCACGTACACGTAAAACGGAATATATATCACACGTGCACACACGCACACGCCCACACACTGACATTAAAGCGTTATCACAAACGCTGAACGTCATCTGACACCCCAACCCTCGACCAACCTTGCTTTCAGGTAAGGAAAAGCTGGGCGTGCCACAAAACGAGAATGTCTCGCTAGTTTTGGAATCGGACGGCACGCAAGTCGAGGACGGCGAGTACTTCAAGACACTAGGAAACAACACGATCCTGCTCCTGTTGCGGCATGGTGAACGCTGGTGTCCCACTGGCGTCGACATCATACGTGCTGGTAGGTTAAAGGGACATTACGCAGAACGATTTTAGGAGAAATCGGCAACTTGGTTGAGGAAGCTAAGGTTGAACAACACGGATGACGGAAAATTTGAAAAGACGTTTAAAACAAACAAGAATATCCGAAGAATGTAAAAGAGGGATATCAGAGGGTCAAAGCGTCTTTTAGGCATTCATTATACAATAACAAATCATTTTACAAATAAAACTGAGATTTTATTTAGACCTTTGAACGATCAACCAAGTAGCTTTTCTTCTGTGTGCTTTCAAATGTCTCGATTTTCTGGATTTTTGAACCCTCGAATATATAGCTTCTTTAGAGTCATACGCGCTGCTATGTAAAGGGGATATTACAACGATCAACTTTGGTTGATGGAAATCGACAACTTGGTTAAGGAAACTAATCTCGAGGCAACTGATAAAATTGAAACTGATCAAACTGAATTACATGTGGATCAAACTGAATCCTTACACACACACAAGCCTTTAAACGATCAACCAAGTAGGTTTTCTTCTATTCTTAAGCTCTCTTTAGATGTTTTGGATCTTTTACAACAATCTTCATTATCACCCGAACCCTCTTTAGACTTTTGAATTCGTAAGTTCTTTGGCTCCCTTAAGATCTGTGGATCTCACACTCTTGCGATGGATCACCGGCACTGATTGTTACGCCTTGCAGCACCAAACACTACCCGTATCCTTCGCAGCGTCCCTCCCGCGTCCACCGACAATTGATAACCCGTTCTCTCTTTCTCTTTCCCAGCAATTTCGGCGATCCCGAAAATAGTCTGCGAGACAATCCACGCGCTGGAGTTGCACGATGAGACGCCATCGTGGAAAATCATGGACAATAAAGGCCGAGTCACAGTGGTGCTGCACTGGGACCAGCGCTCGTCGTCGTCGTCGCAGATGCAGCAGCAGCAA
Organism: Pogonomyrmex barbatus; assembly: GCF_055798465.1. Classification (NCBI taxonomy): domain Eukaryota; kingdom Metazoa; phylum Arthropoda; class Insecta; order Hymenoptera; family Formicidae; genus Pogonomyrmex; species Pogonomyrmex barbatus. The sequence continues at coordinate 10,542,014 of NW_028297127.1, forward strand.
TCGAAGGCAGGTCAGGACGCCCAGACCTCCAAGTACTCGCCGACTAAGAAAGCCGACTTGAGTGGCGCCCAGCGGCCGTCCCTGGTAATCCAGACCAGCCTGGACAAGCTCAGCTATGACGGCAAGGCGGGGCACTTGCCCGGCGAGATCGCCCCATCGCGGTACACCAGCCCGCGAATCACTGTGATAAATCATGACGATATGGTATATTCAATTTGCAGTCTTGTCACTTTAATCGTCTCATTTTGGAATTTTATTTCCATCGCAAATTTTTAAAGCTATCGTAGAGTCCACGAGGAGATCAGTGCGACATCCATTTCGCTAAAATCTTGAGAAAATTAATCTGTTTTTGCTTTTAAGAAAATATTATTAGCCTAACGTCGCACTAAACTTTGCAGTCTCAACTATGGCCATAATCAATCTAAGTGCTTTATCTATAGATTGCAATTTCTTATGTTTTAAGTTGTATCAATCAATTAACAATATCATGTTACCTATAAAAAAAAATTAAAAGTTAAACAATATTAAGCACTTTCTATTATGCTGTAAGCTTATTCTATTCTAATAGCAGCAGCCGGTGCAATCGCACATACCGGGCCGTTTGGTGAAGCAGGGTACGAATTCGTTCGACAGTACGACCATCCACATCCATACACCCGAGTGCTCCAACCATATTCACCAGCCGGTCGCACGAAACGGTAGTCCGGTGAACGGCGCCGATGGCGGTGCCATCGGCGAATGTGACTTCCACTGCTGTGCTTTGCACGAGGAGGGCCGTAGGATCGCCGTGCACAAATCGGTGGCGACATCGCCGATTCAGGATGCGCAGCACGCGCAGTATCAACATCCGCATCATCCACATCAACAGCAACAACAGCAGACGCAAACGCAAACTCCGTCGCCGCAACCACCATCCTCCCTCTCGGACGGCACCAAGCGACCTGGTCTCAGCAAAGGTCACGTTCGTTTTCGTGATACCGCCGACGAGGAATCCAGCTCTCGCCTAGTTGGTGCCACTAGCTTCCACTTGCATCACAATCATCATCATCATCAAGAGCACGACAGCTCCGAGTCCGAGACGGAGAATACAATAATGGAAGACGAGATTGTGACTTCGGAGAAATTTCTGTTACTGATCGATCAGCTGACAGTCGACCAGAAGCATCATCTTAGCATCAAGGATATCGGCATCATATTGGAGCGACTCAGCTCCAAAATCCTCGACGTCGAGCGGCTGGATCGCGAGAGCGAGAGCGAGGAGTGCTACAATTGGACGATCAAGGCGATCATACGGGGCGATGTACTGCGGGAGCTCGGGGTGATTTACAATGGAAATTATTACGCAATCTCAGAGCATCCCGGCTACAAAGAGGAGTCCGAAGAGAATAATGAAGATAATGAGGAAGAAGAGGAGGATAGACTTTAATATGATGCTGTTTTAGATAGATAGATAGATTATACATCTATTCCTGGTTATTATTAACTTAGGATATGTTGTAAACGGAAATAAGGACGCGAAATATCACGTGGTATCTTCATTGAATCCGAGGATTTTTTTGAAAACTTTTTGTGATTTTTCCTAAAAGTCTGTAGCATTTCCTAGAATATTCCTAGAATCCATGATCCTACAAGGATTCCCCATGAGCTTGAGTTTTTTTAGCATTTTCTAGAAATTTTTTAAGATTAAGAGATGCAACAGCGTCGTCTCGTGCCAAGTATATCCATGAAAGTTCAGACTTTACCGCCTAAAATTTGGCGAACTTACAATTTTTTAGATCAAATTTTTTAGGATTTCTCAGGACACTTCCAAAATTTTTTTAAGATCTCGAGTCCCTCATTAAAATTCTAGATCTTTTTAGAAAATTTCCAATATTATAGTCCTACAAAATTTTAGAATTCTTTGTAATAATCCTGTGTGTGTATTTAGAATTTATAATATTAATCTTATAAGTTTTTAAGAGTTCTTAAAAATTTTTCAATTTTAAAAATATCCAAAAAACTTTGATTTTTGAATTGTAATATCTCAATTTTCTTTAAAAAATGTTTCTCGTAAGAGATTTCCAAACTTTACTGTTTCAAGTCCAAATATTCTTTCAATCATGAGAATTTTAATTTTTTGAATTGTTTTCGGAGTTTATTCGAAACTTTAGATTTTGAAATTTCTTAAATTATATGGCACCTTCTTAGATATTAAATTTCGTAAATTATTTTAATCTATAAATATTATGACTCTAGGTGCCTTAGATTCCAAGTATTTTAAATCGCACAGAATTTATATTTAAATATTTTATATCCCAGATGTTTTAATATGTTATAAATCTTTAACATGTTATAAATCTGTGCATATTTAAAATTTTTTAGATCCTGAGATCTCACGATACGAATTCTATCTTTTTTCTTCAATCCTTCACGTTCTTAACTTTTTAGAATCGATATTAAATTATTTCTAGAATTACCATGCAATCATAGAGGAATATAAAAGAAAGTTTTTTTGAAGATTATAGAGGATGACAAAGAGAAAGAAATTTTAATTTAATATTATTTTATTAAATATGTAAATAGATTTTTTTAAATAGATTATAATTTAATTAAGATATTCAATGCAACTCTTGTTTAATTAGAATAGAGAAAATTTAGAAAAATATCTTCCAATTTTCAGGGAAATGAGCAACATTGTGCCAAATCTTTTTATTTGTCATCGTTCGAATAACTTTGCATATCGGTTTTATAAGGAATCGAAAGATCGACAGCTTTTCCTAAATTCACGAAATCCTCGGATCAAGAATGAGATTCACGGAAAAATAAAAAACGAGCGATGCGTGCGAATTACATCCGCGTCGCGGGAAGGAACCTAATTCGTAAAATCGAAAGACGATAGAGGGTAGATCGACGAGAAGCACCATTTTTTTCGAATGTGTTTCTTAATAAGAAGAGAAGAAAAAGCGAAGCTAGAAGAAAATCGTAACGTAATGAAATAATGTGTAATATGATATAATATATACAACTTTATTAAAAACCTAGTTCTATAAAGACGGTTGTTGAAATATGTACTTATTAAAATTAGCATGTATACTTGTAGGAAACATTTTTGGGATTACGGACGCTGATTCCGTAACCGTCCACAACACTGCCCTAAAGAGAAGAAACAAAGTATGGGAGAGAGAATGAGAGCTAGGTAGGCTAAAGGGATAAAGAGAGAGGGAGAGGAAAGAGAATGAAATAAAAGAAGTTTGAATATATTTAATGCGTAACGATTCGACTCGACAAGACTTGGCTATACTTGATGACGTAATTATTTTTTTTGTTCGCGCCAATGATTATCCTTTATTGCAGAATTTAAATGTAGTTTTTGTAAACTTTGCCACTATTAATTAAAAATAAATTTAAATTTAGTATTAATTTAATATTCTTGGATAAATTACATTTATAAATGAAATATTAAGATAAATATTTTTTTTTAACTTTGATTATTAGGTATTCTAGTGTTTTAATATAGATTCTCTTTCTTAATGTAGATTAAGATTTTCAGATCAATAAATTTTCTTAGAAATATATTTTGAAATTTATTATAAGACGTTGAATATTAGAATAATATTATTCAGAGATAAATTTATGATAATTAGTAGCGCAACAAACATATTTGTTATAGCATTCTTATAAAAGATATGCAATAATTTTGCAATAAAGGATTAATTTATACTTTTAATTAGGCGCAACAGAGAATGAAACTCCCGCGAAGAGGCAAGATTGATCATCGACGTTAGGAACGATCGATGATCTCGAATGACGGCGAATGAATAACATGTGGCGAGCACCTGTATTGATCCATAGATCGCCATAGAATGCTCACTATCGATATTAAATACAGATTAACGTATCGCGTGGCTGCCTTTAATTCATCGAACATCGCGGAAAACTCACAAACTGCGCGAAGATCGACAAATTTAATGATAAAGCGATGCGACAACAATGAGAATAAAGTTGTTTGTTTCTCGCCGACGTAAATTCTTTTTGTAGACTTGTGAAACATATTCTCGTAGCCTAAGATCCTTGAATCCTTGGATTCTTCGATCTTCAATCATTTAGATATTAGGTTCCTTGAAAATCTAATTTTTTTATAATCTGGATAATTAAATAGATACATTTTTTTATTATGTGGATTTAATTAATTAATTTGAGCATTTTAAAATTTTAATTTCTTAATCTTCAATTTCTTAGTTTTTAAATTGTTTCTAAATTATAATAAGTTTCTTAAATATTTTTTAAATATTTTTGATTTATTTATTTATCGAATTAGTAATTCTTTCTTAATTCTAAATTCTTTATCTATATTTTTTATTAATTTTTCTATAACGGAACCTAATATCTATTTTAGGCATTTTGGCTCGTTGCAGCTACTGGTTCTTGGACTGGATCCGCGAATGAAAATCATTCATTCGAAGTGGAACACACATAGATAGTATCGCTCAAAGCTTTCTATATTCCTTCCTTACGATATAGAACAACATATAATTATATTGGTACATAATTTCTTGTATTGTGATAAATAATTATTTAAAAAAGATATTAAATTCCAATGGTAGAAAAATTTTTATACATTTTATTTTATTTGTTTTGTTTAAATTTGTAACTAAGAATTTATAAGAGAAGGGAAATTTTCTTAAATTTCCTTCTCAAGGAATTATATATTTTTACTATTGAAATATTATTTTTTCATTCTATATAAAAAGAAATTGTGTAAATAGTCTTTTATAAGAAGGAAGGTAATTGAAGGTTTCGAATGATACTTGAAAAATATGCTTACATATATGTGCACGTATAAATTACGTGTACGCAGTATAAACATAAACTGAATCATTCGGAATTTACGTTAGCGAATGTATTACATGATTATAAGTGATATATCGATACATGTTGAGGATACGCTCTATGTGAAACTTTGCAATTTTAATATATTTCTATTGTAAGTATACTCGAGAAATTGTGAGAGAGAGAAAGAAATGATAGCACACGACGCGCGAGAGTTATTCGATATAGCGTATATAAATATATACACACACATATATATATATATATATATATATATATATATATAGATATATACATATTATACATATTATAATACAGCGAACTGTCGTGGGAAAACCACTTTATATATATAAATTGTCTCAGTTATGGCTAACTCAAGGAACGTTTGAAAGCAAATTTTTGAAGATGACTTAAAAAACAAAAAGAGACACTCACATAAGCACACAGAGGCAAGCAACTAAGCTCCTCATTTCGTTGGCGTTCAGATTTTCCATGTGTCTTATCTCATCTCATACTTCGTTCGCGATCATCTTACTTTCGAGCGTGGATCACGCTTGGATCGCAAAATTGTCGGAATCTGGGAATCCAGGTATCTTGGAATTTAAGATTAGAAGATCTTCTCAGACACAGATCTTTTTTCCAATTTGAGATTTCGTGGATCTAAAATCGCTGTAAGAAACTTAAGTTCCTCAGATCTGACATTCCTAGATTCGTTTCATTTCTGTTACTTCTTTAAATCATCATATCGTTAACTTTTCGGATCTTCGAATCATTAAACTTCGATACTTTTATTTTCAAGGGTCACGTGAACTTAAGATAATCAGATTAATATGAGAAGGGAGACAAGAGTGAAAAAGGAGAAAATACAGAGTAGAACATCTTGGATCTGTCAAATTGAGTTTTTTATTGTAAAAGAACGTCTGCTTTTGCAATTGAAAGTTTCTGCTCTCGAGAACTATTTCATGATAAGGAAAAAAACCCTTTACAGGTTTCTGGTCTCGTAGAGCCATTTTAAATAATAATGAATAATAATAATGATAAAAACAACCACAAATAACTAATATTAATATTTACAATAAAATAATAATGGTAAAAAGGAATAAAAGAATTGTTATAAGTTGGAACTGTTGTTTCTGGTACATGCAGATACAATACATATACACACATATACATGCACACGTACATATGCACATACATCTTAAACTAAGAACATGGCCTTTGTCGTTTATTTATACGTAGTCTCCTCCTATAATCCTTTTTTGCAAATAGTACAATGTCCTGGAATTATCTGAACAAAAATTGACTCGCATACTAATATGAATTTTTCATTTTATATTTAATCATCGCTACGATAATTATTTGTTTATTTAATTACTATAGATTTTTTTCATATTTTTTTTAAACACAAGATATAGGTTTACGCGTGAATCCTTGAAATCTTCATTTTAATAATTTTATTATTTCTGATGTCCGAATATGCCCTCGTATATACTCTGATTCATAATAATATTTATATTTTCTATTGTCTATTTTATATATATATATATATATATATATATATATATATATATATATAAAATTAAGTATTATTAAACATTAATTTACATTATTTATCGTACACTTGCAAATGTTTTCAGTTATATAAAATATTAATATGTGATCGGAGAAAAGATTTTATTTTATAAGAAATTCTTGTGATCTTTCTATTTGTGTAATTTATTGTCTAAGATTCATAATTGCAATTCTTCAGTTATAATAATGCGTTTTTTTCACGACTTATAAATTGATCGATCTGCAGCGAGCAACTGATTGTCATAAAGGAGAGATCTAGCGTAAGCAACCTCGCATTATGATTACCTCTGTGTATCTGCATGACCGTATTACAATAACCTTTAACTACTTTAAAAAAAAAGGACATAGTCACTACTGCATATAGCAGAAGAGAAACTTTATACAGGTGTTCCAAAAGCATGTGCCAGAAATAGGAAATCGGGATTGTACATATCGAGAATACTCGATACTAATTTCTATTACTAATTAATTTTATCTTCGTGATAATCTTTTTCAACATATAATTCCTAATGTTTAATTATCAATCTTTTAATCCTTGCTAAATGTTATCAAGAACATTTCTTGATAACATTTCTTTTGATTTCCTAAATACTTAGATTCTATTTCACAAATTTTTTTATCCTTAGTGTTTCATTTTTTCCATATGTTAATGGATTTTTAAATAAAAACTTTTGAACTATTTGAACAATAATATTTATGCGGATTTTAAGAATCTATCATTTGTACGATTTTAATAAGGTAATCTTTCTTCAAATAAAATGCACATTTTAGTAGAAGGAATTTTGTCGCATAAAACTTTCGGAGCACTTTGTATAAATCTTCATATACTAATCGCGAAGTACATTTAGCAACTCTTGCCGCGTAGCGATTAGCACATATTAATGAATAAATGACGTAATTAATTAATTGCGTTAACTTACGAAGGTAAGATTTGAAACAATGAAGTAGAGGGAGTAAATCAAAAGATGGAAATTCCTGCGAGATTTATCCAGGACGAGATACTTAGAAGGAGTCTTCCCTCGCGAGAGGCACGTTGCCCTGTATACACGTATACAGTGTGTTAAGAAAGCATTCGTACATTGCCACAGTTTATTATTATAAGTAATTGTATCGTATTTTCAACTTCACAATTATGTTTAAAAGATTTCTATTTTATATATAAATACACATATATATATATATCAATAATTTTTTAATTTTAATTTTTTATTCCATATAATATATATATATATATATATATATATATTGTATGTTATATTTATTTATGTTAATTTATGTATGTTATATGGAGTGAAAAGTTATTTATAAGACAGATAGATATTTTTAGTGTTTAATACAATAAATTTTTTAATAATTGTAAAGATATTTAAGGATTTAGGTTTTTCGGATCCTAAGAATCTTTATAAGATGTTAATTCTTCATACTTAAAATTTTTTAATAATTCATTTTTTATATGCTTGAATAAATTATATACACAAATTTTAAGTTATTTTTAAAATTAAGTTATTTAAAAATTTGAAGAGAAAATTATTTCAATAATAATGTATTTAAATTTTAAACTTATTTTTCAGGAATTAATAATTATTTGAGTTAAATGCACATTTGTATTATTAATACATACATATTTATACAATTTAATATATTATAAATACATCATTAAATTATAATTACAAAATAGATTTAAATAAGATTATTCGCTTATCATAAAATATGACGAGCGCTTTCTTTGCACACCACGCATATTTATAATATAAACTATATAATATAAAAAACTAATCATGATTCATAATCCTACAGTACACTGTCTTAAACGAAACATAAAAAAGTAGAGCAAATTAAGGTTTTTTAAGCATTAACGACGAAAGAAGATGAGAGAAATAATATACTGACGATGACTTTTTTAACGTTTTATCACGTTACGGAGTATAATACGTGTATATATACGTGAATGCATAACGTACACCCATAGTATGAAAAAAAAGGAGAATCACGTAGACCACATGTGTCTATGTATATACATATATATACAATTCATATTACGCGCGTGCGTGAGAGTGTGCGTGTGTGTTTGATGAGAGTGCAGCAAGAATGTAAATAATAAAGATCGTATTATACGATTATCCACTGGAATCTATAATTACCAAGTGTATAAGTCACATACAATATATACATACATATATATATATATATATATATATATATATATATATTTTATATTATATAATATACATATATATATATATATATATATATATATATATATATATATATATATCTATATATATATATATATATATATATATATAGATTATATAATATGAGTTCAATGCACAATAGCGACAATCGCATTATCCTGTGCGATTTTCTGGCGAGCGAGTTTTTGCACCACTTTGTTCGTGAATTTTCCTGCAAAATGGTGTCTAAACAAATTTACAAATATTATTAATAAAAACGACAGCTCAATTTTTTATTCTTTTTGGCTTCTTTGAATTCTGGCACAATTGGATTAATAGTTCTCCAAATCCATATCTGTCTAGATCCTTTTTTTTTATTTTTTTCATACATAATTCCCAAATTCCCCAAAAAATCCCAAATCTCTCTTCCTCAAAATTTTATTTTATTTTTAAGAAACTACCCAGACTATCGTTGATAAAAAAAAATTCACCAACAAAAGGACGGTGCAAAATGGGATCATCATCAACTATTCCTCGTTAATCCCTTCTGGGCGTATGTCATGACGATATTCTTTCTTAGATATCTAAAAACATTCTGATTAGATTTCACACCTATTATAACCTAATATGCAATCCTATATCTTTTACAAAAGTAGATAAATCAATCTCTCTAAATTTCTTGTTTCATGAATATATTTTCCCTATGCAAATTTCATAGAATTCGAAGGGCCCCATTCTCAGGCGCACGCAAACACACACACACACACACACACACACACACACACACACACACACACACACACACACACACAGAGGAAGGGTTAACCCTTCCATCACACCACTATAATTGATGCGTTAGTAAAAAGATCAGTAGAGAAGCGTCGCAGGATAATGCCCAGAAAGATTATTCGATTGTTGAAGAGAAATGTTCCGCGCTGACGTCGAGCTTATACAGTTACTTAATGTTAGACGAATGTTTTTACACGACTGCCACTTTACAATGACGCGAAGTTATAATTGTTTATCTCGGTGGCCGGCGCGCATGTTTGTCGTCGTCGCATAATGTGAAATATTTGCCCAATCGAAGAAGACAAAGATACTTTACTTATCTATACATCCATTCCCGTTCGTAAAACTAATTTAAACATATTAATTAAAAACTTATGTATAAAGAATATAATTTGCATAAAAAATCTAGAACACAAGAGATAAAAAAATATAATTTATTGTCTATAATGTGAGAAAAATCTAAATTTAGTAGTAGGTTTAAAGTAATAAAGTAATAATGGAATTTAACATTATATAAATTCGGTTGCTTTCATAACTTTAAGATATAAAACTTTTAATACAAACACAAACTAAAATTTTAATTTAAAATTAACATATGCGTTTTGTGAAATATTTAAAGATAAGTTTCTTCTCTCCCGATCATCTTTAACTTTTAAACTTTAGAATTCTTCTATGTTAATTTAATTAAGAAATACAGGATGTAAACGTTTAAACGCAATCAAGTAAAGCAATTTTTTTCTTCTGGATTGGTCACATTTCATACTGTGCACTTATTCCGTTTTCCGCCGGCGCGAAGAACGGCGTTTTTCTTTATTATTTTCCCTCGCCGCAGAAAACGTGACGGCGAACTCTGCGCGCGGCGAATAAGTTCCACTGCGAACGTGAGTCTGTTTCTCTCGACTACGGATTAATATACAGCCGAAATGTACCTACTATACGTAAATAAATAAATAAACAAATAAACAAATAGGTGGAAGAAAGTAAGGAGAAAGAAACTAGGCCGCTCGACTTTTTGTTTTTATTGGTACGAGAAACTTATTTTTACGTTCGGTCTTTTTAAATGCATGTATTTGTTAAAAATTAATTTATATGTATAATTTTTTTTAATACACGTTACCTGTCCTGCATATATATATATATATATATATATATATATATATATATATTTATTTAAATGCTCAAAAAAATTCAGCAATTACTCTTAGCTAGTTAACATTTAGTTATTTGTTTTTGTTAAGAATAAATTGTGCCAAAATATACATATTAATAAAATATGAAGAGACAAATAATTTTTTTCAGTTAGGATATTTATTTAATATATTTTATATTATTTTATGTAACATAAAAATTATTAAATAAAATAATAAAATAATTGTTTTTATATATTTTTTAATAATACATATAGCAAAGAGCGTACGCATGCAGTCTACGCCAAATGTAAAATAAAATATAAAACATTATTTCACTCACGCGCAGTCTGTTATAAATAAATAATCGCTAGGTGAATTGGTACTATGCATCCTACGCGGCGACCCAAATTTAGATCAATATGCGAATGAATCTCTTACTTGTCTTGGTTCTTTATCTTTCATATACATCATTAGTGCATTTATTGCAAAACACTTTTGGCATCCTTATAGTTTGTTATCTTAAACGTTAACATACAAATAAATTTCAAAAAAATTCTTTTTCTCAAATGCATACTCTTTTATATTTTGAAAAAAATTATAGCTTTAAATTATTCTAATTTTCTTTGATATTTATAGACATTTTCTTAGTAAATTATTTAACATGATTTTTTTATATGTATTTCTTGCAATTTCTTTCTCAATTCTATATTTTTTAAACTCTAGAATCAACGTTTTCAAAAAGTTTTCAGATTTTTATCGAGTTTATTGTTTAGAAATAATTACGATCATTTTGAGGACAATCATTGTGAGACACGATTCTTAAATTTACATGCAAAACAGCTGCCTCAGTTATAAATGGCAGATTTTGCAATCTGTGTAAGCTGTTGCCTATTTAAATTTAGAAACGAAAACTTCACGATGAAGATATGCGACAATTCACTGTAAGATTGACTGGCAGGTAAGAAGGTACTGATGATAATAAATCTCCCTGGAGATCAATTCGCGCGCAAACAACAATAATTACATTGAATACCGCAAGAAGAATCAAATCCATCTTTTCTTGTTAGAGAAATAATAGATGATGGAAAGTACCAAACTCTATTTATTGATTAAAATTAGTAAAATTTTGATTTTAAGCAAATTCCGAATAAATTTAAATTTCAGACTTTCTGAATTCAGTATATTTATCTTAACTTTCTTGAATAATGATATATCATAAGATACAGACTCTCTCAATCTTAGATCTTTCTTGAATCTTGGATACTGTAACTCATGAATTATTCCTGAAGCTTCCTTGAATCTTAGATGCTCGTGCTTTTATATTCCTCGTACCCTGGTTAGCCTAACCCTCATATTTGTTGCAAAGTAACTATCCCAGAATCCAAATTCTTTAAATTCTAGGTTCTGAGAATGTTAAATTATTTGGCGTTCGTCTATCTAGCGCGTCTCACATTCCAAGAATTTTTGAAAATCTCTGAATTACAGGTTCCTAATTCTTTCCATTCCAGCTGCTTCAGTACCTGCAACATTCGCAGAACTCCTTTTACTCTAGAGTAATCTTAGATATTCTTCTCACATCATCATCATTGCACTTCAATAATTCCTCTACTCTTCGTTCACAATCTTCACCTAATCCACCATCTCCAATATCTCGTGCTCCATGCCGACTATCGGATATCTAATATCCTCTCTTCTTCTATCCTTATTTCCTTTCTTCTATTTTCAGTTTACTCTCTTGATTGACGCTAATAATCGTACTATCAATTATTAGTAACTTACGTATGTATTTTCTTCATATCTGATAAGTAAATCCAAGGATGAAATTTCCATGACTGATCCCTTTAATTACTCTTGTCTTAATACATTTGTGTATATTTTTAGTATCTATCTTTTTATTTCAACTGTACGTTGCGTGTCATAATATAATAACATTGTAAAAAAAGAAATCTGAATCTAAAAATATAATAAATCTTTTCTCTCATCTTCCTTCAATTATCTCTTTTTCTTTACATATTATTCATCTTCTTTTCTGTACTTATCTCTAAAATTACACCAAGATCCAAGAAAATCGGGGCTTTACGTAAAATCTAGAATTCGTGGAATCAGGATACGGAGTAAACCTCTTGATTCTTCCGTTCGTTCAACTTTGTATCCCAGCATCGATACTTGATTCTAGATACTTCCGCCTCAGCTTCCCGTGTCTCTCTCTCTTCCTCAACCTCCTCTTTCTCTCCTATTTTTCCATCCCTAATTCACCATTCATCTGAAACCTCCACAATCACGCCGGTACTCTGCGTTACCCTCCGTCCCGCAGGGTCCAACCAAAACGACAGAATCACCATCTCCAGACGATTGATGCTCCGTGGCAGCTCCCGCCACCTGGTCCAGGGTTCATCCTCTCTCATGCCCTGCGCGCTATCCTAGCCAGAGAAGGTTTTCGCATCTCGATGGCGCTTCTGCCCCCGCGGCGGCAGCGAGGAAACCGCCGGCGCAGCCGGTGCGCGCGTTATTGATTTGACAGGAATGACGGGAGGCGGAATGGCGCAGGAATCGATAAGAGAAGGTGGTGGTCCAAGCTGCTGGTGGTGCGCTGCGCGAGGGTGCGCGAGAAAGAGAGGCCGTCGGTACACCGAGCATGCTAGAACGAGTGAACGAACGAGCGTGCGAGCCGCGGTGAGCCGTGTGGGGTTGGAAGCGAGCAGGTGGAGGGAGTGACGAGGAGAAGAACGAGGGCTGGCGGGAGCGGCAGCGAGGAGGAGGACCAGAAGAGAGGGAGCGGAGAATATTTTCATACTCCAGACTCCCGGCGTAGGTAGAAGATGGCAGCCGAGGCGTGATTCGGTCCGGGCAGTTTCCTCTCTTCTGGCCGCGCGCGCGCGAGAGTAGTAGGGCCGCAATCCGCTCCGGGTTTGAGAAGAAGTCGCCGGAAAATAGTGTGCTCTCCTTTCGCGGTCGATCTCCTTGTCGTTAGTCGACGGTGCACGAAAATCCCGAAGAAAGCTGCCGGGAGATGATTTGAGGAGAGATAGAAAGAAAACGAGGAGAGAGAAACAGAGAGAGAGAGAGAGAGAGAGAGAGAGAGAGAGAGAGAGAGAGAGAGAGGGAGAGAGAGAGAGACTGACTGACATTAAGAGAGAAAGACGGTCTGAGAGAGGGAAAGAGAAAGAGAAGGAGAGATCCGTTTCGCTCCGCTCGGCTATATTCCGCTCGCGCGACGTGTCCGTCTTGCTGTTTTTCTGTCGTTTTTTTCGTCGCCGCACATACAGTCATCCGCGCGAGCGCGCTATTCGCACATCTCAGAGATCGGTAGCGCATCATCATCAGGAGGATCAGCTCGTGATCCGCTCCGATCCGCTCCGCTACGCTCCGTTCCGCTCGGCTCCGCGTGCCGCGTCTAATGATCGAGGAGGTGGTAGACGTCGGTGATTATGCGCGTAGTAATGAATAATCCTGTAAAGCCCGTCGGGATCGCAACAGCCGCCATCGTCGCAGTGTTTCACGAGCGTCATGTAATATGGAATTAAACAATGTTGTTAAGACGTAAACATGTTCTGGCTACACTGTGGACTCTTTGTTCTCGTGATTGCCGTACGTGGATTTATTAGCAGCTTAGCTGACACCACATCCAAGCGAGGTAACGCCTGCCTGCCTTACCTGTCTGCCTTAAATTTATCTTGCCTGCTCGCTTGCCTGTCCGGATTGGTAGCTGAGTGTATTGATGGCTGGAGCTTAATCGCACCGAGGGTGATCGATCCGATATTTTCGAGGATGCAGAACGATCGTAATTTACTAAAGGAAGTTTGAATTTGTTCGACCCGAATTCTTTATCAAATGATCATGTCTATCAGAAATATTTATTTCGATCAATTTTGAAAAAGACTGCGAACTGAGTATCGAATAATTTGACGTAGGGTAATTTATCGGGTTAAGTGGAAGCTACGGTCCTCTATACGAATGGCTGGGTGAATGAATGGGTGTAAAGCGCTGATCGTTACGGAGGTATTACACCTGCCTGCGCACCTTGCTTGGCCACCCTGTCCGCTTAATAGTCCTAAGGAGGTAGGACTCAAGAAATGGGGGAAGAAATGGATTTAAGGAAAAAGATTCGAAGATCTAAAACTTTTTCACTATAATTTTACGCAAATAATTGTAATATTTTGCACTAAGATGAATCTAATCTGACCAATAATTTAATAATAAATGATCTGTATGACTTATCGAGTGACAATATCCGTTTGGTGAACTGGAATAATTTTGCTAGAATAATTTTCAGTGTGAAGGGATAATGGTTTAGTTCATAATTAGAGCGCGAATTATTCACCGAGTAATCACGTCCGGATAGCTGGATGCAATCATGTCAAGCAGCATGTTTGTCCGTTTAATTCTAAAGAGAGTTCATTAGTTTTAGTTTATTTAGCTTTGATACTTTTACATTTAGATTTTTCAATAGTCCAAATTTTTTACATTTACAAGAAGCAATGAGATTATAGATTTTCAATTACTGTCAGTTCTTTGATTAATAATTTGTTGAACTTTAAGTATCTAAAATGATATTCCCTTGAATTTCCTAGATTTAAAGTCGATTTTGGATTTGTTAAATTATAAATTTCCTAAATGGAAAATCATCGTTTCATTTTCAGCGTCAAAGAATTCATAATGTTGGGTTTGCGGGTCAGGATATTCCAGAATTCAAGGAATCCAGAGAATCTAGGATTCAAATGACTTAATCTAATCTCTAGAAATTAGATGAAGGGATCTACTCAAGGAAATCAAGAATTTGGGTTCATAAATCCCAGGATTTAGATATCTAAAAAATTAAAAGTTCAGGTTAAAAGATAAAAATGTTTAACGGAATATTGAAAATTTATGATTTTGAAATTTTATGTCTTATAAATTGTACACAACTAAAGTATAAAAAGTATAAAAAAAATTAAATAAGAGAGAAGGACAAGATGGAGAGAAAGGAAAAAAAAGAGAGAAGGGGGAGAGAACGAGAGAGAGAGAGAGAGAGAGAGAGAGAGAGAGAGAGAGAGAGAGAGAGAGAGAGACGTTAAAAAATTCTAAAACATAATATTGTTGAATCTAAAAATTCGTGGGTTTAAGAGTTTGAGAGTTTTGTTTTAGAATTTAAAGAATCGATCCTATCGTCTGAGTCTTCGTCGTTGCTAGGGCACTGCAGAGCTCGTGAATTCTCTGCATCCTTGAACAAGGATGAGCACCCTATTAGAGTGCAACCCTCGACCTTTTAAATTATCGAGTTAAATTCTTAACGCTCGACTTTTCAGAATTTTGAATCTTTACGATTTGAATCTGAATCTTTACATTTGTTATTTTTACGTTTAAAAGTTTTTACACTTTTAAATTTGCATTTATTATTTTTAACATTTTTGAATTTTGATATCTCCTTCTTGTATTCACGAATCTTAATGTCTTGGAATCCTTACGTCTTAATCCTGTAGATCTTTTAGAAGCACCAACATTGCCATATTTCGAGAGCTACATTCCTTATTACGTTTCCTCTTTCATGGCTGTTCATATCCTGTAATCTTCCCATTAATTATCAAGGCACATATATCTTCGTAGCACATGTTTGCTCGTTGCGATGTCGTTCAATAATCCTTTATCTTTTGTCATGTATAATATCCCTTTCATTAAACACATAATTTTTCAATATATATAATATGTGTAATAAAATGAATTATAAGTCCAAGCGTAAGTAACATAAAACAAATATTTAAATTAAACCACAAGAAGTAAATTACAATCTTTTCAAAATAAGCTCATATTTATTAATATTTATCTAAAATATATGTACATATGTTCAATTTTATAAAAAAAATTATCCAAAAACAATGTAGCATGTTAAATTGAATATAATCACCAAAAGTAATGTGCGCGATATATATCCGTTGCCTCGTTACTTTATAAAAAGAAAAGCATCTTATTAATGTTACCAATTCGCAGGATAAAAACTGCTGACCGCGCGCGCGACATTTCTCGTAAATAGCGCGAATTGGCGTGTTTTGGTATTCGCCGACAGTGGAAAATGCGAATATAGATCAGCGGAACGACCGGTGCTTACGACTGTACGTACGCGGCACGTCGCGGATTTTCCCGAAACGGCCGCGGGAAAAACGCGCGACGCCGCACCGCGCCGCGTCGGTCGTCGGAATGCGCGTAATCGTTACGTACATTTCCGTCGGGCTTCAAATCCCGCCGTTGCATTATTCATAATGTTATCGCGTGCGGAATTACTCCGCTCGTCCGCTCGTCCGCTTTGCATACCGTTAGACGCCGCTCGTTGCCGCGTAAAACCGCGAGCACGCGAATGGGCGCTTTGCACATGCATCGTCGCAGCTTATCGCGCCGTCGATTTCGCGACAGCGACGACGGCGATGATGATGCACGTACGTACATCGTGATCCTTAATAGGAATATTTTTATCGCGCAATGTTAAAGGCATGCAGTTGAATTTCATGAAATTTTCTGAAAATTAAAATTTACCTTCGCACAATTTTATTTTTACGAATGAAAAATTTCCTTTTTTTATAAAATGAAAATTTCAAGGGAAGATAACAAATTCATCAAATTGTGCATTAAAATTAATTATTAAGTGATTCAATTACTTGTATCGTATCTTGATCGTACGAAGTGTTGCTACGTTATATGTTACTCGGTGTTACTCGGTGTCGGTTATATTTATCAATATAAAATATCGCTAAGGATCGAGCTATATCGGTACGGTCATAAAATATTTATAAGCTTCTTATATGCTAGTTTCGAAAATATACAGGCTGCCGTAAAGTACCAATAAATATTTTAATGACAATTTTAGTATTTTCTCGTATGATTGGAAGAGTGGAAGAGACAGAGAGAGAGAGAGAGAGAGAGAGAGAGAGAGAGAGAGAGAGAATGAAACATTGAAAAATAATATTTCTTTTGATTTATTTTATTGGCGTGTTTAAACTATTCAAAATAATGAAAATATGATATAAAAATTATAAATAGAAATAACGTTTCCATTTTTAAGTCATTTTGAGCAAACTTTGCTCTTATAAAAATGTTTCTTTGGACTTTAGTTACAAAGTCACTTAACGCGGAAATTGTACAAGTTGTGTAGCAGGATGGCGCCTAATCAAATTTTCGTTAAAGGAAGATCGGTATCAGATATTGTTTGAAGGAGCCATAAATATGGCACCCTTTTGAGAAGATACACGTTTATATTTACCGGATATTTCCATAATCGTAAAACATATTCACAAGCATAAAGCCTCAACTATCTCCGGGATATGCATCGATGAAAAATTCACAAGTAGTTGCATGTTACATGATATTTATCAGTAACCGTGAAAAATGTCATTTGTAAGCGATATCATCCTTACATTCTTGCGCTAGTTCTAGTACTTGACAAATATTAATTATATGTTACGTATGAATAATTGATTATAAATTAATTATAAAAGTTTCCAGCTAAATATTCTTAATTTAATAAGCAGTTTAAAAAATAATTCTTTTAATAATAATTGCAATCTGAAATATATTCATATTTCGTAAAATTATCAAAATCCATCTGCGGAAAATGACATCGGCTATAACGAAAGAGGTGTAGCGGGCGAATATTTTGTTTACCCATTGTTCATGAAATCAATCAATCTGTATCCTGCAATTAATCAAAGACGTGGGACGAAAAGACGGCTCGTCGACGAGTTTCCTCGAGCAGGACCCATGAGATTGAAATGGCAGCGTGCCAGTTCAAATTTATTGGCTTTTAATACGTGAATCCGCGGCCGATTTTGCAGCTCAACGAAATAGAACGATAGATCCTGGAAAAATCGCAGTAATACGTACGGATTTAATGCAAAATTTATAGTCGATTGAAATGGCAAGATTTAAGAAGCCAAAGATCACACACACACACACACACACACACACACACACACACACACACACACACACACACACAAACGCTGATCAAATTCAAAAAATTTATCATGTGCACATTGTATCTCGAAAAAGAGACTATTTTATTAAAGCCATTTTGTGCAGTAATAATAACACGTTTAATGTGAAAAAATGCTAAACAATTGCGGAAGATGAGTTGAATAATTGCACAGTGAAGACGTAGTCTTTGGACAAGTGGTTAAATACCCATTCATTCGAGCAATCATATGCCTACTACATATCTACTCGCTTAACCACTTGTCTAGTAAATACATCTTCATCATATCATTATCCACGCGTTTCGCTTGTCTGCGTTTTCCTTTATAGATTTAATATTACTTTCCTAATGATATAATGATATAATGAGTTAGTGTACAGTTATTTTAACAAATAATTAAATTAATAATTTCTTAAAATAAATTTCTTTTTAATATTTTTCTGTTAAATATAAATCTATAAAATAAAAACTTAATTGTTGATATAATGTTTCTCAACATTATTTCGATTTATAAAGATTATTCTAAATCTAGCGAGTCTTTTATCTACGAATCTTTTTTAATTGTTTAGAGATCAATATTTTTTTAAAGTTTTTAAAGACCATATATCTTTAAAGACTTTATTAAGGAAGAATCAACTTTAAATTGATAAGAACAATCTATAGAATAAAAGATGATTGGATAGATCGTGATCTATATTTTTATGAAATGGCTTCCGTCAAAATAAGAGTAGTAAATCGATTTTTCTCGCGAAAAATCTAGAAGGAGTTTCTTTGTTTTCTAAATTTCACCCTACCGCTATCTTTGCCGATGGCATACGGAAGGGAATAAACTGGAATCGCGCAAATAGCGTTAGTATGTCGGCCAAGTCTACAAATCGATCGAGGTTATTGATCGACGTTGCATTTTAATGGTGATACGTTAAAAGCTGCATTTTTGCACGCGTAAGCGTGTATACGAGCGTATAAAAGGACGATCGATTTCGTGCACACGCGTACGCGCGTGTCCTTCCATTTCGTTGTCGACGTACGTATCTGGCGATCGATCTCTCGCGATGTCATAGGGCGGCGATCAACAGGAAATCGCGAAATAACGAGGCAGTCGACTGCAGAGCGCCTGCAGTGTACATTGACGTATGCGTTGATGACGTAATGAGGGTGGAAACGCGGGAGGGCGAAAGGGAAGAACGGGAGAGTCGGGCGGGAGAAGGGGATCTTACGCGGTTATCGAGTGACGGAAGAACGATGGATTTACTAACCCTCGGAATGCATGATATGGGTCAATCCGATCCAGTTTTTCCTTTAGAACGTAAATTGTATATCGGTTATTTTATTCGGGCGAATTTGCGAACATCGATCTAGGACATCTTCGGGTGAACGAAGCGCGGCGGAATATCTTGAATAAAATGAGACGGATTCATCGGGCCATCGTCGATTATCAATGAACCACCCCGGGGTATGACCTACCCTACGCTCAGTGAATTTTATCACGCTTCGCGAATTTTCGCGTAAGTTTCGCGTATTCCGTTTGAATTCTGTCTTCCGTGCGAATTCGACGTTTCCCGTCGAATCGAAAACATGATCACGTAGCGATAAAAATTCAGGGAGGGTAGCCGGTGAGCCGGGGTAGAGCGGGACGCGGGGTGAAATTAAATTTCTCGGCGAAAAGAGGCCGAGTCACCTCACCGGCGGCGAGGTAAAAAGGAGAGATCTCCAATTTTAGCATGATCTCTGAAAGCGGCAACGAAAAATAGGCCGTGGCGTTGTATACGAGGCGGTGCTCTTTTGTGCGTCTCCGTGCTTACGTTCTTTCTCTCGTCTCGCCAAACCGTGCTATTAGATTTGCCGAGCGCGATATCTATCCGGTCGGTTAATTCATGCAAATCGAGAAGAATTAAAACTTGTCGACTGATTCAAACGAGTAGGAATCTAAAGAATTTCAGAGAGTTCGATCGCACAGCGAAGAACGAGGTATCAATTCGTCCCGCAGCTATGTTACATTCATCCTTTCTTCGGCGAGAAAGTGTCATGTCGTATTGGTTGCTCGTCTGCAAACAATATCATGATAGAGCAAGGCGAGCAAACTTCCGGATCATTTTTCCTACGTGTTCTCTAAGACGCTATCAATGTCTGAAAAATTCTGCTCGAGCTCACTATCCGCTCACTATCTTTTCTGGTTGATGCATCCTATACATTTTTATTTGCATTTGTTTGTTATCTTTGTATTACTAAATACTGTATTACTAAACTGTGATATTGTTCATTCGGTATATCGGACTGAATATTTTATATAAATATACGATATGTTATGCCAATAACAGATTTTTATAAAAAAAATATTTAAAATAGAAATTAAAACATTTTACATTAACTCTGTATAAAATAATAACTAGTAATATTAATAATATTAATAATACTAGAACTAATAACAAAAATGATAAATGTTTAACATTTGATTTACTATTTTATAAGATCTACTTTCGATAAGATGTTGCGAGCAAGTTAAGTAGAAAATACTTCAATGGTCAGACAAGATAGATACATAGATAGAATGTATGCTTTTATATACAAAGATTTAAGTACTTCTTTTAGATTAATTGGATCTAAATCTTATTATTCTATTTTTATTCTATTGGCAAGGAGCAATTTGTCGTCTAAATTTCGGATAATAGTTCTAAATTTCTGAATCGATACGTCTCGAATCGTAACCTCGGATCGAAATTGCCGGACTCATGGCAGGTCATTTTTTCCGGATGTCCTCTTAAATCGTCTTCGACGTGAGAAATTCTGCCCGAACCTGGCTGCTGCTTTTCCGGCTGACTCATCCACAACCTGCCGCCAGTCTCGTCCATTTTCCTTTTTCGGGAATGACCGTCATCATTC
This sequence comes from Pogonomyrmex barbatus, assembly GCF_055798465.1. NCBI lineage: Eukaryota > Metazoa > Arthropoda > Insecta > Hymenoptera > Formicidae > Pogonomyrmex > Pogonomyrmex barbatus. Next base: position 10,563,307 of record NW_028297127.1, read on the forward strand.
TCTATCTCGATACCGGGCGAATAATGTGGGAACCAGCAAACGGCAACGACAGAACGTTAGACAAGAAATAAATATGACGTCGCAGGAGGCTTGCGACGGCGGAAATGTCTACTTTATTAGATTGTGACAATATATAAACTTTCCAGACAAAATCTGGATGGCGCGGAGCAAAATTAATTAATTAAATTAATTTTTCAGCTGTGTATCTTGAATTTGAGATTTCGTGGAATCAAAAATCAAAAATAAAAAAAAGGCTCGAAGATTTACAAATACAATTGTATGAATATTCGGAAGAGTATAAAATTCATATGAAAAAGAATGCAACGTCAAAAGTTGCAAGAATCCCGACATCATCATGTTTATTAATCAAAGTACTAGGTACTGTTGAATTGCATTCTGGCGCGATGCGACAGAGGATCGAGATGTCGAAGAGAGGAACGGCCAGGACAAGCGCAAAGCGTGGTATTTGTTTTAGAATTCCTACGCTTTACCGATGTTCAAAGTGGCAAAGCGTTTGAAATCTGAAACGAATGCGCGCAAACCTTCATCCCAGCCAGACCGAGGCGCCGTAACCTGCGGAGAAGATGCGTGATCCTGAACGCCAAACCATGACGCGAAAGGAAAATATGAGACACTTAGGCATAATTGATCATTACTTTCATTCTCCTTGGCCTGTCATTGATGTATCATTTTTATTTTGCAAGTACAGCATTTCGTTGGGAAAATCTCATGTTGAAATATCATACGCGAGCTAAGTAAGTGAATAAGAATGTTGTCCTACGTTCGTTAGAAGGCTTTATTATGCGTGGCATTCCATGCAAAGGTTTTTATTTTGATTGCGTATTCCATGTACTAACATCCATTTATTTAAAAAAAAAAATATTTGTTCTCCGCTCTCTCTCTCTCTCTCTCTCTGTGTGTGTGTGTGTGTGTGTGTGTGTGTGTGTGTGTGTGTGTGTGTGTGTGTGTGTGTGTGTGTGTGTGTGTGTGTGTGTGTGTGGGTGGGTGGGTGGGTGGGTGGGTGTGCGTGTGTGTGTGTGTGTGTGTGTGTGTGTGTGTGTGTGTGTGTATTCTTATATATATATATATATATATATAAGAAATATATATATATATATATATATAAGAAATATCATGAAATTTTGCTGATAACCTTTTGTGAGTTTAGCAGCGTAATAAATAATAAAAAAAAATATCATGAAATATGAAAATCATTAAAGTAGATTGTATTCTTTATACACTTAAAATTAATTTTTTTATATATAGACAAAAGTATAAATTTAGATACAGTTAAAATTTTTTTAAAACTGTTTATTGAGATATTTAATGTTGCAAATTAGGAAATATAATATCCGGTGAAATCTTTCCTTTACAAGGGACTCTAAATTGATCAAAGAATTCGTAGACGAAAGGAATGGCAGTATTTCCGAGATGTCGTGTACACTAGTATTTGTTCAACTTGCAGCCTGGGATTCACCAATCTTCCATAAATGCAGGAAATAAATAGTTGCGACAAACACGGAAAAGAGAGACAAATTTCGAGAGGAAAGATGGTCTCAAAGCGAATCTTTGCTCGTGTCTGATTGCATATTTATTCGATTTTGGATCGTTCTCGCGTGCGACGAGATGTTGACGGGACAAATCAAAAATCAAAATTCGAAGCGAAAGAAATTGGCGCGTCAGGAAGAAGTTTACCTTACAAACATAGATTTATGAGCTTTTACTTTAATTCACTTTTCGCGTTAACGTGCGATAATCACGCGATGTAGTTTCTATCAGTTTAGAAAATGGGTTAAAAATGAATTAAAGTGACTTTATCGTTATATCTTTCTTTAATCTCGATTTCTAACTTTCTTTCTGTATAAATATGTAAAGTACTTTCTTGAATCTTTCCTTGAATTTCGGAATTATACTTTCTAATTCTATTCGTAATTATGCAATTATGTAAAAAATTAATAAAAAAATTTTTAAAGTTGAAAAACTTTTGAAAATCTATTTTATAAAAATCTTCTAACCCTCAGATTCTCAGATCTTTGAATTTTCGTAAATCTTGAAGTCTTTGGATTTGTGAGGAGGTTCAAGAATTAAGACAAAAACGAGCAAATAGTAGTGGGTGAAGCGGGGTTGTGTTTTAACCGATTCACCATTCACACAGCACTTTCCTCACCCTTCGTCTTCTCCTCCTCTTTCTCAATCCTCTCGCCCTTCACGCGGCTTCTCATTCCATCGGAAAACGTTTCCATGCCGGTCTTCGGGATAAATAGTTTGCACAGGAAAAGGATTTCTCCACGCCGGCAATTTATCTCAAACGTACGCGGCTCCATTAAGCGGAGACGCAACCCTTTGAGCCTGGAGAGAGTAGGATACTGCGGATTTGGGATTGCGCGTGGATTTAAGGCCGTAATCGTAGGATTTCGGGACAAGCAACACACGACGACAAGGTCGCCGATAATTCCAAAGGAAATTACTTTCTGTGATTGTGTCGAGAATTTTGGTAGCTTATATTTTTACCAGTACATAGATTATTATCACTACTTTATCTTAAAAAAAACAGATAATGATCTGTTATGAAGTTTATATATATATGTATTATTATATTACTGAATATTCAATAATTGAAAATAATTATAGTTATCCATAATAACTATAATTGCAATTAAATTTATGTTAATTATACATCATATAAGAGATATAATAAAATTTAAGAGATATAATAAAATTTAAGAGATATAATAAAATTTAAGAGATATAATAATATATATATATATATATATATATATATATATATATCTTTTATAATTCAAGATTATTGAAAAAATTTATAATTTATAATTTTTTTTTTTAATCCATGAATTCGCTTTTCCACGTTGAGATTACTGGTCTTCAAAATTTTAAGCTTTTTTTAGATTGACGATCATAAAATTTATTTGAAGACTCGTACAACTAGTGATTCTAAATTCGCGGATACGTCTATCTTACAAATGAAACGAGTCTTTCGCGGAAATGGTTTACGCGACTGTGAAAAGAAATCAATATGAGCCAACGGGAAGAGTCTCTGTTATGAAAGAATCGACAGCTGCCGCTTTCTGTGGCAATAAAGTTAAGAGACCTTAAAATAAAAGGGTAGTTTAAGCCCAAGGTGTTCAACAGTAGTCTTAAGTAATATAGTCTTTGTACAAAATAAATTCGGTGGGAAAGTGAGCTTTCAACCTAGAAAGTTTATCTTCCGGCAACGAGTCGCGGAGAAATTTTAGGGACTCAGAAACAGGTCGCAAATGTGATTCCAATATCTTGGGATTTGCAAACTTATTTTCTTAAAACCTATATGTATACATATGTAGTTTTCTTTACAAATACTGATACGATTATTTGCATGTATTTATAATAATTTTATTAAATTCCCAATAAATATTTTAAATATACATATCTTAAAGATAGTTTAAAAGTATTTTAAATTTTATCTAATCCTGTGAATTATTTCAATTTTATGAGAAAACTTAAATAAATAAAAAAAGATTATTTTTTTAAATCACCTTAGATTTTAAAATAAGAAGATTCTTCAATTTATTTATAAATCCTCTCTGGATGGATGGAATCATTCGTTAACTATCCCTATGAATTTCATCTTTGACCCTTCGTATGCTTGAACCTAAGAATCTTAATCCGGTTGTAGGGTCGTAACTTCCGGTATGGCGCTGTTAGGCACAGCAAAGAAGGAAGTAGGAGAGAGAGAGAGAGAGAGAGAGAGGGGGGGAGAGGAGAGAAGGAGAGAGCGAGACAGACAGGAGAACGGAGAGAATGAGAAGGAAGGATGAAAGGAAAGGGATGGAGGGAAAAGCAATCAATCTTTGAGAGGCAGATGAGTGCGGGAACCTAAAATATAGGGCAACACAAATTTAGTCTGGCTGCCGGTCCACGTCCACGTGTCGACGTGAATGCGCAACCGCCCGGGTTTGTAATCGATATTGCCGACAAGGCACCACGCCCTGCACCTGCGAGATGTGCCGGGATATGCAATGCCACCGAACCGAACCTAGTCGAACCTTGCCCAGGACTCTCTCTTTCTCTTTCTCTCTTCCTCTCTCTCTCTCTCTCTCTCTTTCTCCTTCTCTTTCACGGGTGCCCTTTTGCACTACCTTCTCGAGCGTGCTTCGAAACTTAGACGATGTCAGGCTCCTTTGAAGCTCGACTCTTCGAGTCCTAGATAAACCGATTGTTCAGTCCTGTATGCGACAGCTTCGTACCTCGAACTTCCTCGAAAAATCTTCCTCGAGAATCTTCTATCTTTCCTGCTAATCATCCCGCATCTCATATATTACTCGAAATACTCTTTAATCATTCATAATAAATTTTTCAAGCTTTAATTTTCCTTCTCTCTTTCTTTCTCTAGATAATTTAATTATTTTATTCTAGGTGGTAAAGAAATTATTAAATTCTTCGTGTAACGATATTGGAATTTAATTACATAATCAAGATTTTCATATGATTTTCTTTTGTTTCTTCCTTCTTGAACTTCTGACTTAGGGAATTCAGGATTTCTCCTTTGAAGCCCGGCTTCTTCTTTGAGTTTCAGATAAATCGATTGTTCAATTCCATACGTGGCAACACGATGCTTATCTTCAATCTAAGGTTTCCTTGGGGACTCTTTAGCCTCACGTGCTTACTGGCATCTCCTTTCCCAAGTATTATTCGAAACACTTTGATTTTTTTATCGGAGATTTTTCAAGCTCTCAAATATTCAATTCTAGATAACTACATAATTATATTATTAAATCTTTCGTATAATAATTGGTTCGAACCAAATCTTGCGCAGGTTCATATCTTTAGATGCATCTGTGTTCCTCCGTAAATGCCTTCAGACTTAAGCGATGTCAGAGTCCTTCGAGGACTTCGAGTTCTAAATAACTTAATTATCAAGTTCGTCAGGCAATCGAACTTCCTTCATCTTTCACGCTCTTCTCAACCTCGATCTTATCCAATTCAAACTTTGTTGCTCTGATTTCGGAGATTTTAATATTAAATATTAAATTTAAAAAGAAAATGATCAAATTGCGGATGAGAGATGTAAATTGTTCAGAAATTATTTGTTTTTGGCAATAAATATTTATACCAACAATTGAAAAAAAAATCTCATCGAGTCGCCCAAAATCGCGAAAGGCAATGTACCGGTTTTGTTCGAAAAGAAGCCCCGAAGGGTTTTGGAGGGTAAGAAACGCCGTTATAGTACACCGTCGCGTCATTGACTCCGATCTATTCGAGGCCGACTTCGCCCTCGGCTGATTTTTTTGTGCTCTACTACCGGAAGTAGGCCAGTGCAAACTGGTGCCGTCCCTTTATCCGGTATTACGTCCGTCTTATGAATTTTGCGGCGAGGAATTTTGCGCGAAGATGAAAAAGTTTCATCATCCATTCTCGTCTTCGCGCAGGATAAAAGTGCAAATACTGCCATATATTCTTTTTCTTGTTGCTCACATAAACGTTTTACTCAATCCAGATTGCATTGGACGTGATGTATCGCGTGATTATTTAAACGGAAGGAACATAACATGTACTTATGATAAATAAAGAAGTGGAAATGGTTAAGTCGACATACATCCACAGGGTAATAGAAGGCAATTTCAGATATTTGACTAATATAAGAAAATTATTCTGTATGCGAATAGAAAAGTTAGCATTTTCTGTATTAATCTCGCGTAACAAATGAATGAGCAAGCTAAGTAAACATACGGTAATAATGAGACGAGTAACTGATGCATAATTAACGGATTCATTACGATGTTTCAATATTGAAATATTCAACATTCGTCATCTCTAGTCTTTCATTATTATGATTTATAACATTTTAAACAGCGTGCTTTTACAACCAATGCGGATAGATTGTATATAAAATATTTTGCATATTTCTAAATGTTGCAAAATTCCAGAATAAACATTAATAAAGAATGTGAAAAAGAATAGAATACTTTTTAAATGCTTTATCTATCTAGCATTATATATCTTTAAAATTAATAATTAAACTCAAGTAAATAAATAAATAAATAATTAAATAAATTAACTCAAAATTAAATTAATATAAAGTTTACCATAAACTGTTAAAGCGTATCTCTCATCTGAGATAATCTTGAGATCCTGACGTTTTAAATATATAGAAATTCAAAATCCCAAGATCCTTTGATCCTCCGTTCTTTTGATCTTTGATTTCTTGTTTAGACGTGGTCAGTAAAGAGTTTGCTCAAGATTGTTAAACTTTGGTGAAGTTCGTCTAAAACTCTCTAATGAACTATTAAAATATCTGAACACGTTGATTCATTGTTAATCCCTTTAACAATATATCTTTAATATATTATTTTTGGCTGATTATAAAAACATCTGTTTCATCTAATTATAAAAAAATCTATCTAATTATAAAAATTATCTGTTTAATTTGCATTTTGCATCTGCTCTATTTGCTTATTTGTCTATTTTTACCTATTTGCATATTTGAATATTGCGGGGAATTTAATTAAAAAACTCTCGATAATTTATTGAATTGCGTATTCTTTTTCTCTGTTTTAGAAGCAGACTACACCTTAGATGATTCCTTTTGGAAGGAAGAGGAAACTCCCGCTGGTGAGAAAGCATATTATAGTGGATATAAAATTACGGATAACTTGAAATACAGTCAGTTAATTTGCAAAAATATTAAAGTTTAATAAGCAAAATTTTATGAATATTATTTGAGAAATTACTTTCTATTTTCTACATTTTCTAAAGTTTTTCTGGGAGATTAACCCTAATTTAATAAAAGAATTAAAAATTAATAAATAGCCAATTTTGTATTTTTATTTTTATTTTATATTTTTAAAATAATTGAATTTTATTTTTATCATTATTTACATAAGCGAACTTTCAATTAATGTAATTAAAATTTCGCTAATCTTGCACGAGAGGAAAAATTTGTAAAGATATGCTGTCGCAATCTTTGCACATTTCCGACGATTGTGGGATAAGGTTCTGCGTAAACAAACTACCGTAAAATGGAAGGACCGCAATGCAGCACTTTCGTTAGAAACTTGATCCTCGAGGATACGACAAATCCTCGAGAGCGGTTTATTGTTAAGTCAACACCGCTGATTGGTCGGAAACGCGAAACTTAAATTGGATTACATTTTAGACGGGGACAATGCACCGGGACAGAGCTTGACGGCGCGAAACCCGGCCTAGATATTACGGCGATTGTGTAATGGAAAATCTGTCTTAAGAGCGAGAGAAGAAAAATTTCAAGTTATTTCAGCTTGCATTTATTTTAATCTGGTTTTAAAAGCTGAGAAAATTCTACATAATATATTTCAGTAACGTTGTGAATACAGGATTCATGGAATTAGGGAGCTTAATTAGGGATTAGGGTGTAAAGCAGTGTTGAGCGTACACGAGTAAACAGCAATAGTTGCTGTAATATTACATGAAATTTAATTTAATTTGATATACCACTTGAATATAGCTATTATTTATACAGAAATTCAATTTGCAATTTAATTAATTCTGGATTGAAAGTGTTGGAAAACATATTACGTGGGGGTGCCTTGGTAACAAAGAATCTAGGATTCGGAGAATCGAGTTTAATTAAAAAATTAAAGTCCGCTATCGGCTACTGTCCCGGACAAAAATGTAAAGTTAAATAATTATGAAAAAAAGAAACCGATTCTAATATCATATTCTAATGTCATCAGAGCATTTAAGGAATTTCAAGAATCGCGTGGACTAGGACTAGGTCAGAATTTTCCGATAGGAAATCAAAGTCGCCACGAGTTTTCGCTTGCAACGTATATAATACTGTACAGTGAAACATAATGATGGCAGTCGTGTCAGTTGAATTAATCGCAATTTATACGACATACATTTCTGTGGCAACGGCAACAATTGGCGAGAGGAGGACGGAGGCTGACGGGCGGCGCGAAAGAAGTAAATTAATCGGCGAGTAATCTCGGCGTGTTTTGGCGACGTTTGAAAAGTGAAAATGGAAATTGAATTTGCGACTTGTAAGCGTAAACTTTTCAAAATAAAGACACGGAACGATTTACGAAATAGTTAACGTATGTGAAATAGTTAGCGTTAGCTCAGAAGAGCCTCAGACGATCGATATCTATCGCCAATCTGGGTAATGGGAATTTTCCAAAACACACGCAAGATGTATCTTCTCAACTCTTTATAGATTCTAAGGAGCAATGTCAAGGATAGGATATAAATTGCTCGTGGAAAAATTTCAAAATAAAATAAATAGGAATAATTTTAAATTTAAATAAATTGTATTATATTATGAATATAAAATCTATAAAAATCTGTAAATCTATAAATCGATAAAAACAATACAATACAAACAATATATAAACATTTTGTAAATATTATATATATAAAATATACTATAAAAATATATATGTATATGTATACATATCATAAATTTTATGCGCGAGGCTTGAGAAAGAAAATGTCATTCTTTCGTATAAGAGATCGAAGCCAAATCAATCTAGATTGAGAGGACTAGTACGTGGATACAAAAGGAAATGGGACAATAAAATCTACTTTATTACTGTCGTTATTATTGAGTCATACGGATTAAAATCTCGATGGCGGTGGTTGGGAGGGCAGGTTAATGGCAATAGCGTGAAATTTCGTCGGTGCGGCGCAATGAATCGCCCCAAAGTCCATTCGAGATGAAATTAGAGATCATAGAGGGGTGGATGAAAGAGTGGGGGATGAAGGGGCAAAATTAGGGCGTTCGATTGAACGTGGAAATTGATTTCAGGTGAGGTCGAACGACTACTACACGAATATCGACAAAACCAAGAGCTAATACGAAATATCGGTGGTCATTACTATCAGATCATCTATCCGGTACAGTTACGGCATCACGAGAAAATGGGGATATCCACAAGAGAAGTCGGCTTACCGAAGGTAAGATTTTGTAGTCATCATCTATATTATTTTCCATAGTTTTCACTAGGTGAATATTTTTGCTAAATTAGTGAAAAATTAATAAATAAATATAGATATAATAATTAAGAATGGGAAAAGATTTCTAAAAATAAAAATTATATCATAAATTAAATATTCACATATTCTTCCATATTATATATTTTTAATTTATTTTAGATTACTTTTACATTATTTATTTTAATTTATAATTAATTGTGTTCTTTATTGTAATTTAGTTTCCTCAAAGAGGTTACGGAGATGGAGGATATCAGAATGCTAGAGGCAGAATGAGAGTAAGTTTTATAGTGAAAACAAACTTTGATAATTAATTATTAATATATAATTATTGAAATAAATAAGTATTTTTAAAATAGCTTGCAATAAAGATTAATTATGAAATTGATATTTTCAGACAGGAAGACATTTTCACCGGACGTCTCTTCTGATCAAGGCCTTTAATCACAAATTTCGTCTAGATTTAGAATTAAATACGTAAGTATCTTTGTACATTAAATATATTTTTTAATATAGATAAAATTTTTACAATACAAGACAAAAATTGTAAGGGAAATCTTTAAAAAATATTCTTCATACTTTCTCAAATTTTTTAAAAATTTATCAAGATTTTTTATTATTGTGTTGCAGGCAACTTTTAGCTCCAAATCTTATACAAAAAGACTTTTTAGCCGGCGCGGAACAAGTATCTAAACAGGTAAAATATTTTAAGTAAAATGCGAAATTCTCGTATGTAATAACTTAATGATATTTAAATATTTACGTGACGCAATCCAACAGTCGCAGTTATTAATAAAGGTGTAATTGTTTTTGCATAATTAGGTACTTCGCTCTGCGGTTTGTTACAATCAGTTTAGTCGAGTCAAATTGCTTTTAATATGAGCTATCTCATTGTAGAACTAGAGGTCTTCCTTGATAGGAGCATAAAAGGGTAAAAGAGATAAAAAAGTGACTCTTTAGATATCGAGTAATAGCAGAGTTATTTTAATATCATAGAAGGAAAAAATGTCAATAATGAATATATATAAGCATATACAAGCATTGTTATATTATTTACCATGTTATAAAAGCAATATTGTAAACAATAAAACACTCACACTGGGACTTAAATAAGTGTTAGGAAGAAAATTCAAGTTTAGCGATAAAATTCATAATAGTATTATCTTTTGCAGGAGATAGAACATTGTTATTATCACGGCACTGTAAGAGATTATCCAGGGGCTAGCGCTGCTTTTCACACGTGTAACGGTGTCAGCGGTGTTATTCATTTAGGCAACGAGACCTTCGTCATTCATCCATTTTATGGCGGCGATTTGTCGGTCAGTTAAATTACTTCTCGTTGATTATATAATTTTAATAAGTAGTAGAAATTATCATTGTACTATGGCTAGTGTACGCATTATTAAAAATATTGAGATAATTATGTGAATGTGAGTTATCACGAAAAAGAAAAGTACAATCAACGCTCAATAATTTACCATTACGAAATAATAGTCGGTTAAATTTGAATCCAAAGCTTTGAGTCGGCTTTTCAAGCCGACTAATTTGGCTTGATTTCATTACTAGAGATAACTTCGCGGAAGTTTAGGTTGCGCTATAATTAAATGGAATGTCGAATGTCGGGGACGGGTACGGCGGCAAGGTGGCTGGTGGGAACATAAACTATATGCAGGCCTCTCTTTTAGCAGAAACATCCTCACATTATATTTGAAGCCCGAACAAAAGTTAACAAAGGCTGCGCTAACTCGGGAAATCTTGAGTGGCGTGTAAAGAACCGCCGGCAAAAGCACACCTACGGGCTATCAGAGATCACTTCCGATCGATACAAAAGAGACGTCCGTGAAGCAACCAAATACATCGAAACTGCCATCATTATCGATAAGGCTATGGTATGTTATTATATCCTTTTCAGTGTAAATTATTAAATTGACAGAATTGTACAGATAAAGCGACAAAATATACGTAAAATAATATGCAACAGAAAACAGACGATTTTCCAAAGAACAGATAGTAGATTATTCAACTGCTCGATTTAATTTCTAATCTGCAATTTCTAATCTGTTATAATAACAGAAAATTATGAAATAAACATTAACTTTTTTTTACTTCTTTTTCTATATTATTTGTCTTTTCAAGTTTTAAATGAAAATACAATTTAACAATATTAATAAATAATTATTTAATAAAGTCCTAATATTTTTCCAATAATTTTAATAAAATAATTACACTGTCTGTACACAGTTTGACAAAAGAAACGGTAGTAGCAGAGCTGAGGTTGTTCACGATGCCATCCAAGTTGCTAATATCGCAGATTTGGTAAGCCCGATTATGTAACAATATTCGTGTTAATTTATCTTTCGATAGGATATATTCTAAATTATATTTCCTCCGCAGTATTTCCGTACATTAAACACTAGAGTCTCCGTCGTATACATCGAAACTTGGAAAGGTAGCAACCAAGCGCAAATCGATAACGGCATTGACATCGATCAAGCCTTGTTAAGCTTTAACGATTATACGATGCGGAGAATGTATCAAGTTGCTCAGGACACCACCCAATTGCTCACGTGAGTTTATTGTTCTAGTTTTTCACCCATTCCTCCTCGAATTCTAATATTTAATATCACCAATATTTTATATTCCAAACATAATTTTATCTCGATTTAGTATAACTATTTTTCTAAAGAAATTATAAATATAAAAATTTAATGTTAGCAAATATATAAAACCAGTAAATAAATGATTTTGGATATGTTTTCGTAACAGGGGTGAGACATTCTCAGGTGGAGAATCAGGGATGGCTGTACCCGAGACCGTGTGCAGCCAAAAATCCGTAGGAATCAGCGTCGATCTAAATACTTACGAGCCTCATCTTTTAGCTGGTACCATGGCTCACATGATCGGTCACAATATCGGCATGAGCCACGACGATGGAAGTAAGTAACACAAAAACTTATTTTCAGTACATTAATCAATTTCGCAAATAGAAAAATAATTTTCAGTTTCACACAGGAATGGTAAAACTTTCTATTAAAAATTCTAGGGAACGATTGCAATTGCCGCGATTGGCACGGATGCATCATGGCTCAATCCATCGTCGGATTAGAAAACGTTCAGCCATACAAGTTTTCGGAATGTAGTAAAACTGACTATATAGAAGCTTTAAAAAGCGGCCATGGCATCTGCCTTTTTAACAAGCCAAACGAGGTACATCGAAAAACTTATACGTAATCGATCGAATGTTTTGATCGAATTAAGAGGAAATTGGATGATCAGTGAAGCAAATTCGATTAACATACCCGTAACCGATTGAATCTGTTCTGGGTTATAGTTGGAGATTAGGAGATCATGCGGAAACAGGGTAATCGATGACGGGGAACAATGCGACTGCGGATCGATCGAGGAATGCAAGGAGCTCGATCCTTGCTGCGATCCTATCACCTGCAAGCTGACAACGGAGGCCGAATGCGCGACTGGTCCTTGTTGCAGCGATTGCAAGGTGAGATAAGAGAGAACTCATCCTCAAGCGAGTAATCTCTTGGAAGAGATACGATATGGCAAATCACATCTTATACATGACAAAAATACTATTATTCGCTTTTAACATTTCTAAATATTTAATTATTTATCAAATATAAATTATTAAATACATATGAATTATTAAATACATACATATATTTACAGAAAAACATTATTTAATTATTTATAAATGTAAATTATTAAATATATGTATATATATTTACACGTATAATTATATAATTATATGTGTGTGTGTGTATATATATATATATATATATATATATATATATATATATATATATATATATATATCTACATTTAATAATTTTACATTTAATAAATAATTAAGTATTTTCTTAAATATTCAGAAATGCTCTCAAAAATAAATTATATTAATGTACTTTAATATCAGGCATAGAATGCGAGATTTGATTTTTTCCAAGAGATTATCCAAAAGACGAGAGTTCTCTCTTAATCTAATATATCTTAATATAATTTAATATAACAAATATAACAGTATGAAAAGTGATAAATGCATATTTGTGAAGAACAAGTAATTCCAACTGTGGCGTACAATTTTCTGTTGTTTATTTTTCGCATATACTTTTAATAATTGATCGATTGATAGCTTTACTGTTCTCCTTATATAGAGAGTTACAGTTCTTTACAAAAGCATGCACCTTTTAATGTAAATCTTAAAGTTTCTATATATATTAATAAAATTGCAGCTCCGTGCTCGCGGTGTCGTCTGCCGCGAATCGACGAATGAATGCGATTTACCGGAAGTGTGCTCTGGCGACACCGGTCAGTGTCCACCAGATGTTTACAAGAAGAATGGCAACCCGTGCTCAGATAACACTGGGCATTGCTTCAACGGAGTTTGCCCAGCTTTAGATCTGCAATGCGAGCAAGTATGGGGTTACGGCGGTATCGCCGCCGATCAGAAATGTTTCGAACAATTCAACTCTAAAGGATCCATCAACGGCCATTGTGGTACCGACTCCAGCGGTCACTATATCAAATGCGATCCCGAGTGAGTAGTCGTTTTCGTATAATAAAAAAAATAAAAATGTAAGAAAATATAAAAAAATAAGGAAAAAAAGAAGATATAAAGAGTTAAATTCAAAAATAGAGAAATTAATATTAATATCAATATAAATTTTAGAATTTTTATTTTAATTAACATTATATTATATTAACATAAAAAATAATGCAAGTCAATCGAATCAGAAATTTATTATATGATTAGATACAATATCATTTTAGTTATGAAAGTAATGAAAAGTCTTTTTTATAGAAATGTTCGTTGTGGATCTCTTCAATGCCAACAAGGAAGCAAACAACCGGTAATCGATGGAATGAAAGATTTACATACTAGAACTATAATTTCCATCAAGAGCCAGGAGTATGAATGCAAGTAAGAGTTTAAATTCGGAATTTGTATGCTTTGATTGAATCAGATATTTCATATATAATACGTTTTGTAAAAACCAATTTTTCTGATTTGAAAGAGCCACGACTGGAAAAGTAGAAGGATTTGATATTCCTGGAATGGGATTAGTTCGTGATGGTACATCCTGCGGTGATAATTTGGTAATTGTTGCTACATTTAAATATCACTTATAAGAGCACGTAACTTTATCTTTTTGAATAATTTCAATATGATTCTTATTGAATTATTGACCGTACATTTTAGATTTGCGTGAATCAAACTTGCACAAGCTTGTTTCCACACATCGATCAAGAAAAGTGTCCCAGTAATCATGACGACAAAGAATGTTCGGGAAATGGCGTAAGTATATTTTATAATATATTTTATAACATTTTATAGGTCAATTTGATTATGAACAAATTAAATAATAATAAATAATAATTCCAAAATCAGAAAAATATGTTTGAATTATGTTTATTTAAAGAATTCAACTTTTATTTTATTGAAAATATCAATATACTTTTCTCTCTCTCTCTAAAGTTTTTTTTAATAATTCAATAGTTATTTATAAAATAATAAATTGAAATTACACTCATGGCACATCAAATATATTTCCGCAAAACAATTATGTTAATAATTTATGTTAAATCTTAAATATGCAATATTATTTAAAATTGCTATTTTCTCATAGGTGTGTACAAATGTCAATAAGTGTTACTGCTTTCTTGGATGGAGCGGACCGGATTGTTCCATAGAACAATCCATCCCGACAATATTACCAACGACACCCACGCCTGAAATAGCACATAAATCTGATTCTAAACTGGAAAAGAAAGAGACCCCCTACGGTAAGCTACAGCTTCTTACACAACTCTTTCTCATAATTGTGAGGATAAAAGCGGGAAATTGATGCGCAACTGTTCTTGCAGATCTTTTTTTTTAACCGTTATAATTAATTCTCTAGCAGACATATAAGCGTATCTACTTTTTTATAATTTTAATATATTATTCAAATTTACTTGCTTCAAACATGCTTTCTGAAGGGTATTATCTGTATGAAAAGAGTATGATTATTCATGCTATTGGCACAGTCATTATTTTATTCTTAAATCAGTGACTCAGTTCAAGAAGATGGCAAATCTAGAAAAATCTGAAATTTATATATTTTTGTATTACAATTCTTTAAATATAATTAAAGTATATGCTCAATTTTTATATAAAAATTAACACAAGAATAAAAATAGTGTTACACATTAATTGAAATTTCACAAACATTTAAAAACTATACGCGTAAATATATGCATCAGAAATATTATTGCTGCTGCTTTTTGAACTAAGTTTTTGATTTATAATTTTACGACACGTCATTTAGTAATTATTATTTCTAACATTATTATATGATACAAGAAAATAGGAGTGGCAGACAATAATCGTATTAATTATATTCTAGAATTTAAGCGTTATAAAAATATAAAAAGTAATCATAATATTTGATTTTATATTTTACCATTAATATTCGTTATCATAACGTTATTTAACTTTAAATTATTAATTCTTATTTAGCAGTATAGCAGACTTCCGTTAAATTGTTATTTTCAATCGAAATTTAATTAAATTATATAACAATTAAAGCGCTTGTCCAAAAAATAATAATTATTATCAAATTATTATCATCCGATATCAAATTTAATTTATTCTAATTTTTAAAATATAATGTTTTCATTTAAAGCGCTTGTTATAATAATAATTAATAAATAAATGAAATTACAATTCTGAAATAATAAACTCTAAATAATTATTTACTTAATTAAGAATAAATAAAATAAAATTTATTTCAAAAATTTATATATAAATGATCAATATTGAAATTATGACTCTCCTGAATCAATTTTACGTTTGATTAGAGGTAGACCGTTTTTTTCATTGATAGAAATAATATTATTTTTGATAAAAAGGAAGTCTACTGTACTTTCAATTCTAGCAATGTATGAGTCCAGTCGATTATTTTAATCGACTTTAGGCTCGTGATAAGGCAAAGCTAGGATTTTTTAGGTTCATACTGTCAGCTGTGCATAAAATCTAGATTCATACTGTGCGATAAACATACTTAGTTTCAAGAAAGGGGAAAAGAAGAACTCTCTTACATCCTCTAATATCCTTTTACTATTTTCTCGTCCTTTCAAGTGCGACTCCCCGCTTTTATCCCTTACGATAAAACACTCTTAGATTATTTTCTTATTAAGAAAAAAGGAATTATTTAGTTATCGCATTTTTAGATTTTTAGATTTATTGAATTACATTCTCCTGTTTTCTTAAATCCTTGATTCGCTGTACCTTCCTTTTTCAGATTAAGTAGTTATTAATATATTTTAATAGTATTTTAACAGTATGTATATATTAAAAAAAAGCGATATATATATATATATATATATATAAAGGAGATCGTCTAATAATTATAGAACTTTTTAATTCTTTTGAGCTGGTGTATCTTCAAGATTGTCAATTCTTCATATATATATATATATAAAGGAGATCGTCTAATAATTATAGAACTTTTTAATTCTTTTGAGCTGGTGTATCTTCAAGATTGTCAATTCTTCAGCGAGAAAAGGAAGCTGTTCGAATTCTTGTAGTTACAAAGTTCTACGATTAAAGTGACGATATATTTGCGATATATCAAGACGCAATCACTACGCCACATACATTTCACGTACACAAACGAGACACGGACACGCACATGCGCGCCGCACGCGCGGGATACAAAATGCTTGGTCATTTCAGGAGGCACCAACAACAATCTCTCTACGGGATTGATGGTAGTGATCCTGGTGGGTGTGGTGACGGGCGTCTTCCTTTGTTTTGCACTAATGGCTGTTTGCTACAGGTACAGTAACAGCGGGAACAGATCGCCCGCGATCAAGGCCTGTCGTCTTCGTCTTCGTCGTCGTAATTCGTGGCTAGCTGGATGATGATGATAATTGATGATGATGATGATGAGGAGGCATCGCACGCAGCCATAATAATATTGATCACTCTTAGTCTATTCTACTCGATGTTCACTTATTACACGTATAAACGCGAGTGTTGCAGAAGACAAAACTCGCTGCGTTCAGCTCACGTGACAATAAGAAATAAGTTTATTTACGTTGATGTTTTCTTATTTTTATATTCTTATTCTTTGATTTTCTCTTGCTCTTTTTAGCACTTTCGAATCAGTTGCAAGAAGCGCAAATATATAAATTTCTCGAAAATCTTTTGGATCTTGTTACATGCTTCGTAGTTTAGATTGCTTGCGTCTTTCACCTACGCTTTAGCCTTTGGTTCATTTAGATTCTAGTTACTCCGCATCCTAGATTCGCTCCTCGCTATGGAATTCCTTAGAAGAACAAGATATCCCACATATTATGGATTTGAAATGGTTTAGTTCCTATTATGCTACAATCCCACGCTACAATTCTCTTCAATAAATTCTAAGTTATGAATTAGCTAAGTTGAATTTCAAACTTACACTTTAGATGACGTATAGCTAATTTATAGGATCCTTAAATTCTAAATATATGAAATCTATTAAAGATATTAAAACTAAATAACATATTTAAACTTAAATTTACTATTAGTCTTTACTATTAATTAAAATAGTTGTTCTCGATCATTGAGAATTCCAATATCATTTTCAGCTGTGTTTATCAATATTTTTTATAAAAATTGAATGCAACTGGTTTTGCGTCTGAATCGCTCGCATACATGACAAAATCAATATATATGTATACACGTTCTTTTATTTACATATTATATATTTATATATATAAACAATATTGTCACTATGGTGGTGTGTGCTATGGATGTGCTCATGGCATAGTGATTTATGATCGCGACTATGTTGTTCGAGCGAAGTCCATCTTAGTGATTATTGCATTTGAGGGACGATGATAATAAACAAATATATATATATATATATATATATATATATATATATATATATTGAAAAATGGATTGAAAAATGAAAGTAGAATTGTGTAAATAAATCAATAAAACGATAATAATATCAATTTAAAGAATTTAAAGAAAACTAAACGCTTTGTCTTTTTAAATATGTTAAATATTTTCTTTAATATTATATATGCAAAAAAGATAACAAATGATATTAAACAAATATAAGTAAATTCTATCGAATAACGAAAAAGTTTACCTCCAAGTCAGAATTTCTGCTCGTCCTTCAAAAAGCGATATTCAAGAAACTACAATGTGCCAGCTGCTTATATGCCCCATGAAAGCATGAAAGAAGCTGATTAGCGAAGAACTTATTGGACATCGTCAATTATTGATAACTACTATATGCAACTTGGCGGACGCTTACAAATTAGAATAATCAATTTTTTCAAAGAAAGTCAATGAAACAGATTCTGCGTAAAAAATCGATGCTCCGATGAGTTAATACGATTAACCCTTTCGGCAAGATTATTCGCAAGATATATTTTATAAGTTTCTATTATTTAATTACTTATAAGTAACTGTTATTATTAATTAAAGAAGTAATATTTAGGACTGAAAGGGTTAACAGAACTGCCTTTTTCCAGAACCCTTTTCCAGAAATATAAGGGCAGGATTCTAGAATTATATGATTCCTGGATTTTAAAATCCATGGATCTAACCATTTTTTGATTTTTATATCCTTGGATATTGAAATTCGCAGATTTCTGTGTCCCTGGATGTTGAATTCCTTGGCTTATTGAAATCTCGCAGATCTATAAATCTATACAGATTATTCATAGGATCCCTAAACAATTGAAATTTTAGGTCTTTGAGAATTAAGATATAGACATAGATTTTCAGATCTAAGAATTCAAGACTCTGAAAATCTGTTGTGTGTCATTGCTCTGATTGTAAAACATTGTAATTTCAAATTCTTGCAGACTTTCTTATTTTTATTGCTGAAACGACTGAATTCCATATAATGCGCGTCACGACTTTCGTCGTCTGCATTTTTAGAATTACAAGTTTTGATAATTCAGCAATGCTACACAGAGTGTTCATTTTAAAACGCAACTCGAGTTTTATTTTTGTATATTTATTATAATGATCCCGCAAGATATACAATATGTATCGATATGTATCAAGAAATGAATCACACAGTTTAGTATTATTATATAATATTTGTAGATATAATAATATAAATAAGACTTTGGTTGCTTTATTTAAAAAATGAACACTTTGTAACATAAATCGTAATTGTCAACGTATATAATAATATAAATATATGGGTGTATGTCTCTTTTCACGTGCTGATATTGGCTTCTCTGTTTCTTGTCTGTTTCTGTCTGCCATCTCTGTCTGTCTGCATGCTGTGGGACGCTCGGATACGAAAATACCGAATCAAACCACCCTCCTGCACTGCGTAAACTGCGATGGTGTAAATCCTCGTTTCGCAAAACAAAAACTAAATAAATAAATGAATAAATAATAATCCATTTATGACGGCGTAAACGATGGCCCGCCACATCTGACGATGATGATGATAATGGTGACGGATGATGACGACGAATTACATACATACAATACGCATACAGAGAACTACCACGGCTCTAACACTGTATTTTTAGTTGGTATGCTCATGTCGGTGGTAGGGGGTGTTTTCGTAGTATTTGCTCTGATGGCTCTCTGCTACAGGTCAGTCGTAGTACATAAAAACTTCTCCCTCTGTCTCAGGTTAGTGTGCAGAAACATACACAAGTAGAACTTTTCTATGTCCTCTTCTTTTTTTTTTCTTCATTTTTCTCTTTTTCTCTTTCTATCTACACTCTCTCATCTCTTCTTTCTCTTTTTTTCTCTCTGTCCTTCTCTGTATATGCTATAAGGGATGAAAGGAGTGTATGCATATAATAAATGGCACGCTGCTCTTCGGAAAATTTGCTTTTTTCTTTGGCAAGCATTTGATTTTGTTGCTTGATACTGCTTCCATGTTTGTAGTTTTACGCATTAGCAATTTTAAAATCTAATTTTATTATTGCAGTTTCTCTCTCTCTCTCTCTCTCTCTCTCTCTCTCTCTCTCTTTCTCTCTCTTTCTCTTGTTAAAATTCAGTATATGTTTTAATTAAAATAATTTTTAGATCCTCTACAAAGATTCTTAAAGTCTTAAATTATAACATTTCATAGTTCATATATTTGTGATTATCAAATATCGCAAAAAAAAATTTTTTTTATCTTCCCATATAACAGAAATATTCAAAATACATCAGGCATATCGCAATATTTTCAAAATATCTCTGTAATGTATTTTGGACATTTCTGCTGGATAGGTTAATAAATTTTATTATATAATAATTAATTATAATATAAAGATTGTTATTCTAAAATAAAAATTTTAAATCAAATTCTTGCTAAAGAATATAATTACAAATTCTACGAAGATTAAAGCTTTGCTACTACATATGCTCTTTCGCAACTCTTTCTTTATGCAATATATATATTCATGGTATCAAACTTCATATCTTGTATCTTTTTATATTTCTCTTTGATACTTTCTTCATGAACTTAATTTTCACACTTTTTGTTAAATGCTAAAATAAATTGCATATACAAAATATTACGAAGTTGCCCTTAAGCATAACAATTTAAATATATTTAATTATATATTATATTAAATTTATCAATTATATCAATATTTTTTTAAATATTTAAGTATACATTCTATTGCACATTGTAATAATCAGTATTTTTATTAAACAAAAAAATTTTTTATTCCTTAAAAATAAAATATTGTTCTCTTATAATTCACTATTTACTTTTAAACTTAATTTATTTCTTACATTTAACTTAAAGCAGCACAAAATATATTTCTTTCTTAAAAAGATTTCAATATTTTAAATTTAATAATAATCATAGATTAACGTAATCAAAATACGATATTTTTTGTGCTACTATATCTTAATGCTGTTTAGAGTTAAACTATTTCCTACTTGTCTTTTACTGATTAGTTAATGGGTACTGCAGTGGAAATCCCTAAGGATAGCTGCAAATGTACCAATTGACTGGTTATCCGTTTTTCTTCGAAATTAAGTTTTGCATGCTGAAAAGATCCGTTGATTTCTGTAGCGAGAATATAGATCGAACATTGAATAAATGCAAATCTTGCTTATAATGGTTATATTATCTGTAATAATTTTGATCACAGATAATAATATACGTAGACTCTGATGAACTTCATCTGGCAATTTAAGAGGGATTATCGACGCCATGTTTATTTGCATCGATGGATTGCATTTGTATGTTATTAAAATAAATAAATAAGAGCCTTAGAATAAATAAGAATATTGCAAATAATATTGAACATTTTTGAATATTAATGAGCTATATTGCAAAATGTTGGATATTAATCAATGACGTAAATAATTAAAATTTAAAATATTCTATTGACGCGACTAACAGTAAAAAGATTATTATTTATTTCTATAATTATATATATAATATATATAATTTATTTCTATTCTTTCTGAAAAAAGAATTATATATATTAAAAATTCAATACACAAGAATAAATATTTATATATAACAGATTATTTTTATATTTATAATTTTTGTTATCTAAACATTTATTCTTGAATTTGGATTTTTAATTTATTAAATTCTTATTTCTAAATTTCTAAATTATGTCGATTAATTCTTTAAACCCTTTTATGTTAGCAAGAATTACATTTCCTATTCATATCTTTATTGAACAAACTGAATATTCTACAGCAATCCTCCAGGTAACTTTGTTATTAATTAATATAATTAGATAAAATTATTTTATAACTAATTCTAAACTAAATCATACATTGATAGCTATGCTAGTAATTAATAACAATATTAATCGGTTTATGCAATTCCGCAATGATAATCCCTTTTAACATCATTAAAATCCCTGAAAATTATCCGATATTTTTCAAACAAATACTCTTCCACTAGCTTGCATGCGCTTTATTACGTTTTTCCCGCGATACAAAATGACAAGTTGTGCGTAATCGATAAATTTCTCGCAGAAGGAAGAGCACCGTCCAGAAGTACGATCCGCCATATTCGAAGAAGCCGCAGCAGAAAAGTTACAGCGGCGTTTCCGGTAATCATCACGCGGAAGCTGCGGCCTTGGACACGGTTAACAAGATCCTGACTTTCGGCAGTATGCCTCAGTACAGGTACGGCGGTCATTTGCCTCTTTTACTAGCCATTCTCTATTCTGAATTACAGAATATTTTAACACATTGGACGAGCTTGCCAAAAATTAACTTGGGCTTTGCAAGGGTGAAGTATACGGAAAATTGGCTACTCAAAACCGAGTTTTTAAAATAAAATATTTTAATATTTAAAATAGAAAGTCAATTTTAAAAATTAATTGTAGTTAAGTAAATTCCGAAGAAGATAATATTTACTTTTAATATTTCCAATTAACTAATAATTATAGTCGTTTTTTTATTAAAAATTTTTTAAAGATTATCACAATATAATTAAATAAAAATTATTATATTAACAAAAAGTATATCTGACAATAGTTATAAGAGCATCTCATTACATCTTACATCTTATCTCATTTTTCATCATATTCTTCGTTATTTTCCACACAATCGGCGAATTTCAACGCGCGTGCATGTTAAATATATATTTTTTTTTTAAACTATCGCGATGTCCCAGAATTCGTCTAACAAATGTTAATGAAATATCATGCATTCATTGATGTATGATGTAGGATTTATTGCAGCTCGAGATGCTTCTGTCGTTCGATCGTTTTCGAAGAGCATTGTTATAATATAACGACGAACGAAAAATTCGCAGTATATTTTTGTAATTTAGATGATTACAAGAGGGGCCAAAAGTTATCAACGATTAAATAATTAATATTTAAAATGGATTCTATAATATTTAAAAAAAAATTACGCAATTACTCAATTTCCTATATATATATATATATATATATATGTGTGTATATAAATTTTTAATTATATCTTTGGCCCATCCTGTATAAAAAGTTACGCTTATTATTGAAAATATGCGAGCAGCTTTATAAAAAATGAGCTAAAGTTTGCTTGAATCAATGTAACTTTGGAGTTCGATACCTTTTTATTTCAGGTAGATCTCGACTCCTAAACTTTACTCCTAAACTTATAAGCTTTAGTATGCGCTTTATAATAATCTTCCCGATACTGTTAATTGTATTTTAGGTCCCTAAATATAAATATCAAATCTATAAAAGATTTCAAAGTAATGCATAGATGTAATTAATTATTATGACAAAGTATAATATTTTCATGAGATTCTCACAAAGTTTTATCCTGACTCGTTATATATTGATAATAATTTATTAATTAACTTATAACTTCAAGATAAAGCATTTTATTAATCTCGAAGATGATTGGAATTTGATGAAATAGATTTTAATATTTATATATTTATGTTTATTTAATCATTTTTATCTTGATAATATAATCGAAGCGCGCGAACGACAGAAAATTATGAATTTTGCTCGGTCGATTTCTTTTATTTTGCAAGTAAAAAAATGAAAAATAGTATACACTCACAGAATTTTATTAATCCTCAATTATTATGAAAAGTGCAGCGCTGATCTTTGTGCAGAAATAACTAAATTTAGATAGATAACTAAATATAGAAATAAATATTCAATTTAATTTACATATATGCTTAATTTTGCTAGATATTTACAATTACTTGTCAAATGTTTTTCTGAATATTACTGAAATATTTTTATTAATTAAAATGTACATTTTTTTTCTCATCAAAATAATTTATAATAATCTTCTAATATTATTTGAGTAGATTAATATTACTAACAAAAATAATTATAAGAAATAAATAACTGATTAGTTTTGTAAAGGAAATAAAATTTAAACAAAGTATATTTTCTATTAAATTTTATCCCAATTGCGGTATCTAACTTTCTAAAAAACAGTATCGTCTATTATTATGTAAAAATAGATAAAAATTTTTTTAGATTAGATATAAATAACATTAGATATAAATTACAGAGAGATATTTAGCTAGATATTTGTAAGAATGGAATATATTTCTTGATCAAGGTTGAAAGAGAATTGAATATGAACGATGCACATAGTAGTTGAGGGTTAATAAGAATAGCCGCGGCATGCCTATATTAGTATATTTCTAGCCGCGGCGAGACCCAGCGCGTGCTGTTTCGACATCCGAATAACGTCCTCGCCACCGAAGGGCCAAGAGTCAAGTAAGTCTCATGTGTGTCGCCGTCATGTTTACCATCAAGTTTGGTCCAATCAAGGAATCATTTTTACATTGATTTTTTTTTACAGTCCATTTGCATACAAAAAATCTTGGAATAGTTGTTATTCCTTACTTGGATCATAATTTTATTAACGAGATCGCCGTAATTCTCGATCGGCGATCCATTTTGCGTTTTAATGACGCAGGAAATTGTCGCGTTATTGCAATTAGCTTTGTAAATTTTTAACAATCTAGAGAATCAAAACTTTCTATATGTAATTATATTTATCAATCCGGCCCCGAATTGTTCTTTATTTATCTTCTCGTATTTCGCACGAAACCATTTTCTGCACAATCACATTTTTAATAATTCAGCTGACTTTGCAACACACACGCTGTGGTCGAACTAAATATGAATTAAATATAAATAATTCGATCCTCGCATGCTATTCATCGCATTGAAATGTTTATTATTATTTTATCCCACTATAATTTTTGTTTATTGCATGATAATAGATGCACTTATACAAAGTATTTCAGTATTATCGTCGTATCTTTCTTTCTTTCCCAAAGATAAATCGATGAATCTGGGATATTACTACAGTTAAATATCGTTAATCATTAATTATATATTAAACCCGGAACACTCACTCGGAATTCTCATCACAGAATTGATTTTTCACTTAACATCTCATCGCAAAAAGATCATTAAATATTATCATCACCCATTTCGTAATTAAATGAAAATAGGTAATGATAGGATAACTGCAAAGTTATTGCAATTAATAGAAAATAAATGTAAAATCAATAAAATTATAATAATCGATGCAAATGCTTTCAATTATATTATTCCAATATACAGGATGTTTCGCAAGACTTCTACCACTACCAATGATATGGGACTTTTATGTTCATCTCGGTCCCATCTATTTTTTTACGAGCGGTGGCAGAAGTCTCGCGGAACATCCTGTATATATTATAATTCTTAACATTTTTGTTAAACATTTAAATAAACGTATTAATTTTATTTGTAGTTAAATCAAAATTTAAAAATTTAGAAATAAAAAAAAGAATGTTAGAAATAAAAATTATTATTTGCGATTAAACAATTTGTTTCATCAGTCAATGTTATGATTTACATTCTTGTTGTAATTAGAAAAAATGCTATGGACAATAATACTACTTTAATAAAATGTGTGTATATGCGTGCATATGCGTGTGTATGATATCTGTTAATACACCGTTTCTGTAAAATTTACGGACTTTTGTATATCTTTGTTTTGATTTATAAAACATTGTTTTATAATATATATAATATTATATTTTTATGAACAACAATTAATGCTCTTAGAACACACAAGAGTTTAAGGTTTATATTTGTATTATAAAAACTATTCTATTATTTTTAAAAGAGAAGAAAACACGATTGAGTTTCTGCACATTTGCTTTTGCGCAGATAAAAGATAACACGAGGTGTTGATAACAAAAGCGAACATCGATATAAATCTGATCTTTCAGGGAGCATAAACCGCAGCCGAAGAGGCTCGGCGTGGAGGAGGAAGATGGAGGTACGGCAGAGGAGGTTGTCTCTTTCATTGATCTCCCACCAAACAATGTCACAAAGTTGCCTGAGAAGGGAATTTTAAAGAAACACGGTGGTTACGGTATTGTAATGCCTGATAGTTGTAACACAACAAGTGAGCGTGATGACTCACGAAATCTCACGTGAAGAATAGTTGAAGGAAGCTCGGACTTTGGCGAGCCGAAAGATTAACCTAACCGAACTTGTAGCTCAATATTATGCAGATAATCAAGTAACGTTGTATGATAAAACATAGAAAATCATTGCAAAAGGAAAATTCTTTAATTAAAGTTTTAATTTCATTATTTGTAGTAAAATAAAAATCATATTGAATAGTAATTAATCATAATCATAATAATTAATCATTATTTATTCAATATTAATAGACATACTGTTTCTATTTAAAAAAATGTCACAATATCATTTTTAGAAAAATATTTCTTATACAAATAACGCTCGTACGAATTATTATTATCTATTTTTATGTAATTATTGTTTAATATTTTTTATAATATATATCGATTGGGAAAATAGAAAGAGTTTTCCGGACACATTTTATTTAATCAAACAAATGTTTTTAGCCATAAAATTAAATAGCTGTATTTTTTGTACCGTTATGGAATAGATATTAGATATTTTTAACATTCGAGAAATTAAGTATCTAAAAAAACTATTCACAATTTTGCGCGTACTACATGCTCGGTTGTCTTTTGATCCCTTACGAGTTCGAACTTTTTGCATCGATTCTTCACGAACGTTAACCCTTTATAAATCAGTAATTCTAACATATTTTATTTTCATCATCATCAAGTAAGAGCGGTTAACAAACACAAATTAGTCACTATACATGTAGTTATAAATATTAACATTACTAAAAATCTGCCTTGGGATTTAATATTGTCCATATAAGGGGTTAATACAGAATTGTCATACAAGGATTCTTTAAAAGACTTCACAATTATTTAACTCTCTCATGCGCTTAATATGGATTAATTCCAAATATTTCAAGTATACATTTTACTACGTGCAAATAAACTAGAATAATTTTCGTTTTCTACAAAATCTAATCTTAAAAATGTGGATTAAGAAATCAACAATAGACAGGTATCATAAGATACTTATTAATTCCCGCGTGCGCCTGTAAGAGGAATTTATTAGTTTCACGAAAAGGAAGTAGAAAAAGGAGACGAAAAGATCGTTGCGCACGAAAGGGTTAACGCGAACTGCATCAGCGAGAGTCCTCTTTTAATGGAGCGGTAACTCGAGTCACATGTAAATGTCGCCAGGACTAGGTGGAGGTGCGATTGAACATGTGGAGAGAACCTTGAATCAGCTAAACGGTTATCACGAGGACATACTTGAGGTGCTGAAGAATGCGGCAAGCCGTCGCGATCTCGCGGGCACCCCGTCGGGCAGCAGCAATCTCCTTGACGATGACGCTTTGCGCAAATCGCTGGCCGAATGCGGCTATCCTGACATGTATCGTAAGGATACCGACGGGCAAGACAATGGCATCGACAACGGACAGGAGGAAGAGGAGGATGACGTGGAGTTGCAGCCACCGTGCGGCACTATTCGTATACGCACCCTCGAAGATCTCATTCGTCAACTTGAACATCGAGCAACAAGCAGGTATAGATCTTTATGTCATTTACAGCACTCAACACTTCTCTCAGGTCTCAGGAAATTTCAGATTTTTCTTATTCTGAATTATTCTTCAATTCACAACATTTTTTTGTGAATTTTTGTGTTTTAAACATCACAAAATAGATTAGTTTTTATATTGCAAATTCTTTTGGCATATACGTTCATCGTTCGAGTTTTCAACTAAGTAATTGTAAGTTTTGAGCTTTTTTTCAAAATTAAAAAGACATTTATGATTAATTTTGTCATCAGACCCTACATGACTGGTCAGATGAGTCCGAGCGAGTCCGAGGAGATTCGAATATCCGAGGGCGAACCAGATCGACATTACAGAATCGATTCTTCTGTCTGTAGCGAGTCATCACAAGGGTAAGAAACTTACGAGAGAAAAGTACGCGGGCTTATGACAAACAAGCTTTTAAACTCAATTCAGACAATGAGCGTTAAACTTGAAGTAATATCGAGATAACAATTTCGAATTACAAGGATATTCATTACAGTACACAAAAATATTCTTAGACGTTTTAGCAATAATTTGTAAATTAGACATTCATTTTAATTCAACAATGTATTCTTATCGAAACGGTTGGCTAAATACGTCTGAGCTTTTTCATACTTTGTTGATCACAGTTATTGTCAGCAGACATTTCACACGCTGCTATAACTCTCACTGTGAATTGCTTACTATCTTCTCTTTCGCCAACTTATTATCTTAACCCTCTCATATATCAATTAATCGCAAATTGTCATAAAAAAATGTCTTTTTTTTAATTTTTTATCTATATCTAAATTATATTTTTTAATAAATATATATTAATTTTATTATCTAACTAATTAATTTATACATATAATTTTTATATGTTGTTTTTGTGTCTAAAATATACATCTTTTCCTCACTTGAATCATCGTCGTAATCATTTTTTCATATGTCTTCAAAAACTAAGTTAGGAAAACCTTTTATACAAAATTATAAGAAATATACAAATCGGTACGTAGTAATGTAATAGAGATAAAATAATTATAATGAAATGAGAGGGTTAATTTATTATCTTATTCTGCTTCCTATCTTGCGCATCAGAAGGCTGTCAGACTCGACGCATTTATTTATATATATATATATATATATATATATATATATATATATATCAGACACTATATTCGATGTTTTGCGAAATCGTAGATTATACAATAAAACACGCGCAAGGATAACGAGAAAGGGATACACACTTGGTAATTAACAAATTATAAATAAGTATGTACGCATAGAAAATTTACTTGAGGCGTAAGATGCGGAGTCTGTTTATACTAAATAATCAACGTAACAAGTTTTTAATTATGATAATAATTGTGGTCCAATTAAAATATTAATAAGGCGCCGAGTAACAGCAGAATTGTATTATTTATCATCAACTAAATTGACTTATATATCGATACCAGGTGTGAATATCATCGTTGCCTAGAAGATATAAAAAAAAACATGATAGATTAGATTAGTGAAGGAATTGTACAAAGAGCATACAGACAATGAATTAATTGTAGAAAAAGTGAAGATAGAGATAAATAATTTAAATATTTTCTATATCAGGAAAAATCAAATAAATATCAAATAAATTTTTTTACATATATATAACATCTAAATTAAATTCTCGAGTATCGTAAAAGATAGGAATTAAATTTGGAAAATAGCGAATAAAAGTCTCAGATAGCGCGAGTGAAAGTGTCGCGTAGCCCGTGGACTTATGCACAGGGATTGATTGGATTTCCTACGTAGAAGCAGAAGATGTAGCCGCGGCCGCGACGAGGACGCTAGTAGATTCGTCTACGGTAGATACCGTCAGCCGACGTCCCGAAGTCCTTACGGCAACCATCAACACACCCATCAACACTCCCATCAAATGCACCCTGAGGACGAGGGTATCTATGAAACTGCCGATCCTGACAGAGGCTCAAATACTAGGGGTGAAACACCCGATTGTGAAAGGTATTGCAAGACTCTTTGCGTCACACGAAAAATCCTACGGCTTCACTAGTAGCGATTATTCACTGACACTGAGACTTATTATCGGCTCACATCTGTACCGCCCCTCTATCACAAATCCTACGATAAGCTCACAATAAAGATTTCATTATACCTCAGATAAGGATGGTGCATGTGTTGTCATCTGCGAAAAGAAAATGAATCGAAATATCGATAAAGCTGACATCGAAATAATTGTAAAGAATGTGTAAAAGGCATGTGTCATATCGAAAGTTAACAAAAGGCGCAATTTGAGAGAAAGTAGGAGTTCAAATATAAAGAAAGTTATATCTGCAATCACATCGGAGAGATTTTACTGTTCTCGCGAATATTAAAAAATAAGATAAATAAAAAGAAAATTGTGAATATTGTGAGAATCACAATATATACGATTGGCTGGAAAATCTAAAATCTACATAAAGTATAAATGGACTCGGCATACGATATTTGCAATTCCGCAATTGTCGCGTTCGCAATTGCATCGCAGATTGAATTAATAAAACAGTTTGTTAAAAATAATGGAATCCATGAAATTTTGCAGAAAGAAGCTAAATGCACACGAAAATCTGCATGCTTTTTCGTTTGCTTTTGCGTTGTGTGCATGTTGCTCTAAACAACAAAACAATAACAACACACGTATAGCTAAAAGAATAAAAGAATACGTCACAGGTCTACTCGATATGTCCCCGAATAACATGCATCAAATATTGATAATCTGTAAGAAAATTGCCTTGTAAGAAAATTTTTTTATTTTTTATTAATTTTTTCAGATATTTGATTAATACCTAAACAGATCTGGGACATCTAACAGAACTTATGATTATGACAGAGAAATCTCGCGCATGCCGCTTCTCTAGTATTTTGCATTGCAAAACTCGCTAAATTACAATGAACAGATTTGTCAATTTTTTTAAACATTACAAGAAATCTTTCTCAATCTATTAATGAAATGGTCTACATTGTCATTAATGTGTGCACTTATCCTTATCTGAAGTTTCTCTTCCTGATATGTTAGATGATAGTATAAAGAATGCCGAATTAAAATAATAGTTGTAGAAACGAATCGCAAGGCTTCGCACGTGCTTTAAATGTTTCAATTAATTTTTTAATTAATGTGTATACGTGATATCTCCTTCTCAGAGTACAATTTGAAGTTGTAATCAAAATTAATTAAAGTTATATGAGACATATGATTATATATATATTTATATTTATGTATATATATATATATATATATTTATATTTATATGTATATATATATATATATATATACATATAAATATAATATATATATATATGTGTGTATATATGTAAATATATACGTATATTTCCAATTATTAAATTATTTCTTTTAAAATTAATTTCTTTTTCAAAAAATAAATTTGAAATAATAGCAATTAATTAGTACCTTGATTATCTAGACAAGATTAATTGGAATAATATATATAAACCATTATATATAAGAATTTTATTTTGAAGAAAGTTTGTATAATCTTTTACATCACAAATAAGGAATAATTGGGTAATTTGATTGGGTCATTTTAATGTAATGACATATTCACTATTTACAATTTTTCAATTATTAATTAATCGATATTTTTTAGAATTAATTTTTAAAATTAATTGTTAGATTATTTATCGATTCACCAATTCAATCTTATAATCATTCTTTTTTATTCCTGTTATATATAAAGTCCTACTCTATTTTACACTATAAACTTTTTATTACACATCGATAGTTCGGATATAAAGATTAAACCAAAGAACAATCACGTATGCACTAACAGCTCTCGTTTCTGGGTCGACTGGGTCTCTCCGTTGGTTCCATTTATTGAATGTTGTTACGTCCCGCGTTTGAATGCAGCATTAGTGGCGGTGGACTAGATCCAATGGGCTCGTGTAATCTTATTATTTTCTAGTGATGCATTTATTCAAGCTCAACAACAAGTAGCCCGGTGGACTAGTGAGGATGGAGGAGGAGGAGGAGGAGGAGGAGTGCAGCATCGGCCGCCGCAGCAGCCACCACCGCCGCCTGCGATGCCGGTGCAAACGCAACAGCAGCAGCAGCAACAACAGCAGCAACAACAGCAACACCAACTGCCGGTGGAACAACTGCCAATCAAGCAGCGTGGTTATTATCCATCCCCCCCACAAATCGAAAACAACCACGACGTCGGCAGCAACGCCGAAGTCGAATCTGCTCAATCCCAACAACAGCAAACGCTAAGCGAAGTTTGTGGAATTAATGTTAATCACAAGCCTAATATTAACAAACACCCACTAGACGATAACTTTAGTCTAGATTGTAACATAATGAATAATGATTCCCCTAAAGAATTAATTACCAACAACACTAGTGATAATGAAAATACTGCCCTACTGCCCCCCCATTTTCCTGAGTACAAGCATTGATAATTAATTAATCGATGACAGGTAGTGTCTGAGAAAAAAAAGAAAGAAAAGGGAAAAGTCATAATAATAATAATAATAATAATAATAATAATAATAATAATAATAATAATAATAATAAACATAGTGGTAATAATTATGACGATGGCGACGATAATGTAATCTCGAACTCGCATTTTATACTGAATAGTGTAAATAACGATGAACTATAATTGTGACGATTACAAGAACAACAACACACATATTAAATTATAATAAATTCAAATAATCTATATGAAATGTTTATTAATAAACATTAGTAAAATGATTTACTCAAATTTCGCTGTATTTGTTATTTTACCTTTCTGCATAAATAGTTTAATGATTGTACTTAAAGCTCGACTTTTTTACCGTGAGATATTGGTCATAGCCGAGAAATGATGCAATAATTACGTCATAGCCGAGAAATGATGCAATAATTTCCTTGCGACATCAAACTTTATTTCTTAGTTTTTATTGAAAAACAATTTTACGATTCTAAAACTTGTATTTACAAAAAAATAAGCAAGAAAAGAAATAATATGATCAGTTTAAGTTTTAAAAGCCCTAATCTTAAGTAATGAAATTTGAATTTTAGTCACTTATTTGATCACGTGATCTATTTTGATAGCTTGAGTATTGATCAGCATTGATCAATATGAAAAAAGATACTTAGGATGTTTTTTCATGCTAATGCTCGACATTCATTTTTAGCGTCAAAATAGATCATATCAGATCATCACATAATCAAAATTGATACAGAATAGTGAAATTAAATTATCATCTTTGATCGCGTCATTCATTTTGACTCTGAAAATGAGCGTCGAGCATCAACATGAAAAGACACCTTTAAAGATAGAGAAAAAAAACTAACCTAACCTACTTAACCAAGCTAGGTTAGCTCATAGGTTAGCCTAACCCAAAGTGAGTTTGTTATGTATCGCAAGAGAATAACACAAGTATGAGTAACGATGTCGTATCAGAATTCGCCGTTTTCTACGATGTACGATCGGCAGGACGATTATGATCTCGATGAAGATAATGAAGAATATCTGGAAGAAGACAGAGATGTCGTCGAGGAGCAAGATGAAAGTGATGAAGGTGATAATGAAATTATATGTATCTATATAAGTGCACGTTCTATCGTCCATAGTTTTACGCTTGTAATTTTTGGAATTATAATTTATCAATAAACATAATTATGAAATAAAGATAAGAAACATTTGCAAGAACTAACAAAGCTAAAATTTTTTCAGACACCGAGGAGGCGAGCGAAACCGATATGGGGAAATCCGAAGAATATACAGAAATTAAAGAACAGTAAGTTTAAATATTATATTGTATTAATATATTTATCGCTAGAAATTATATCAATATTTAATCTTTCAGGATGTATCAGGATAAATTAGCTAGTTTAAAAAAGCAATTGCAGCAATTAAATGAAGGCACGCATCCCGAATACAATCGAAAACTGAAACGACTAGAAGCACAATATAAAGAACGGTGATTATTTGTTGATTATTGAATATTTTATTACGAGAAATCTTTAGAAAGTTTTCATAATCTTATAATTTCTAAAAAAAAATGAAAAGAATAGGATAAATGAAGCTGAAAAGTATTATATGATTATTTAGCAGAATAAATTGACCTTGCAGTTAATACGAAAGTAGCTATAATGTAATGAATGTAACTGTGAAACTTGAGAATTATACTAAGGATGAATAATGATCTGATAATGTTGTGAATAGGAAGTGTTTTTTTATCTGAGATTTATAGATTTGTCATAGATTGTTATAGATGTGTTCAATATAGAGATAATGCTCTCTATTGTTCAGAACTGTATCTGAATAAATTGAGATATTTAAATATGTTTGTTTATAGAAGTGATTGATGAAGAATATTTAGATTATCTAACTGGTTTTATCTTACCAACTAATCACATGACATGTTATAATATTTCTCCTGTTCCTTCTGTTTTTTTAGAAATCATAAGAGTGTAGAAACTTTTTGAAGATTTTTAGTGTTTTTGAAAAACTACTAAAAATAAAACTTATATTAATAGAGATATTATTTCTATTAGATTGAGATTGAACATAATTTATCGAGATTACTTGACGGAATGGGTCGAACGTGATTATATATTGGAGAAGAAAGCAGCAGCGAAAGAGTTTGAAGAAAAAAAGATTGACCTCAAGGAAAATCTGCTTACTGATATGGAGGAAAAACGAAAAATGATTGAGTCAGACCGTCAAACGATGGAACTCACAGGTGACTCCATGGAGGTACTTGAATTTATTCCTGCTTAAATAATATACGTTTAAAAACCCGAGCTCGTTACTTGGATGCGGTATATTAATTAAAAAATATTTCTTTTTTATTGTGACATTATTCTATCTTAATTAGGTAAAACCGGTAATGACACGAAAATTACGCAGACGTCCCAACGATCCAGTACCTGAAAAAGTAGAGAAACGGCGAAAACCACCTCCTGCACAATTAAATTATCTATTGGATGAGAAAGAGATCGAACTCGACTTAAAAGCAATCAATCGTGCGAAAGCGCCAACCACCATTCGTAAACCAGGTGCACATTACTCGGTATCTTAAAATTCACCATTCAAAATACTATAATAGAGAACTTCTTGGAAAACTAAATAATGAAAGTTTACAATTTTGTTTTTTTTTTTTTGTAATTTGCAAAACACAAAATTTCATACTAGCATTGCAATTATATAGGTAGGTTATAACTTTTAGTATTTAGTTTTTCCAGGACTAATAGTATTTTAATGCCCGAATTTTGTGACGCCTTGTACATAAACGAAAAGCGAACATATAATCGAATGTAAAGATTAAAAATAAGAAATAAATTTTTTAGTTAATACATAACTATAATGCTGTATTTACAGTAGTTTTACCACATTACAATGCGGTAAATATTCCATCTCAACATATATCACAGCCGCCTGAGACTCCATTGGTGGAAACTCGGATAGAGGATGGGAAATTATTATATGAGCGAAGATGGTACCTTCGATTTATATTTCTATTATGACTTTATATTGAAAACTTGATTATCCTTAAATATAGAGGGATCCTTTGGTCAAATTTTATTAAAGGTTCCATCGTGGTCAGCCTGTCTATGTCGAAGGCAAGGATCTTAGTAGGTTTGCGGCGAACATTTCCGCAATTGGCACAGAAGTGGTAAGTGTTCGAAGCATTAAATAAGTCGCGCATCTTCGCAAGATACATATTTTTTCAGATCTGGGTGAAAAAAGTATCGGACAGCAGCAAAGTACGCATTTACACGTCGCAATTGAGTCGTGGAAAGATCTCCATCAAACGACGGGCCTCCTAATCAACTCCTCTATTATCCTCGATATCCATTATCAGACTTGTGATACGTCGCGCTTATCATTTCTTAAAGCGATATTTCCTGGCATTAAATCAATGATTTTCACACTGCTGGTTTTCTGCCACCAGTAAAACCATGCTTTTTGATGATATTGTAGCGTCATGTAAATCCAGACAAAAAAAGACAAAATTAGTAGCGCCATCATTGACAGTAGAGAACAGGTGGTCCATCGTGCCGGTGGAAAATTATCGTAATTGTTCATAGAGTAAAAATCGGCAGCCACTATGCAGACGTAAGAACATGCAATGGTTACGGGGATAACTATAAGACACCTGAGTAGATCAGCCTTCACATTGCGGACATATATTTGATGCTCGTTTTGATTCAGGCACAGCCATACTGTAACGGACCGGAGAGCTTTGTAACGAGGTGTTCTTTCCACTCGGAATACATGACCACACAATTCGCAATTATCCCTGTTGCCCTCTTCTAACCATCGCTCCAAACATTTCAGATGGATCGCGCCCATCGTTCCCTAATTATCATAATTGTAATATTTATATAATTATAAAAATTAACTTCTTTTTCCAAAAGTGTTTCATATATTTCATTGACAAAATTAAATCATTTTATAAATTGGAATATTTATAATTTATTAAAAATAAAACAATAAAAGAAACATAGAAACTGTGTGAATTTTCAATGAATTTTGGATTTTTGAATTTCGACCCTTAGTTCTCATAATTCTTGGCTAATCGAATTTTGTTTATACAATTCTGTTCGTCCGAACCTTACACCTGCAGGGATATATAACAGATAATTCTGAACTAGGATCATAACAAATACGACAGTTTATGTCTTCCACCGAATCACGTGATAATTTTTTTTCCGATTTTGTAACGTCCTCGAGCTCTGATTGGCTTGCACGTAACGATGACTTTTGCTCTAGTTCTACTTCTATTTTTGAAATTATACTATTTAAAATGTTGGCTACCGAATCATTTTTCTCAATCATCACGAGAATGAAATTTCTGCCAAATATTTTTATAAACAAACAACAAACTGTATGAAACATAAGACAGATGCATCATCATTCACAAAGGTGTTTGGAAAGGGAATTAAAGCTAGGAGCATTCTTTATTATTGTGTGTATAAAAATTTGTATTATATTATAGTGGATACAGTTGAGTTAGTCGCGTGAAATAATCTTAAAGAGCCATGTAACTATATGTGCATTTTATAATTAATGATTAAACTATAAACGAATGTTTGTCACTCTGCCATCATGTCCACACTGAGACAATCTTCGCCCATATTACTGGGTGATGTTTCGAGTTCTCCAATTTCATTTGATTCGCTAAAAATATATTATTTCAATAATCTTGTGTTTAATTAAAAACAATGAAAATAGAAATATTTATTAGCAATAAAGTAGAAAGCCCACCTGTCCAAGGAAGGATCATTACTGAACATTTCTGTTGGAACTGTAGGTGGTGCTTTCTCTGGCACGAGTTCCAGATATGTCTGACGAGATTCCAAATGTCTTTCTACTTCCTCAGGTGTCATGTGCCCATCAGACATCAAGGACATCGGAACCATATTATTTGAGGATTGTACCTGAAATAAAAATATCTCTATTATAATATTCTTTACTAACTATTCTCTACAATAAATTTCGATTTTTAAACACATTACTAATAACATGAATGCACTTACTATAGGTGTGTTGTTCGTTTTAGCAACTTTTGGTGTATTTCTTTTCTTTTTGCTAGTACTAAGTGGTTTTGTGACCATTGACGAATGATGAGAAGTATGATTATTAACGTTCATTTCAACTTTTTTCCTAAAAATTATATAAAAATATATTCGTACAAAACAAATAATTGATAAAAATTGTATTTCATATGTAATACTTTTTATACATGTATATTGCATGTTATTATAATCATATAATTATAGTTAAACCATTTTAATAGTTAATTTATTTAGGACAGAACTTCCTCTCTTTCATAATCAGATTGCTACATTGCTTTATATAACTTCTTTACCTCTTGGAATTGTCAAGACGAACAACTTCCTCATCTGATGATTCGGTTTCATCACTTTCGCTGAACGACGCATCTACCTTTTCATATTGCAAAAGACGATCTAATAGGAAACTCTTGTCCCTATTCACCTTGAGCAATTTTCTTTGCGTGGAACGTAGAGCTTCCTGGAAACACTCATTCTCCTGCAATATAATATATATTTTATTATATTTTGTTGAAATAAGCAATATCAAAAAACAAATATCGTTGCATACATAAATCAAGAATTTTAGCTTCCTTTTGAGGTTGCGATACTGGTCCTTATAGTTAGGCACTTCTTCCTCAGGACTCTCTTCATCGTCTTCTTCTTCTGCATCTGCATTGTTGTTGGCAATGGATCTGCAATACCATCCTTCCAACATTGATCATCTGCAACTGCAAAAAAACACCTTTATCATCATTCATAAAAACTCTTCAAAATTTTTCTATTAATACTCAATGTTATAATATACAAAAACTGTATACAATCAATTATTAATAGATATAATAAATAAAAAAAAGCTTATCCAAATAAAAAATGTTTATTCTCATTAAAGAAAAGCAAATAAATGAACAAGTAATAAAAAATTAAAATTAAAACTAAATGGACAAAGAGTTCTTCAGAGACGCACTTTGGTGTCGTTCTGGGAGGTTAAGTCCCGCGAGAAACGCGTTAACTTATGCGCCAGTCGTTTAATTGTGCAAGGAAACGAATGTCAGGCTGTAATTAGTCGTGATATTAACGGCCGATTTTCTTTTGCACTCACTTGAAACCCCAGAACGATTTGTCGCACGTCGCAAGCGCTCGCGGCGGCCGATTATTGCGAAGATAAATAAGCTGTTTATGACTGGCTTCCATTCTGAACTCTTTATCGATTCCGCAGTAACTTCAGCGCCTTGCCGGTCGAACGGAAGCGCGCGTCGAATCGCCAGTATCGCCAACATCAAGACGCAAAAGTATTATTTTATAATGAATTATCTCTAGTAATTTGAAAAGCATTTTTTGCGAAAATTATAAGAAAATTATAAGAAAATTATAAGAAAATTATAAAAAAATATAATTGTTAAAATAGAAATATCTTAGAAAATAAATATTTCATGCGTTATCAACACAATTTTACTTTTGTCATTGTACTGCAAATAAATAATTATTTTTAAATACTTTACCTTTTCAATATATAATTTTTTGCTTTTAATTTTGTCTTTCTTATTCTATTATTATTTTAAAATTTATCGTACAATTTTGAATTAAAAGAATTGACTTATTTAACTTATAATATAGATTATATTTATATTATAGTATAGTGCTTACATATAATAATTGAGAAAAATAAAATTAAAGAAATTAAACTTTTTAGCGAAACGCATGCTAAAAATGTTATCATTACCTATTTTCATTACCTCTCATTTTAAAGATTTCAAGTTCAATATATATATATATTTAACTATATTATCATTTATTATATATTCCGTAATTGAATTAAAAATTTGCTTAAAAGTTTTTGAACTACAGTTGAAATATTAGAGTAATAATTAAAAATTGAAAGAATTCAAAAGAAAAATAACGAAGCCTTAAAATGATAATGAATAATTCTTGAGATTGTGTGTTATAAAAATTTATTTTTTAACAATTCATTTATCCTCTGTATAATAAAATTATTAAAAGAAATATATATATGTATACTTTCTGTCTACTTATATATGATTATATATTACCATATGATATCCTTTATCACGAATCGGTATTGCAAAATTATCATGTTGAATCCTTTCGAACCGACGGGAAACAATATCGATCTTGTGGAATCAGCACATGCGCCCTAAGGGATATCCTTTAGTATCCGCGTGTGCGAGGGGTGAAAACACATTGGGTTCTTGCTCGAGAAATATCACTGAACATGAACAGTCGATTCTCGTGCCCGTAATAGCGCATTTTAACACGTAATAGCGTATTTCTGCTCTGAAGAAAATGAGTCCCGGGTTGGGTCACGATCCTTTGCCCTCATACAACATCACTGTTCTCGGTGAGTTTTGGGGAAAAGAATTCTTGCATTTTAGAGCAAGATTTATTTTTTCGTATTAACAAAAAAATAATTTTTATTCTTAAAAATACGAAAAGAAATTCTCAATTTTCCTTCGATTTTTTCTTTTTTTTTTTTTTTTTAATAAAGTAAATGTAAAAGTGCAATAGTAAGGGTTGCTCGTCACATGAATGAAAAGACGTCGCACGCGGCAGAAATATTACCACGTTTACGTGAATGGAAAGTTTATGAAAAGCAATAAATCAATCCATCGATTCTTCTTTATGCCTTTCAAGGAAACACCGCACTCTGCTTGTGGCAACAGCCGCAACATATTTTATTCCAGTTGGCGAATTTTTGCTTCGCATTGTCGTACTCAGCGCCGTCTTCGAAAAAGGGAATTTTATTCATGCATTCCGTTCTAATCATAGGTAAGTAATTAAACGATTATCTATGTCGTAAATATGATGAAAAAAATGCGCAACAGATAGATTAAAGATGTTAATTTTTTTGGAATTAATTTTAAGAAAAATATTGATTTTTAATAATTTTAATTTTCACAACATTTTTTGTAATTGTTAAATTTATTTGTATTATTAAATTTATTTTTTTAGAATTATTAAATTTAATCTGATTAAGTTTTTTTCTTACTTCTATTGTTATCTTCTAGGTTTTATGTTGCTATCAGGATGGGCTTGGCATGTCATTTGCGCACCAGATATCTTCTCCTGGAACTTTAGTTTTTTATTGCTCAATATCGGTCAATTAGTGTATATTGTTTATCAAATGAGACCCATTAGATTTGATCCCGAATTAGAAGAAGCTTATCACACGCTCTTCTATCCTTTCAAAGTAAGTTTTTCATGACAAAGAGATCTCTTCGTAAAATATTTTGGAATTGATCTATTTTTCTTTTTGACTTTTAATTTGCATAGGTCTCACGGATACAATTCAAACGATTAGTGTCGCCAGAGTTTGCAACGATAATGTCTCTTCATGCTGGCGAGGCATATGCGATGCAGAACCTAACGAGAACGGACAGATTAGGTTTGTTGCTTACCGGGAAAGTCAACGTCCTGAGTGATACTAACTTTCTGCATCCGATATTGCCTTGCGAATTTTTAGATTCACCAGAATTCGAAAGTTCCCGAGCTTCTGTTGACGATAAATTTAAGGTACAATCTTGATTAATTTTTTATCTAATTACTAAAAATTCTAAACCAAAATAAATCTTCTAGGTTTCTATTGTGGCGGCAAGTTCCTGCAGATATTTATATTGGCAGAGAACAGCTTTAGAATATCTACTCGTGAAGGAAACTTATCTTGCAACTGTCTTAACTACACTAGTGGCAAGAGATATCGCCACGAAGCTATATGCAATGAATAACAAGGTACTTTTTAAAAAAAATTATTAAAAAGATTATTTTTATTTTAAAATTAAATTAATATTTCTTGAAATTATTTAGTCAAATGTAAAATTATTTTTCTCTTTTTTATTAACAATCTAATTTCTTTTTACATACAAGTATATATAACTTTTTATATAGTTTATTAAATATACAAAAGGTCATTTTATTAAGCATTTAAAATGATTCTAATATCCGATACATATTGTATTTCTTTTATTATAAAATCTTTTTTACAGTTTTATCTATTAATATTCTAATCTTATCAAAATTTCAGATAATTACAGACAAAGGATCACACTTGGACATTCGCCTTCCTACCATCAGCGCCGGTTTAGGAATTAGCAGTAAGTATAGAAGTATTCAAGCTTATAAAAAAGTGCTAATTCATAAAGAAGAAATCAAACCGACGTTTAACAACGGTTATTTATTAATTGAGATCGAGTTACGATTAAACTAATTGATTTATTGTTTTACAAAACTCTGAGGAAAAGTGTTTAAAAGTAAAGACATCATTTTGCTCTCCTTTTCATTTTTGTCAATATTAAGCTATTGTTTCAAATAATTGTTAATTTTAGTTAGTAGCACGAAGGCCAAGGAACGCGCAGCGAATAACTTGACGAAGAAGGGTGCGCCGAGCATGGAGCCTCTTCCGGAGTTGCCATCCTGTGACGATTTGGCTTCTAGTGGTGTGGAAAGCTGGCTGGATTCCTCCAGCAAGTATCACAGTTGCGAAATTGTTGACGATGAATAGCATTACGCCAACTACTCGAATTACGAGAATGTGCTGGATGACTCCGATGACGTCGAACAGGCTTTCGATTTCAAAAGTACGGAGAGTTGGCGATCATTCGAAGACTAGCAGTAGAAAAACATACTTTTACTTCTGTTCGATTTCAGTTCATGCAATTTCCGGATTTCAACTCGCCGGAACGAAGTTTTTATATTAAAGATTTGTATATTAAATCATTGTTATGTTATTTCTGTAATTAATTATAAGTTGAATTTTACTAGAGAATAGTTAAGATAGTCTCATTAAGGACTAGATTTTTACATCGCAATATGGTACAATATATTCTGTAGGTTTGTTGCCTAGCAACGAAATTCGCAACGAAGGCACCTTTCAAAAAGTAGGTATATATAATGTAAATTTAATGCGCTATGTACATATGTGTAAATATCAAACTTGATAATGGTTTCAAAGAATGAATTCTATTGTGCAAAGAAAATAATGTTTACAGAAGTATTTTCGGAACAATTTCCGGATAAAAAATACATATTAAATAAATCTAACATTTATAGATAAATACTTATAAATACTTATAAATGCGCCTATAATGTTTTTGTAAATATCAAGAATGATCAAAGGAATTTAGTAGAAATCTAGAATTTCTTATCAATAAAAGATTTTTATAAAAAGATATTAGAAAAATGTCCACATATATTTAACCAAATCTTAAAAAAAAAATCAATATTTATAACTGAATAAATAAAAATATATGATATTAAAGACAAAATGTTTCATTAATTTTGTCATTGCATCAATTTTACTTTACACTTTTTTAAATTATACCTTAATCAACAAGTCCCAAATGTTTTTAATAAAAATTTCGAAAAATACTTGAAGGAAAAATTATGATAAGATTAATTTTTTATAAATATGTATTTATATATTTTTAAATTATTAATATGCATTTGGATTTTTATTTTTTCAATTGCAATATGTTAAATTTTATTACATTTTCCAAAAGGTCTTTTTCTTCATTTTCTTTCCCTCTTATCCATTTATAAATATAATTTATTATATATATCAGAAAAGCCAAGTTTGTGGCCAAAAAAGTTTGACAGAAGTTTAGAAAGAAACTCTAGAAGGAAAAAGAAAGAGAGAAGATACCTTTATTTATAGAAGAGAAAGACCATTCGAAGGACTCTCGAATAAGACTTATAGCAGGTGCCTTCGGCCTCGAAAAGGGGGTTAGCGAACGGTGGTGCCACCTACGCGGAGGGCGTGGTGCTAGTTCCAAGGGTGGTTTAGTGTCGCGAGAGCCCCCAGAGGCGCGTCATCGTACGGAGTGCAACCCCCGGAGTGTACAGTTTCGCGCCCTCGGGTCAGGGCCGCTAAGAGCAAGAGGGACGCGCGCTTGAACGCGATCGAGCGAGCGCGAGGGGGTTGAAGGTGGACAGGTGGGCAGATAAAGGAGGGATGAGAAAAGCTCTGCGGGGTGACCAACAAGAGAGCAAAGCTGGTTGGCGTACTCTGCATGCGCGTATACATCGGTAAGGGAAGACTCCGTGAGATGAGCGTACAAGTGGCCGTCGTTCCTTGTGTTGCGTCTTCCCACCGATGAGGCCGTATCCTGCGAGAAGATTGTGCAAAGAACAGGAGGATATCACCGCCATCATCATCGCCACTGCTACCGCTACCGCTACCGCCACCGCCACCATCGACAGGACAAAGGACGACGCCGTTGCTGAGGACTACTCTTCCTTGCTTCTGGCGACAGTGACCATGGCGTCCAGCCTGCCGTATAAACAGTGTTCCAATGAAAAGTACGATCCACTTTCCAGGCTGGTGATGCTGCCGTATTTCCGTTGGCGAGCGAGCGGAACATCCGGTGCGTTGAGAACAGGGGATGCTGGAAAGAAAGGGAGGGAGAGAGAGAGAGAAGCTGTGGCGCGTTTTCGTGCAGCTTCCAGCGAAGCTACCAGAGAAAAAAAAAAAATCAG
The DNA here is from genome assembly GCF_055798465.1 of Pogonomyrmex barbatus. Taxonomy (NCBI): domain Eukaryota; kingdom Metazoa; phylum Arthropoda; class Insecta; order Hymenoptera; family Formicidae; genus Pogonomyrmex; species Pogonomyrmex barbatus. The sequence continues at coordinate 10,606,689 of NW_028297127.1, forward strand.
AGTGTGATAATCTCACTGCTGGACCGTAGGGTGTATTGTCGCGCGGGAGATTCACGGCTCGAGGTCGCGAACGCGAGAGAGTCGATGAGCGTGATGTGCGATTGTTATTGATCAGTAGCGTGATGAAAACATGCATCTTGGCCGCGTAGTTGTTGCTCTCGCGACAGACCGCAGCAATATCGCGTTACTCGTCTAAATTGTTTGACATAGCAGAAGAATCAAAAGTTTTAGGAAAATTTCGTATAGACGAAGAAGACTGAGAGGGAGAGGGGAAAAAGAAAGAGAGATGAATATGTAATCAATGAATATGTAATTGCTATTGATCAAAAATAAAATCAAGGTGCTGACTGTTGGATATTATGTTAAAATATATCTAATCTAGTATCTCTAGTTATTTTCTCTAGTTAGGCAAGTTGATGGAAGTTAATTCTAATAGTTTCGCAACTGATGCGAGAACATCTGACGTTACTTATGGGATGCTGAGAGGGATAATCTATGTTTAAAGAGTTTCGCGTGGGTTACGAAGAATGATGATGATCGTTCGAGTTGGTACTACTAGTTGTGTGCTAGTCAGCAGAAAATAATTGGGTTACGAATGAAAGTTGGCGAGTTATCACTATTAATAACGGATGAGATTTTGTGCTTTGTAACGCTTAGTAATAAAATGATGACGTTCCTCTCGTTTGACGAAGTATTTTTTTAAACTTTTGAATTAAGAAAAGCTTGTATTGCTGCAAGCTTAAATTAAAAAGTTAAGTAATTAAAAAATTTAATTCTTTAATACAGATTTTAATCCTCTTAGACACCTTGATTACTCAAAAAGTGAAACTCTAATATTTTAAACAAGATTTAAGTGTTTAAAAATTAAATTTTAAACCAATAAACTTTTAATATCTCTCTCCCTCTCTCTCTCTCTCTCTCTCCCTCTCTCGCTCTCGCGCGCGCGTTTTCATTTCTTTTCTCTTTTATTTTATAATATCTCTGTTAAAATTTAAAAATTAATTAAAAATGACATAAATGACTAACGTTTTTTTAAATTTATTTAAAATAAATAGAAAAGAGAATAGCTGGCGCTTATAATCGCTTTACGCGGTTCAATCGTCAAAACTTAAACTAACTCAAGTTAACTCGTTTAAACTTTGCAGTACCAAGAGACAAGATTGCGACGGTCGCTTATCTCTTTAATAGTTAAGAAAAAAGTTAAATCCTCGCTGATTTGTAAATCGTGTGATGTTTCAGGCATTTGCCACTAGGCGACGAAGAATCCAGAAACGCTTCGTTAAAACAAATCACGGGAAACTGGCGACAGTTATTGTGACTTTACTTATCTATGTGATCTATGTGATCGATCTACGTATTTCTTTTCTTGCGTGTGGCAAGGTTGTGTCGGGTTTGAAAAAGTAATCGGTCGCGATGGTGTCGCGCGGAATGATGGTCGTTTGCCTCGCAGATTCCGACGAGGACAAAGAGAGCTCAGCGCTTTCGTGCTTGCTGCTGTCGTCGCACACTCACAGCAGACTGAGGTGTATCATCTTGCACTCCAAAAGACATATCGCTTATCCACCATAAGGTAAGGATCTAAAGGATACTATTACGTAGATTAATTAAAACGACAGCATATTAATAATTAAATCGCTCTATTAAAATTGAAAAATTGCACGACAGCCTTAGAGCTCTCTTATAAGCTACCGATGATGAAAGAATGTGCAATTTTGCAAAAGTGAAAGGTTACAGATAATTAAATACTCTTTTCAACCATTAAGATCTCTATCTTATGTTATAATCTCCCTAATCGGTCGCGTTCGCGCTGTTCCGACGTAAAAGAAATTAATTGTGACATGCGATGCTAGAGCATTTACCTGTTGCTTTATGTTCGTGCAAAGAGACGACGAAACTTGCAAATAATAACTAGCCGCTAATTTCGCAATTTGTAATAATTCTGCGTGTAAAAGCAAAATCGAACTTTACCTTCTAGGTGCTCGAGAAGAATTAAAACGAGTAACCTTAATATGAGAGAATGCTTTCGCTTCTGAATTGCGCAAATAGTAGTAAATATATTATACAATTTAATTTATTTGATAATATAAACATATATAGGAAAGGATTAAATAAACTAAATAATTACACAGTCATAATTTATAATTCAATTTATTTCACGCAATTAGAGAAAAAGGTTTCGTTAGCACGCAGTGCAGCAACGCGTTCTGAATGATTTAATATTTTGCGGAAACTGACTACTACGTATACATATGTGCTTTTGAACCTCACAATATGACGCAGCACTCGTATGTTGATACATATAACTGTAATATTGTGATAAAAAAAAAAAAAAAAAAACTTGTAAATTGAATCTCAGATTTGGATATCGCGTTTTGAAATGGCGAAGAGACTTCGCAGCCAATTTGCCGACACGTGTATCGCAGTGCGTAGTGGCCTTTAAGAAAGAGGGTCGCACGTAGCAGACCGCGTGGTTCCTCCGTCGTTGTCGAAAGGGTCGATAGCCCTCTCTTCTCGTACGGCGCTCGCGCCAACCCCACGCGCCACATTGTAGACAGCTGCTGGCTGTTTACTAGACGAGTAAACGCTACCCCCGTCAAAGTTTTCTATACTGTAACCTTCGGCCTCCATAGTACGGAGAATAAACTCTCCTCTTATTGACGCATTATTTAAAGTTACTTTGAAGTTACGCACCACATTTTCTTTCGTAGCTTTCTTTATTATCACATTATATAATAATCATTGTATGTATTTTTTTTTCTTTTTTTTTTTTCTTTGATTTAGGACAAGATCGCCATTTTATAAATAGTCTCGCAATCTGCCAATCTATCCTTGATTTTTATTCTTGATTGGCCATTGGGTTTTATCACTTGTCTGAATAATAAGTCCTTCTACTCGCTTAAGTAATGAAGGACTAGATTGGTGAAACGCGATTTCTTCGACATCAAGTAACGCTAATGTCATCAACTTGCGTGTTAACCAACGTTAGTTAATTCGACATTGCATGATCGAATATGAACAACTCTCGTGACTTTGCATCGGAGAAAAGAGACGTATAGAGGAAAATTAATGGTGACGCAGGAGACGCGAGGATAATGCGCTGCCACACAAAGATTCTGATTTACTTATGAAATAATCGTGCACAAATTCCGAACAGAGGTCGAGAAGTCGCACAAAACTATTTACATGCGATGACTCGCACACGATAAGCTTGACGGGGCAACAAGTGTTCCCGGCGTAAATCCAAGCGCAAGTCCAACATGCTCCAGCCTGGACCTTGACTCGGCAAATGACATTTTTACAATAGTCGAGATTTATTTACATTTGCAAATATTACTTTTTTTTTTTTATCACTATTTTTCTCTATGAAGATTAAAATGTATAGTGTAAATGAATTCGATTTATTTAATAAATTTTTAATAAATGTTTTTGGCCACAAAAATAATTGACTGAAACGATGTAATTTTTTTTTATCTTGTTTCGTTTTTTTATTTTTTCTTTTTGCTTTTTTAATTAAAGGTTGGAAATAGTTTTGAAGATATTTAATTGGTGATTTTTTTTTTATATTAATAATTTTTGTCACAACAAATTTGACGTAATTTAATATTTAATCTGATACTTAAGATCCATTCTCCATCTATTGACATCCATCTATTGTCGCTTTTTATGAACTTCCAAATAACGGTCGATGTGTTAGCAAATCCAGAAGTCTATAGATAAAGAAAATACTGTGAATGAAGGTGCCGAAAATACGCGAGGAATTTCAGTGATAGTTGAAAATAGATGAGTCATTTCCATGGAGAGCAAAAGAAATAAGTTGGGTAATTGGCATCGGCATAAATTGGATTGACCGATCAAGCGCCGCACTATCGGAATCGTTTCTGTCTCCTGCGGCTTGTCGGCCACCATTACGATGGGAATGGAGAGACCGAAAGGCGAAGGGTTGGCTTCAAACCCTCCGATGGCTCTAATCCAATTCGAAAGCTGTCCGACAAACCGCCGCTGTCCATCGTAAAACGAATCGGGACTGACAGAACGTGTCCGCTCGGCGATTCCAGGTCAATTCTAAAATGGTTACGTGACACCAGAATAGTTACGTGACGTAGCATTTTAGTCATCTTTCTCATCTGCATACATTACACCGATTTTTCAGCAGTTTTGAATTTCTATCAGATAATAGAATAAGCGGATAACAGAATTATTTTGCATTGAGATTACCTTTCGATCACTATAGAGATATCTTACATTTACGTCTACATTATGAGTAAACTTGAATATTTGTGATTAAATTTCCTCCAATTAAATGTCATTAGTTTTCTAAAAATATTCTAAAATTAATAGAATCGGCGTTTTCTATACGAGTCGACATCTTCGAGGTCGGAACAAAGTGGCAAACGGAAGTAAAATCGCAAGGAAGCGATTGTCGTCACGCAAGCCATATCTTGCCCGTCGACAAGATTATTTTCATATTTTCAGGAGACCCAATTTACATATGGACTCACGACATGAGCAATAAAAGAGAGCATATTGGCTTTTTCATTTTTTTCCCAATACGTTATCGACATTAATTTGTTAGCTTGAATTGAAGAGAACCAATTAACATGATTGAATAAAAAAACGGTTGGAAAAAAATAGCAGATGATATTTAAATAATATTTGATTCAACATCGTAATATATGCATTATCGAATCTTCTGAAATATTATTTTAGGATTATTATGCTAGCTGTCATGTAACTGTTAATTGTTTGCCAAGTCTAAAATTGATTTCTCTTTTAAGTGGAATTAGCTAAATATCAATTAAATTTGAAGCAAACATTTAATATACAGTTATTCAAATGTAATATATACTTGTTTAAAGAATAATCGACACAATATTATATATAATGTATATAATTAAATTTAAATTGCTTGTAATGTTTTTATTTAAATCATTTAGTTTCACTATTGCTATGTTTACCATCGATCATTAAAACAAGAGTCCTTTCCTAAATATTCTTCTTGGAATCCAATTCATAACTTTGGACCTCGCGCGGATAAAAATTCGACGTGTCGTAAATGCAAGCTGCACACGCTGCAGGGAAGCTTTTAGAACCTCACGTAAATCACCACACCCTGTTATGATGTCACGTGATTTACCCTGACCCAGCCGAGCCCATGCAGAACTCGCGAATAAGTCTTCTGGGGCGATAGTGAGCGCAGCCAGTCACGAAAGCTCCGCTTTCGTGCTTAATTACCATACGAGCTAAGTCGATACGGAGGCACGATGACCTTGAAACTTTTCGGCCGTCCGTAAGAATCTTCAGCAAATTTGTTCGTTTCGTGCGAATTACCGCTGTGACGTCATTAGATGGATTAATTAACACAAGCAGAAATACACCGATAAAGGTAACGTCGGACTAATGAAGAAATTTAGACTCTCTGAAAAAAGAAGGAGGAGAGAGAGAGAGAGAGAGAGAGAGAGAGAGAGAGAGAGAGAGAGAGAGAGAGAGAGAGAAATAAATCCGAAAAGTTCTGTTTTTAATTTAATCTTCAATTTAAAAGAATTTCAAAGTTGTTGTACTTTCCCTTCTTTCGTTCAGCCAACAGAGATTATTACACAACCCGCAAAGAGAGTAATCTAAAATAAAAATATATCTGTCCTATATATTATTTCTAATATTAACTAAAGTTCTAAATGGCAAAGAATTTTACGATGATTAGAACGTCGTGCGAAATGTCTGTGGAATATATTGAGATAACAAGGAATACACACACAGGGTGTCTAACAAGAGCGGATGAAATCTGCAGTTGAAATCTCGCTGGCAAAGCCGATTATCTAGTTACTTTGCGTTTCCTTTCGCGAGCTCACGTCACGGCGAAAGAATATCAAGATAAGATCAAATTTGTATCATGACGCGGCTTAAGCCGCGAATTAGGATTTGCATAACGAAATGCACGAACTGCCCTTGCAGCAGGCAGACGCTAATTCTTTAGGGATTGCACGAACGTAAAATCAAGTAAATGTGTTCAGGAAACCTCTTAGGCAAAACTGGACTATATCAAAGATGAATCAAGCTTAAACAATATCTGGTCTTGATGCTTTTAAGATAGTTAGCTCTCTTTCTCTTTTTTTTTTTTTTTTTTTTTTTTTTTCCAGACAATATGACATGACCTATATAACCATTATTTTAAATATAAATTCCATATCAACTGTTTTATTTGGAGAATCTCAGTCGTCGATTCATAACAGAGTGATATCTCACAACCAGTGAGATTGTATGTGTGAAATTGTAGAAGTGAAGTTTTAAAAATAATACTCATATTCGTAACGGTACTAATATTTTTTGACATGCAACGAATTGTTGCGAGAATAGATGGAACACAATTATCAACTGGGACATTTAATTAAATGTAGTGTCCTCTTTCGAATATAGATTCTAGATATGTATTATTCTTTCTAAGACAAGAATATCCAGTTTTTATGGAATATATTACAGCCAACGTAATCAGAACTGTGACTATAGTTATCTATGAATAGACTTTCCCTGAATTCCAGTTTACACCTATTGTACGGTAGTTGAATTAGGTCGGAAGAAGCGTCCTAACGAATTTCCGAATAGACCGACGTTCCGTTTCCGTTAGATGGAAGCGTGACACTGGCTCACCCCGGGCGGAAATATCGAAAATCGAATGATGATATTGAATCATTTCGAGAGCGGATCCACGATTATCGGCGCATGCTGTGTCAGCGGAAGAGACATTAAATGATATTTCTTGCCGTTTCTGGCTGGTTGCGCAGCTCGTATCGACAGCAATCGTTTCGCAATAAGAGTTAATCGATTAATTTTCCTTCACTTTGATTCTGTTCCTTTTCTTGATTCTTGTAGAGCGCACGGACCAGTGACTTTCTTATCGAATTGTAATCGATTCCGAAGAGGTGAAGCAAGGTAGAGCAATAAAACGACACATTTTTCATTGTGGAAAGATCGTATATAATCGTTTTACGTAATCTAACGCAAATATCTATCGCGATGAAGATGGATATCAGTATTTTCATATATCGCTAAATATAAAATCTCTATTGCCGGACAAGAATTGCATGCATTCGTTCTATTCGATGTAAAAAAAAACCTATTAGAATGCAAATTGTTAGCTTTAGCTTAGTAAGAAATCACGTTGGAATTGTTGGATCGAAGTAGAAGCAAGAAATGGATCTTATATATAATAGGTTTTATATGAAACTCAATATGTGCCTTAGGAGTATAAATTATACACAGATGTATCTTCGAAAGAGAGAAAACAGTCTAGAAAAGCCGACATGTGCCAAGAGGTTTTGTTCGGTTTTGCGGTCTGGAGGACGCCCCTGCAGTTTCGGGGGCATTCAGTACAGTTCAGCTTGGAAGCAGATAAAATCGACTTTCCTGGTGGCGATGACGTGGTCGATCCTTAACTGCATGCTATTTCGAGATTTTCACCGTTTCGGCTAGAAAATATCCCGCGAAATCTTCGGGTCGGGGCGGCGAAACGAAACGCTGAAGTCACGCAGGCCCTCGCGCGCGACCTCGAAGATAATAAAGCGCAGATATTACATCCTAAATCACGAAGAGTCAAATCGATATTCCACGTTAATCGGCCAGTTGCTTTCGACTTCCGCTGTAAATCTGACAGTGCTTAACTGTAATTTAGATGAATTAAGGGCAACAATATATGCGCCCTCAATATAAAAGGTCGACTCGAGAACTCGCTTGGAAACTCTAGGAGATATCGAAAAATTGTTCATAGGAGAGAACTTTTTCTTGCAATATCGCATCTTGATTGATCATTAATATCTATTTAACAGCGGAGATTTTAAATGTTTTTTTGTTAACTCTGCTATTAAATATTTAATCTGTAAAATCCAATAATCAGTTTTCTTCTCTTTAATCGTATTTTCTTCCTAATTTTATAATAATCGATAAACATGTTTTATGAAGATATAAAGTGGTATTAGATATTCTTTTACAAATATATTATGGAAGCGATTTAAATAATATGTAACAAATCGACAACCGCAATTCTCACAAATTTTTGACGCTTGGCATTTAACGATATTTAAGAGGGGAATGTCTGACTTGCAGGAGTTGAAGGTGATGGCACGTACCACGCGCCCTCGACAAAAAATGGCGAACACGACTGATTCACCCGCGACGACCGGGGGCAGCCTTCTTTCGTCCTCGACGACAACGCCGTTTACCACCTCGTCGACATCAGCGGCGACTTATTCGAGCGAAGGCTACCCTTTCAACTATAGCGGTCTGCCGAACCTAGGCGGCTATTCGCTGGACGATTTCAACTACACGGAACTGTGGTCGGACGTCTGGAACGGCACCGAGGTCAGCAATGTCACCGAAAGGCTAAACGCGACGGTGTTGATGCCGGGTGGCTATTGCGACGAATGGGAGGCTGCTCAGCATAAGCTCTTTCAGGTAAAAATGAGCTTTGAAGATATTGAGACTGGAAATGTTTAAGTCTTTTTAAAATTTTATATAAATTTTTCTTTATGTAATATGAGTAACAATTAATGTCCTCGATATGTCTCTTTTTCAAAAAATTCCATAAAAATTTTATGGAAACAATTGAAACAATTTGAATGAAACAAAATGAACAAAATGCTTTAATAATTAGAACTTTTAAATATTTTCTTGAAATATAGATTTATTATTGACTACGTTAATTTCAGGCAGCAAATTTATTTTTTGCGGCTGCATTTCTGGTGCCGCGCTCGTTCAAGGCTTCCGTCTTGGCTCTTCGCACATTCCTCACGGCGGGTTTCATGTTGGCGGCTCTTTGGGCCGGGTTCACCATATGCGCTCTGGACGCCATGTTATGGTGCTTAGCCCTCGGATTGTTGAATGGCATTCACTCGTTGATACTCGCCTGTCGATTCCTACCCCCGGCTCTTAGTCCCGAACTAGCTGAGCTCTATCTGAAGCTCTTCAAGCCCTATAAGGTCAGCAAGAAGCATTTCCAGGAGCTGGCGAAAGAAGCGAGGATACTCAAGTTGGATTCTGATCAGACCTATGCAACGGAAGGGGTTACGCCGGCGGATAGAAGGCTATCTATTCTTTTACGTGGGAAGTGGGTATCCTTCTTTTTAATTAAAAATTAATTCTCTTCGAATGGAGGCGTCATTTCTTGTAAAAGAGTGCTGATCCTATCTGAAATTGAAAGCTAATTGAAACTGAATTAATACAGACGCTAATATCCTTTTATTTTATCTCTGCGACCTGGAATAATCATTAATATCAGAAATATAATTTTAAAACTTTTATATCTTTCTTTTAAAACTTTTAATCTCTTTTTATTTGCTGCATTAATTCATTAGTAAAGGAGATTTTATCGAGCGTTTTTTTTTTTGTCGAGGATAAAAATGATAAAGGTACGACTTTGATGTTTCACTTTTTAATTTCAGATTGAAGGTAACCTGCGACGGAACTCACTTACACTATATCAGAGCCTACCAATTCGTCGATTCGCCCGAATGGGAGGCTACACACGAAAACGATGCCGACGTCTTCCAAGTGACGATACGAGCCGAGGAGCCCAGCACGTACATCTGTTGGACGAGAATGAAATTGCTCAGAGTGCTCCGGCATAGGCCACTGCTCAAGGTCGTTCTCAACACCCTCATCGGTAAGGACATTACGTCCAAGTTGTACGCCCTTAACGAGCAGCTCGCTGGTGTCGCGAGCGCCAGTGAGAACGCCACGTCGAATCCTTACAGGGGAGTCACGAGGAGTCTCAGCGTCGATGCCGTTAACACCGAAACCGCCGGAAGGGTTCGATCGACGACCTGGAAAACGCACAAGCAGTATAGCAATTCGCGTAGTGACAGTAAGTAATTGCAATCTTTTCCATTTTTTTTTCTTGTGATAAATTAAAGATCGATTTTTTTTAATTCTATATATAATTTTTGTATTATCCTTGGACTTTGAGCTTTAATATCTTACGTCATGAAGCTGTGAAAAGTATCTTGCCGTAACATTTGCCTTCACCAAGACCTTCAACAATTTAGTTTACATAATCAATCATACTACAAGGGATGTATTCCCTCGCTCGTGATTCGAAAAAGGTTAAACCTTTTAAAGGCTATCCTTACCAAGGTAGTCGTAATTTGTCTGTCTTCAGGGAATTCCTCGGTCCGGTATTCGCATCAGTACTGGGCGCCGGTAGTGGCGAACCATTTCCCGGCGACCTCGCCGTTCATTCAAAGCGAAAACCTCGGCTACTCATTACTGCCGCAGGGTATCCAGTTCTCGCCGCCCCCGCGAGCACCCGCGCTGTCCCATCACCCTCCCGTGGCGCGACAGCGAAGCGGGGGTGCTGGCGGCGATTACACCCTGCTACCTCAAACACCGAAGCTCGAGAGGAAACGATCGAGAAAAGGGACTAGAGAGGTAAGTTGATTTCATTTATTGACTTCGTTACGTCGACTTCGTTACGGAGAGACGATAGAAGATCGAGTGCTATCCCGTGATGCAGGATATGCAGTGACTTATTTTTAGATCAAACAAAAGCAAGATACATGCAAATTTACATGCAAATTTTAAAAACGAAATCCATAAAAAAGCGTATGTCCATAAAAGAGTGATATCTTTTTTTATTTTTCTGGAAATTTAATTAAACGTGATTAATTTCCCATTCCTTTTATGTTTGCTGAATTTAATATCAAATATTAATGCTGAATTAAAATAAGAATACATGCAAATAATTTTTATATAAGATCTTTTTTATTTTAATAATAAAAAAGAAATATATCGCCATCATTAATGCTGTCTCTCTCTCTCCAAGCACTTGAGCTGTATTATATTTGTTATTACAAGCAAGTTGAAGCTATTCTGGTCGTCCGAATATATTTTGTTCGCCAACTTGTGTCTAAGTATATCGAGATATTTGCAGACTCTCCTTTAGCAAACGTGCCTGAATTGTCTAGTACGCTTCAGTGCACCGTATTAGAGGAACGAATTACAATTTCTAATATTGTAATTATACTGTCTTACTGTGTTTAACTATAGATACTTCTCCGTTCACGTTTACGCTTACTGTAGCTTCGGCCGATTTAGAGATAGCAGATCGGAATCTACTTTAACGACTTTAACAGTTTGACAAAACAGACATTTAACACACATACATGCTACCAAGCTATGACTTAACGATAAACCAAGATATTTGTACTTACTATGCTTTAACAAAATAAAAATTTCAATCTTTGCACTCGGTCTGTCAACGCGATATCGTGTTGTTATTTTAGACAAAAAGAAAAATTCAATGTCCACAGATCGATTTTTCTTCGATGTCATAAATCATTCTTGTCGTTTTTCTATCTTTATCATAGATTATAAAATAATCGTTCCAGGTAACCTTCGAGACACCGGTATGACGCTCGCCCGACGGGGAAGGCCCTGCCAGCGTGCCTCTACTCTCACTGTCGCCGCAACGCTCCGCCTAGCCCCGTCGTGGTCTCGTCATCATCCTAAGGCACGCCGCAAAACTCGCCCTTTGAACTTCCGGTTCGACGCGATACCAACGAATGGCCTACTCCCTTGGAAGGAAGGGGGAGAACGCGACGGTCTTGGTATCCCACGGATTACGCCTCGGTACCACGAGATTCCTTGGCACCGCAGAATCGTAATCGTAGGAGAGAGCGCGCGCGGGTAGGCGAAGTTGCTGTGGGCGCAGTTTTGATGTGTGCGATTGATTTTCATATCTTGCAAGTGCCACGCCTTACAGAGAGACACGCACGCACGTGTGAAATCGAAACCGCGATGGCGGCCGTTGAGAAAAAAAAAAAGAATATATATTTCGATGTCTTTCGACCGTATTCGGGAGCATCCGTCGGGGTTTCGGAGTAGACCCGAAATACGGTCGAATGTTGAGAAGGGAACGTGAATGAGAGGTAGAATAAGAGAGAGAAATCGTGAACGAAAGATTAAATATAAATATATTGTATTAATGAGCATCGCCTCTGTGTACACTTTTACATCGACTGTGATTACAACGGATATAATTATTAAGTCTTTCAGAGAAACGCTGATTATATACACATACAGAAAAACACGTGCGTAATTAGCTGCCGCGATAATCATGCAAGCCATATCTCGCATTTGCGTGAGTTGAGGTGTCCTTCGTAACGATTTCGGTTTCGATACTCTTAGAAATTGCTAATTTTAAAAATCCTTATCCTGTTTTTCTATCTATCAAGTTTCTATCTACCAGTCCAATGTCTTTTTTATTTGTATAAGCACTGACTCTATAAATCGCCAAGATTATGCAACTGCATATTCTCGATACAAAAATAACATTTGATTACCACGTATTATTAGCGAAGGACATCCGAACAGCGCAAATAGATCGGGATCGTTGTATAAAATTAGTGCATAAAATGCGCATTCACGATAAATGTGATATGTCGAGAAAACACGCAGCAGTTTCTATCCAACACGGGCGAACGGAAAATTGCATTTGCACACCCCCTTAATCAAATGTAAAACGCGTTAAATAAATAAAGAGAAAAAAAAAATTGTAAAAGTGAAATGAAAAGCAAGCCGAATAACCCAGGTGTAAAAAACAAATAAGTGCTTCGTTAAAAAAAAGAAAACCTGCAATAAAGTGCTTCAAAAAATGTAGTTGATGGCGAGATGCAAATTATAAAAAGCAAAGTTTAATTATTCACGCAAATTAAACGAAAAAAAGCTAACATGCGTCGTGCGTGATAGACATGTAGAAGAAAAGAAAAACATGTGTGTTTGTATGTTTCTATGTTTATATAATCACCGCGTGTGAGAGTGAAGCCGTAGAAGATCAATAAAGACGCACAAACAATTAAACAAAAATCGTGAAGGGGATAAAACTTAAATTAAAACGGCTGTGTAGAGTCGAGTATAAATGTTAAATACAAAAAGTGACTGTAGAATATTGTAATGTTATGGAGGATTGCGTGAAGTTTTAAGAGAGGCGCACGTCGGAAAGGATCGTCGTTGTTTAAAGTAGAAGTTACTTTCGTCAAATCAGACGAGATCGTTGTAATATTCTATTATTACGTAGTTGCTTTCGTAAAAGCTGAACGTATATACATATATAGCGAGTATGGAAACTTTATATATTTGTAACAATCGAAATTTAAAAGACTGAGTTGCTGCTACAACTTTGTTAGTTCTGGGTGATATCTACAGTGATTTTAGATTTGATTAACAGTCAGAGGGAATTTGTTGAATTACTTCTAGAATTAATTTGAATTTCGAACTCTCATTTGCAAGACTGATCTATTTTCCGACGTAGACAAGAGCCTAAAGTACGAAAGAATCCGTTTGAATGATCTTTGTCGACGTCGTGTTGAGAAAATAAATGTAAGCAGAGCAAATTGCGCAAGGCGGATAACAGCAGCGACACATCAACATCACGACATTATATGTTATTATTATTTACAATTACAATATGTTCGTTGACTATTATGTTAGAAATAAAAACTGCATTGAAAAACGTGAAGTGTAATAAGACATAAAATCCACCATCTCCTAATCCTTATTTTTCCTTGCAATATTATAAGATAACAGAATAATAAATCCAGAATTCATAAATCATAAATTACATTTTCAGATAAAAATTATAAAGATAAAAATAAAACAATAATTTACAAATTATTTCCAAAGCAATATATTTTTATTAACAAATATTTATAAATTAATACAGTTTTAAATACAAAAGGATAACATATAAAAAATATCAAACGTAACAAAAAAACATGTAACACAAATATCTAAACTAAAATTTAACTTTATAAATTCTTCATATTGTTATAAAATTTTTCATATTGTTGGATTATAACGTATGTTAGAAAGTAAAATTGAGTAACAATTGATTATTTGACTTTTAATTGTTATTAAGCTGGTATACTTTCAGCTCATCATCGTTATCGTCAATATAATCAGCATCTCGCGGAGGATCTATAGTATGCAGACGCTCGTAGGGATATTTCTCTTTTTCCTTTTTAGGAAGTTCCTTCCTTTGTGGAAGTTGTATAACTATGACATAAGGTTTATCATGTTCCGATGTATCTACCGAATCATGATGGGGTGCATATCTGCGTATTTAAATAATTAAAATAATTAAAATAAGTATATATACAAACCATACACACATACAATTTTTATTGTTGTTTATCTTAATCGCTTATATATATATATATATATATATATATATATATATATATATTAGGTGTACAAAAAAGTTCTGAGTTTTAGATTTCATACAACCGAAATAACAATTTAAATTTTATATATCTTCCCGCCCTTTTGCGGTTTTAAAGCGTTGACATTTGGCCTTCTAAAATGCCATACGGTTTGGCGTTTGATGCACATAACCTCAAAAATCAGTAGTGTTCACGATAGCAATAACAAAAGAGCATATTCGATTTTCCATCCACTTCGCGTTTCATCTGAAGAAAAATGCTGCTGAAGCCACTGCAATGGTTTGTGCTGCATATGGAGAGATCGCTGTAAGTCATACTACATGTAAAAGATGGTATCAAAAATTTCGCCAAGGAGATTTCAGATTTCTTGAAGATGAACCGCATGCTGGACGCCCTCAAAAAATTGAAACGGACGAATTGCAAGCACTGCTGGATATAAAGCTTGGCAGCTGTTCGCAAGCTCCTTTTCAGTTTCCGCAGAGTTTATATCCAGCAGTGCTTGCAATTCGTCTGTTTCAATTTTTTGAGGGCGTCCAGCACGCGGTTCATCTTCAAGACTGAAATCTTCTTGGCGAAATTTTTGATACCATCTTTTACATGTAGTATGACTTACAGCGTTACGTAGCAAACCATTTCCGTACGTTTACATACATATGGGAAAGGTTCAGAAGGAAGGCAGATGGGTTCCGCATGAATTGTCCGAAGACAACAAAAATCGTCGGCGTGACACTGCACTCACTTTGCTTTCAAAGGAAAAAAGATTTTCTGCACAAAATCATTACAGGCGATGAAAAGTGGATTCTTTATGATAACCCTAAACGTAGAAAATCATGGATTGACCTTGGTCAACCTTCGACATCGACGCCAAAGCCCAATATCCACGTCAAGAAGGTTTTGCTCTGTATCTGATGGGATTGGAAAGGTGTGTTGTATTACGAGTTGTTACAACCGGGTAAAACAATCACGGTAGACCGCTACCAACAATTGAGCGACCAATTTGAGCGATGCATTAGAAGAAAAGAGGCCATTTACTGGCCAAGGACGTCGTAAAGTGATCTTGCTTCATGACAATGCTCGACCACATGTTGCGAAAGCGACTCAGGACCATATCTTTGCGTTAGGCTGGGAACTTCTCCCGCACGCGGCGTATAGCCCAGACATGGCGCCTTTCGATTACTACCTATTCCGGTCGCTGCAGCATCATTTGGCTGATACACATTTCGTGAGATTTGAAGAGATACGAAAATGCATTGATGACTTTATCGCTTCGAAGTTAGCTTCTATCGTTAAGGAATTCGCAAGCTACCCGAAAGATAGCAAAAGTCGTTGATGCAAACGGGTAATATTTCGCTGATTAATATTTTTTTTGTTTGTTTTTGAATAAAGCTTGAATTTTACAAGAAAAGTTCAGAACTTTTTTGTACACCTAATATATATAATTAAAATAAAACAATAATAAAAAGTATTATCAGTAAAAATATATCCAATAAAGATGAAATTTTTAACAAAGTATAATTTTACCTGTGATACTCTTGTTCTGGTTCGTAATAATGATACTTTTGTGATGGCCCTCTTTTGGAATGTTTCCGATGTTTTGGAAATGGATGCCATCTTGGACGTCGCCATGAATGGGGATTATGATATTTATATGCTTTAATTTTATAATTTTCACTAAATTTCACTAATTCCAATATTAGACCAATAAGCATAATAATCACATATAACTAAAAATTATTATCAACATGTTACAATAAAATTAATATCGATTTTCATTTATTAAAAGGAATCTACGTTATTACTACGTTTGATATTAATTAATTAACTTACCTTCATTTTATAGAATGTACAATATGTTTCTTTTAATTTTTTAAATATAATTGTAGCTCCAATGTATGCAATTTGCTTTATTATATTTGATATTAATTAATTAAATTGCTAATTAAATAAATATATAGTTAGAATGATATTTTCTAGATACTTTTTTCATTTTAATGGTCATCTTCTTTTCCATGAACTAATAAAAGAATATTTATCAATTATCACTACCTATTAATTTATCTCTTTAAAGTAATTATTTTTACTTTTAATTGAGTCACCTTAATAATTTTGCAACTAACAATTCCGTATCACACATTTAAAAAGCATAAAATGTGAAATCGTTAGATATCGATATTCTTTGATTTGAAATCGTTATATTATCGTTATATTATTCTATTTTTGGAATCAAATTTAGGACATATTATATTAGCACTTAAAGTTTTGATGAAGAGAAATGTTCACACGTAGTCAGACGAAACCTTCATGGATAGAAATCAGACTGAACTCGAAAGTCTTCGAGCAGAAGACTTTATATCTTCCCTTCCTATTCCCTATTTCTCTTGAAGCGACTAAAGAGACATGTGTACAATGACACAAATGTCATCATAACGATGACTAATTTTGCTACAATCTTAATAAAGCAAAATTTCTAAGAAAAATATGAACGTAAAACAAGCTTATTACTTTACACGTAAACGGACAAATAAATATTTCATAAAAAGATATCATTAAATAGTACAAAGCACAAAGATCATTTAATAGTTCAAAGCTTGTTTTGAAAAAATTAATGACATTAATGCACAATAATTCAAGAAATGAAAGAATTGTATTTAAAGAAAGCCTATTAGATATAAATTTCATGCATTACACAAGATTTATATTACATAAAATAAATACTTTCTCTGTGACTCAAATTTATAAAATATTAATATATTCCTTAATTTTGTAGACACACACATTGAAATAATCAAACTGTACAATATTACTGGACAATATTAATTTTTTTCGAAAATTGCAAAAGCAATATTAAATGTTTAATATAATTAAATTAATTTAATATAATTAAATTCAACTTAATACGATATTAATTCCCTATGATAATTAGAAAAAGTATATATAAATATATAAAATCTCAAAAAACGTTCTATTTTTAATGTTAAAATAATTAATGTTAAAATAATTTATTTACAATTTAAATTGATTTTATTAAAGTAAACATTAAATCTGAGAGAAATGTCAACGTAGAAGAAATGTTTACACTAAAAAATAATTATAAGTCATAAATCGAGCGGAGTGAAAAGTTAACGAGGACATTCATAAAGGTACTTTCAAGATACTTTCAACAAGGAATGCATGGTAATGCGCGTGATAATGCGCGCGTTCACTTTCGAAGATTTCTTTAAGCTGTAAAATGCTCATTATTTTGAATGATGATGCTGTTGTGTTGTCTATTTCATCAATCTAGTCACAATCAAGAGTCTGCTTAAGCTCTTCAAAACTTTCTCTTTCTAATTATAAAGCAAGATCGTAATTGGATTTAAAATAAAGATTAAAAGATATTTTAATATATTAATATTTCACAGAATTTTATTTAACTTATAGAAAATTTCAAAACATAACTATACCAGAACATAACTATAACATTACAAAATGTATTTCTACAATTACATTTATAATTTTGTTAATATAAGTTTGCGCATAATTAGTAGATGTATAATAAATACATCTTATTATTGCGTATTATTGTTTTTCATTATTTTGCGCTGAATAATTATAGTTGCCTTTACAGCTTATAATAAATTGCAATAAGAATGTCTATTGAAGTATAATAGTATTTGTATTAATTATTTAAACAAAGTATATCATCTTAAGAAGATATGTTCTCGTATAAAAAAGCGCATGTATATAAACGTGTAAATAAGTATATAATTTAATAAGTTAGAGCTAACGATGCATTTTAACTACACGTAGCTTACTTCGTATTGTATATTTTCGCTATAATTTCACGACTAAGTATAATACTTTGCGTTTTGAAGAATATATGTACGAACATTAATCATATATTCACATGTATTTGAATCTTCGTAGCACTTATGGTAATGTAAATGTTACTGTGTTTAAAAATTTCCAGCATAAATAATCAAAAAAGTTTATTGGAAGCTGTAAAAATGCATAAAAAATCTTTCTGCAATCTCAATAATTGCGTATAGTAAATGTAAATTACCAGTTTATAAAAATGCTTATATTAGCTTTAATTCTAAATTAGAAGTTTAAGAAAAACAATGAAAAAATGAGATTCAAAAATGGAAATAGTAATAGAAGATCTCAAAAATGAAAAACGGTTAGAAAAAAATTACTTCAAACTTTAATCTATTTATAAAACTGTCTAATGGTACAATCGCTACGATGATTAGCAGTCGATCACTACCAATAATGTTATCGATAGATTTTATTTTACGACAGCACTTGAATACTTTCTATAAGCGATGATCGCGTCGTCACGCGATCAAACATTTGCAAACTTAAATAAATTTTATAAATAATTATATAATAACTCAGAATCTATTGTTGTTGTCACATGCACATTTTCTATTCATTGTATACTTCTAAGAATTATCTTGGCTATAATAAAATACACTGGTATCTTTCTTCATTATAATCCAAGCTAATTATCAGTTAGACATGATAAATCAACCAAACTATAACTGGATTATATCCAAGCTGATTGAACCATAGACAATGTTTCGATCTAGCGATCTACAATGTTCTAATATCTAGCACCAGGCTAATTGATTGTACGCTACACATTTGTGTCTTGGGGCTCGGTACAGTCAGTGGGTTTGATCTCCAACCACCAGTCATTGGGATAATGATACTTTTGTAATTCTATGCCTTCTCGTGGCACGGGCATCAGTCGTCCGCCAAATTGTTTCGCTGGTAGAGGAGGTATTACTAATTGCGGTGGAAAGCACTGTAGACTCGGTGAAAACTCGCAATCTGGAGGCAGGACTCTTCTGGTCCAGCCAACCCTTCTCACCATCTGCGTCTGCAAGCGTCGATAAGATTAAATTTTTCCAAAGTATTAATATTATGGCGTCTCCGTTAAGTTTCTTTTTTTTCTATTTTCATCATCTTTTCATTTTAAATAAAACATCTTAAAAAGGATTTTTTTTAGCGGAAGCGTGTGTGCGCGCGCGCGCGCATGTGTGTGTGTGTGGGGGGGGGAGGGAGAGGTGGATTTACATTGCCGATTTATAGATCACTGACGCTGCCAAAGGAGTATTTTCGCTTATCCTACATACGAGATGCTATAAAGCACACCGAGCAATCGTATATTCCATAATTTTCTTCAATCTTCCATAAAAGCGTAAAAGTAACAACATATAAAGTGTCAAATTTACATTTGAATGCTAGATATATAAAACGCAACTGAATACAAATAGTGCTTTTAACGTAAAGGAAGAATCATTAAAGTTATAACTGGTAATTGGGATGACAATAAAACGCGAAGATATAAATGAAATATCTAAAGCAGATATTAACAAAAGTAGTATCTTTTATTTTTCACGTAAAACCGTAATCTTTAAGAAGAATAATTTATTTAAACACAAACGCATTTTTATTAACATAAAATTTATTTTAAACAAAATGCAAATAATTTTTTAAAGAACCTTACCACTGCATCTTCCTCGAAAACGACTACCTCCACCTTGGGTGCGTCCTCGCCGACCTCGTGCTCCTGTATCCTGTAGATTCCCGCTGCGTGAAGATAAGTTGCACTCAGTCCGACCTCCCGGAAGGCTTTCGTGATTAAGACATCGTCGCGGAGCGTATCCACCAAACATAATTCCACTTTACGAGCCCACGGCAGTGCGCGGCCTATTCGAACTTGACCCCAAAGGCCGCCCAGACAGAGAAAGTGGACGATGCCCAATTTAGTAAGAACCAGGTGAGCCCTGGTGAAATCACGTACGTTTTGTTAATAGATGTTTTATATTAATATTTATAGTTAGGTTACAAAAGCCAATCAAAAAAATATTTTCTAATCTAACTTCTACTTTAGACTAATATAATTCAGAGTATATATAGAATATGTTATTAATTATATGTATTTTTCCGACTTAAAATTTATGATCGAGAAGAAGAGTGTGAATTATTAGATATTTAATATCTCTTGAATTGAATTTTTTACAATTTTTTTTTTTTATTTCAACATTTTATAAATACTGACCTATAAGCGAGATCATGTAATTTCTCGGTAAATTCTTCGGGCATACTACACGGTTGCTGCGGAATCTCTTGCCGACTGAGGCTATACCAGAACAGTACGACCATCAAGAAGAATGCCGCCAGAGCTCGCATAGGAGTGATGCGAAAGCGTCTCCGTGGACAGAAGCTCATGCTGATATCCTGGAAATTAAGGAATATGTAATGATTCGGTTAAGAGCTTCACTAATATTATCCGAGTCAATCTTTATACAATGTGTTTCTTCATGATAGTAAAAATCTTCGAGATATTTAATTTTTTTGAGGAAATCAATCAAGAAGATTACAATTTAATTTTTTTATATAGACTTGCGAATCTTCAAATTCCCTTTCCCGTTTATATTTCCGAAAACTTTCTTAAATCTAAGCTTCTAAGAGAGTTTATTTTAAATTTTATTATTTATATATTCTCGATATTATTAACTTATTGATTTGTATTTAACATTTTTTTTTATCTCAGAATTAATCGATCTTTTTATTATTTTTATTCCTTTGATTCTTCAAATTTTCGATGATTTTCAAATTATGCTATCTTTGACTTTTGCAGAGTCTCAAGTGTTACTTTAAATGTTTTAATTCTTAAATTCTAAGAAGATAATATAATGTTCTTTAAAAATAAAATCCACATTTACTTTACCAATCTAATTGCGGTTATTTAAATAATTAACTAATTTGTTTGCCGTGTTCAGGGTGAATTTGAGAAAAGTCTATAAGAAAGACTCACATCCCCTGAGAAGCATGCATAACATTAACAATACTCGTCTCTCGGACGACACTTGTCTCATGCGACTCTGAACACAGAGAACAAATTGTAAAGAACCAACGACACTCGAGTTACGTACTCGCGATGTGCGACGTAGTCATGACCCACGTGTGATTAGACTTTCTTGAATTTTCCCTTTGCTTTTTTCTCACCCTTTGCGACGAAAACCACTTTCTCATAAAGACTCCGACACTCAACCCTTGACATATTCGATGCGGCAACGTTGCAGGATATTGATTTTTCTTCTCTACCGACAGTTTCCTTGAGGGTGGCTTCGTCAAGATAAAATAAAGAGTATAAAATATATACTATTTTATAAATTAATAAAATATTTTTTGTCTACACATTCTGCTTTTGTAATATTTTAAATTTGCATTCTTATTTTGTTAATTTAAAGAGATACTTTATTGGCGTTTGCGATATTGATTTTTTATAATTTTAGCAATAATTTTTTTTTTTTTTTAAATGTTATTCTTTTCAAGATAAGATTATTGATAATTTTATAAGCTTGCAAATAACAGAAAATCATTTTTTTGTTTTAACTATTATAAATTTATATAATTGGGAGAGCGTAGGTATTAATTTTGAAAAAGAAAAACTTAATATTTATAGATATTTAAAAAATACAACTTAACAATATCATTATTTACAGATTCCTATATTATTGACAGATTTTTCATAGATGATAATGATAATCTCTTCAAAATGTGATACGCTAAATTAATAAAATATTAACAGTTCCAAAAATAATTTAAGAGATAATCATTTCTTATTGTAATTAGAAATTTATAAGATATTGTTAAAAAAATTGTTATAAAAAATAGACTAAGTAATTTTATATTATGACACTATCTGTCATATCGATTTGCGGTATGAAAGTAAATCTAGTTTTAAATATAATCAATTATTACTAGTAATCAAAGTTTTAGATATTGCAACGAAAGTATGTCAAAATGTTAAGAAAGCAATATATTTAATGTAAAAATAAAAGTAGAATTGGCATATGTATATTTTTATGTTTATTATTTTTTCTTCACATGTCTTAATCCTAATCATACAAAAATTGTGAATGCAAATATTTTTTTTTATTATACACAATGCATTAATACAGTATATTTTTAATGATTTCACATAATATAAATCTCTTCTTTTTCCAAAAGTTTTATCTATTTATAAATTTAACTATTCGATAGATTTATCATTGACATTAAACTTGCATGTCGAAGAATTTTTAAATGATTAATCTTTCATTAAAAAGAGACAATTATACTCATATTAATCCTAATTTTATAAGGTTTCCTTATTAAATTTATAAAAGAATACTGAGATAAATATGTAACGCATGATAAACGCAATGAACATGAAAAGCCAACATTGACGACACTAAATTGAATAACTACGAGCAATATTATTAAGCTACCATTTTATTCCAAAATCCTATCTATTTATCTCATTTGTTAAATATTGTATTTTTAATTATATCTTCTAGCAGAGATTTCTTGATATTTGAAAATATCATAAAATAAAATTTTACAAAGAATATTATTACGTAAACTTGAATGTAGTTTTAAGTTATTTCTTCCTTTAAGATACTTCGTAATAATATTATCGTAATGACAGAAAAGATGATCTTGGAGCACGTGAAGTATCCTACTTTAGTTTGGGACTAAAAGGGACATGTAGATTATGAAAAGGGCGGGAGACAAACGAGCGGCGGAAGCGAGACGTGAAATTAACGAGCAAAAATAAACGTTTCCTCGATAATCTCGGTCGCTCGCAGAATTCCCGGCCGGCGTACGCGCTTCTCCGCTCTATTTACTTTTTCTTAGAGCCGAATGAGTTATCGCGTCGGAACCCCCCCCCCGGGTTATCCTAATGAGCAGAAACGCCAATAAGCCAGTGGGTCTCGGCGGGGATAGGGTGCTCTTACGTCTTATTTTTAAACGGGGTGCCTGTTGACGAATTTGCGGACGCGCCGTCCGTCCGCGCCGTAAATGAAACATCGAGAGCACCTTCGTCAGCCCTTCTAGGAATGTTTAAATATAATAGGACGAGTATTTTTATTCCCTTGTTGTCAACGATGATTATGTTTGCTTTCTTTAAGATATAATCGAATGCATTTATAGAAATGGGTTTTGGCTATGACGCAACAAGTTGACATAATTGTGAGGTAATCTCGTGTAAAAGACAACGCAAAATTTATTATTTAAAATTTTACAAGAAAATTATAAAAACTGAAAAAAAATTACAAAGATCTAGATATAACACGTTTCATTATTTTTATTAAATGCAATATGTGATTTATTTAAAAATAAACGAGAAAGAAAAGTGTCTGATACAATATATGCACGTAAGGTGCACTCCACGCACTTCATATATTTATGAATTTCTTTATTTTGCGAAATCTTTGAATATTCAAGAATATTATCGCGATATTATCACGAGTAATCGCGTCAAGGCGGGCATTAATCTCCCGCCAGAGCGGGGGTCGGCAGGTCGTGAGCCCTCTCCGGAATAAAGGAGCTCGAGCGAGGTATGGGGAAAGGGAGAAAGAGGACGAGGACGAAGAAGAGGAGGACGCAGCAAGAAAAATTGCGCTCGATGTCGTGGAAACGGGCGAAGCCGTAAAACAAACGGTCGGACGTCGCGCCTCTTTCTCCGCTTCTAATTCTGTCTTGTCGCCCCTTCGCCGGTTCTTCGCCGTGTATTTTCATAGCGCGTGTCACCTAAGTGCCTTATCTACATGTTCTTCGGTCGCCGGATCTTGAGATTGGCCTGTTCTCGCGCCACGTGTCTCACACCTGAACTTTCGTATTTATTCGCCGTTCTTAACAAAATACATACTCTAAGATGACAATAAATCTGCACTAGAAATAAAAACAATTTATGAATAAATTAGTAATTTATCAAGTTAAATTTTTTAAACTTGAAATTAATCTAAATTAAATAAAAAAACATATATAAACAATTTGTAGCCAAAATGTTTTTTTTTTTTATTAAACATATCTTTGCAATTTATTTATAAATAAATATAAATAAATAAATTATAAATAAATAAAACTATATTTAATGGTAATATGTCTGATGAAACTTTATAGTGCAATCTTTTTTATTTAATATATATATAAAAACTGCATTTTCTTCATATTAATTCTAATTATCGATTATTTCGTGTATTGATAAAGATTCGATGAGAAAATTGCAATTTTCTCTATTTGCAGACAATTATTGCATATGAGATTGTATCATATAAATATAAAAGATACTATATTCTATATTTTCTAAATCCTAAATCTCATGAATTACAGATATCCTAGATCTTATGAATCCTAAACGATCGTACTCGGAGTCGAAAAGTCGACGCGTTGATCCAAACATTCCATGGGGTTTGCTCGCTATCGCGAAAACACCGTCCGCCTTTGAGGCCCTCCTCGCCGACAATCGCCATTGAGGGTTTTTACCCTCGTGGAATTCACAAAACGCTTTTACGTACGTGCTGATCGCATTGAAATGCAACTCGCGTCCTTCGATCTGGTCCATCGGCCCTCCATCTTCTATCCTTCCCCGGCCACTCTTCATCGATAGATTGCCCTCCGATAAACCACTAATCTGCTCCCAATTGCTTCTCTCCATCATCTTTTCTACTTACGATGAATACTAGTTTTTCTCGTTTTATTAGCGAATGTAAGAAATAACGTTTAGTAGTTTAATACGCATCAATATGACAATAATCATTCTATACTCTTCAATAAATCACTAATTTGCTCCCAATTGCTTCTTTCCACCAACTTTTCTGCGATGAATATTTTTTCTCATTTTATTAGCGAATATAAGAAATAATGTTTAGTAGTTTATTTTGGAACAGCGTTCTAGGATTTTCGTAATCTAGGATCGCAGGATCCCGAGAGAAGTGTAAGAGCGACCGCTGTGACTCGTTCGCATAAACGCACAAAGTCGAATGCGGACGTGATTTATGCCGACGTAAAAACAACCGGCGGAACGTATTCGAAATAACCGCGGAACGTCCATATATTCCAACGGAACGTTAAACGTTTTACGCGGCAGACGTTTAACGCGCATTGACCACATGGTTCGCCTTTACGTTGTCAACAGTGGCTCCGGCGTGGTTCGTGCCGTTGGTTGTTATCGCTTCTCTCTTCCCGCCACAAGAACACGTGCGATATTTTCAAAAAAAATTATTTCCGACCGTCGTTGACCGGTCAGTTATAATTAAATTATGTCTATCTATATATTCCCTGTATAACGTTCAATAAATATTAAGTTCTAACTTGAGGAATCTAAATATTTCAAAGTCAACATTGTTTGGAGTCGTAGATGATATAATTTTATTTTGATTTCTCGCATTTCATTTAGTTTTTACTTGTTCCTCTTCTATCTTTATTTCAATATAGAGAGAATATGATTATTGCCATATTGATCGACTAAACTAGTTTAGTTGCCATCAATATGGACTTTGCGCGTTTATGCGATCGAGTCACCGCGGTCGCTCTTACATTCTCTCGGGATCCTCCGATCCTAGATTACAAAAATCCTAGAACGCTGTTCCAAAATAATGAAATACTCTTGGTTATTTTATTATTTATTATATATCAGTCTGAAAAAACTTACTAACGATTATGTACGAGAATGAAGAGAAGAAATACAGGAAAGAACAGTTTTGTTGAAATGTCTAAAAATTTGGATTCAGATGGAAATTTGAATATAATTTTGTTGAAAAATATTTTAGCAATTAATTTGAGTGTACAAACATTAATTTGAGTCCTACATAATTATTTTAATAATTCAACAAAAGTATTTTCAAATCTGTAACTAGTGAAATTTTTTGATACTTCAGCAGAACTGTTCTTCCCGTATGTTAATTCATACCTAAAAACTCTCAGTATTTGTTCTCTCTGTTTTAATTAAAGTAAATTTTAAACGGTAATGGATCAGAAATCTTAATAGACATTAAAATAAATTTATTCGAAGGTATTTAATTTAAATTTGATGATCATACGCAAAGATAGGGATATGATATCATGTTACGATATTAAATACTGAAGATAGAAGTCTCGGCGCTTTTTGCGCGGCGAGTAATGGCGCTAGAGCTAAGAAGTTAATTTATGAATGTATTCTGCGACGTGTCATACAAAAGAAAATAGACTGCACTGTCCACGTGTCGGTTGTCGCGCTGGGAAGGATATTTAGTCGACTTCTTCGACGGTTGGTGATCACCTGCTCGATCAGTAGGGCATTGCACGTTTGGTGACTGCAGAACTGGAACTGTCAGCAAGCACAAGACGTTGGAACGACAAGTGACGGTAATCTATGCGTACGAGTGGCGATGTCGCCATGAAACACCTGTACATTTTGCCTGCGACTGGTACAAAGTGCGTAACATTCAAGAATTGATCATACACACAAACATTGCACACCTGATGATGATCATGTCTTTTTATTTTTTTTACGCATCGAATTTACGTCAAAAGTGTTAATTATTTTTTAAATATTTGCCTTTTGTGAGCAATCAAGCAAGAAAATTGTGTACTTTGCGCAATATTATCAGTGCAAAAAACGATAAATCAAGATAAAACCAAAAATAAGAAAATTTTTTTTATTTTCACACGTTTTTTATATAGTTATAAAAATGTTGTTTATCTAGCATAAAGAAAACTTATTTATCTGTTTTCTTCAAATGTAGAAATTTGATATTAAATTTATGTAGTAAAATATCTAGTTTAATCTAAAAAAATTAGAAAAATATGTATTATTTTATAGAATAAAGATTTATTTTTTATTAGCTTTTTTGTAAATAAGTAATAATCTAAGATATTTAAAAAAAAAAAGAAACAAATCTTCAAAGATATTTATCTGAAAGATATTCATCTCATTACTGTAAGAGAGAGGGAAGGAGAGCTACGGAGGAAGGGCGGGACGGAAATGTTCTCGGAAGGGGATGAAAATTTTTATTTGGCGTTTACGAGCCGATTCAGAGCTGCGGAAGGACCCTGCCCCAAGGAAGGACGCTTTAATATCCGCTTATGACGGCTATGTTTCACAGTCTGAGACACCCACTCGGCCCCATTCCGCCCCATCAACCCCCATAGTGCGTTTAATTTACGTGTTTTCGCGAGTTATTCGCCCTCCCATCCCTATGGCCCTCGTCGAAGAGGGTCGGTCGCCATGACGACGCCGGGCGTCCCGGCGCCCAATCGTAGGGCGCCTACATCGCGTCGACGTCGGCTGTACGAGGACGAGAAGGACGATAATAATTGATGGGGAAGGAAGGGTATCTCGATGAGTGCGCGGGGGTGCGCGGACGGATGGTCGGCGGTTTCGAGGGATGTAGCGGGGATTAAATCGACAATCGAAAAGCGTCGCGCTTCATCCGTCGCCGTCGCTCGGAAGTTCATTGCGGGATAAAAATAAGAGAAAGGATTCGCCGGGAATACCCTCGCTCTCGGCAATACGAGGTCGCGAACTCGAGCACGCAGGAATGCAAACGCGTGAGAAAGTCGAGGCATCCAAACAATTCAAGATGCAAAAATTTAGAAATTCAGTTGTTTAAGAATACGTGCGAATCTAAAGAGGAATGTATAAATTTACAAATTGGTGTCGTAAAAATTTAAGAGAGACAGAACGTTTGAAATCGAAACGTTACTACATGCAAGCACGAGATACCTCTTTCAAATAATTCTAGGATATTTGTATATTTATATACGTTTTTTCATCGTGATTGATAAGGGGACCAATGGAAATTTCGGATTCTTTAATCTTTTTATCTTCAGCAATGTCGTCAGCATCGATTTCCAAATATGCGAAGCTAAGAGTCCACGGGGAGTCCGAGGATTCACGGCCGTCAGAATCCAGCTCGGAAAGAGACTCGCGGCTCGTGCGGTACCCCCGCTATGCGACGCTCAAATTCCGGTGACTTGTGGTGTCACTCGTTGAATTCCGTCGAGCCTAACGACGATTTCCTGTCCGTCGTGCCGAGGACGAAGAGTATTTCAGATACGTACGTACCAGGCGACGTACAACACAGCCGTCTCCTGGTCCATCATGCGGTTCGGCATTCGCGAGAGATGAGCATTCAAACGAGGTTCATCTCCTCCGCTTCGCATGGTGGTTAATCCCATAAGGTTTGCTTCACATCGCAGGCATGACTCCATTTATATTCCAGTCACGATCACGATGAAACAGCTTTGCAATAATATCGTACGTACAGAAACAAAGGGAGATGTAAAATTTATGGATTTGTAATCTTTTCATCGACATAGTTCGCTAATACATTTATGTATCACCGATTAAAACGGAGTAAAGATATGTAATTAATTGCGACTCGTCGTGTAGCGTGAAGATGTAAACGCGATCGTGTATTGAGATCGTGGTCCAGCACGGAGACAGCACGATACAAACAAAGATTTTATCTCGGGCAGATGATCACGATGCCGAAGAAAGAGACTGGTCTCTTTCTTTCTCGTTTTTTCTTCGATTCTTCGAGGTGCTACTGCCGATTTGCATAAGATCAGTTTAAGGCCGATTAAACTAAGGCCGATAGAATCGCCCTCGACTTCGGCTCGAATCGAAATCGCTGACTTTCAGCATTTCTTTTTTCTTCAATCACTTAACTTGCGAAAAAGTATGCTGCGAATTCGCCAACGATTTTTAAAGTTCTTTTTCTCTTCTTAATTTGTCTGTCGCTCAATATTTTGTTAGTCTCGTAAAAAATTTGTTAAGTTTCATGGAAGAGAAAGTCCATAAACTTTATTGATTGTTCTTCACTAATGAAAGATAAAAGATACGAATTTCATTGATTACCGATTGCAACTGCGAATTTGTTTGCACAATTGTTATCATTGATATAAATATGTCGAAATGTGAAGTAGCATCAGTGTCAGAATTATTAATCGCGGATTATAAAGCTGTTTAAGAAAAAATTGCGTCGAACATGTTATTCAGTGTAGGTTCATTTTTATTTTCAATAACTATAGTGTTTGTTCAGATTGTGCAATAGGTTATGCATAACCAAAAAAAATGTTTTTATATTGTATAAAAAATCTTAGAATCTAAAAATTATAAAATTAAGAAAGAATTAATTTAAATGATTTAAGATTTGAGATTTTATAATAAAAATGTATGTGTATGTGTGTATGTCTTTTCTAAGATTTGAATACACTAAATTTTAAAATATGAGATTTTAAAATTTGTGAACATATTAAACTATTTAAAGTTAATAATAAATTAATGATTAAAAAGAAAAAAAATAGTGTATATACGTGTATATTAAATATTAATAGAATAATAATTTAGAAAATTTATTTTTTTATTAATATTACAGAAATCTTGGGTAATTATGGTAATTATTGCTGCAATGATACTGATAGTACAAGCCAAATGGTTTCAGCCAAATAATAGATACGGAAGCCACGAATGGAATCCCATCAAAATTTAAATAATTGTTTACTTGTGATAAAATACTATAAGAATACTCCAAGAGAATAACGTTTCGAAAATGAAGACTAAACATGCAGCGATCTACAAAATATACAATGTACTTTTGAATTAAATACAAATTTACATGGATATTACAAAATTATGTTGTTAAATATAAACTTTGAAATTTATTTTATATGTGTTCATATTTTATTTTTACGTCAGATTACATAAATATTTTGTATCGATATGCATCATAAAATGTTTCCAGAATTTAAAAACATTTCTTTTAAAAACATTTCTTCTTTTTTAAATTCGGATTGACATTAATACGTTAACATTCTTTATCAGCTTGTGTGATTGGCTATCAGCTATCAAAGCGTTAAAATCAATGTCAACGCAAATATGTCGAGTATACCGAAATTTCGCAAAGAGACAGACATATGGCGATCGTGACATTGTATGCATATTGGACAGCTGGACAATGTGGAAACTTGTACTTGTATCCAAATGATTTACGCGCATTTCCGCGACATAGACTATACACACATTTCTTGCATATCTCCGCTTTATTCTGTTCCAATATGTTTTGAAAAAAATCAAGGCATTTCTTCATAACTTTATAAAAATAACGAATGAAATTCTCGATTAATGCGAAATTTTCATATAAAGCGAACATGTTAAATATCTAAATTACTTCATAAGTTCACGTGTCGAACCTAAATTTTTGCTGAAATCATAATTTTCGCACGGTTCTAGAGACTGTATAATTCAAATTAAGCCTCTTGAAGGATCCGGAAGTTACTCAAAGACCGCCGACGACGACCTCGAGCTACCGGTTTCCTCCCGAGATTCCAAAATGAGGCGCGGGAGAAATAAGAAGGAGGTAAAAGAAACGAGTGAAAGAGAGGAACCAGATGAAATACGTATGGAGGATGGAAAGAAAGAGAGAGAGAGAGAGAGAGAGAGAGAGAGAGAGAGAGAAAGAGAGAAAAAATCGATGATATCGACGAGAGGGAGGACGCCTTGTAGCCGGACATCGTACGTCAGAGGGTCCCGAGTCCGTGGGAACTCGAGATGCCTGTGAGTCCGACGACGGGGCTCTGCTCGGGGCCCCCCTGGGCCCGTGCCGCAGGTAGATAACGAGGAGCTGCCTAGACGAGTTGGGCAGCCAAGGGAACACGGAGTTACGGGGGGAAACAAAACGAGCGTACCAGCGCACACGGAGACGTGTGAGAGAAGAGAGGGCGAAAGGGTGGAAGAAGAAGCATCGAGCCCTCTCTGAGGTGACACCGCCGAAAAATGCCCGTCGGCATTCCTAGAGATTTTTTCGGCCTTTGTCGAGCGCGGGACTGTACGACGCGTCGCATCGATCGAATCGAGGTTTGATCTTGGATCATAACTCAATATCTTGCGTATCAAAATGTCATAAAGCGTACTTTTTATCTGATATTTGAGATTCATTTTTTTTTTTGCCACAAGAATTTAAATGGAAAAATGATTATTAAATTTATAAAATATTATAAAATATTCGAAAATATTCGCGCGTCTTGAATAAAGCAAATATTTGAGAAATTTTTTGATTTAGTTCCCGATTCAATAATGCAGTTGATTTCACGTAATTTTTCGCGAATCATTGTGCACCTGCCTCCTCGCAGGAGCGTTTTAATGAATGACGAACCCTAACGCGATACGCTGAATGTACCAAATGAGACGTGACCGGAAAACGAGGGGGATCTTGGGGTCTGCCCAAAACTCTCTTAAATGGAATCCACGTGCGCCTGGCGATGCACCCGCGTAACTATTGTTATGCTGATACGCTTTGGATAATCGCAAGACGATAAATCACTTTGTTGCTCTGAATTCTTTTTTAGCCAAACAATAAAGACTCTCAGTGATATTTATCCTTGAACCATTTAGTATTCTCACCTCAGTGATCTAATAATAGAGAATTATTGTACAAATTAATTAATTTTTTTATAATTTTATATTTAGAAATTAAATATCTTTGTAATTAAATGTAAAACTAAAGTTTTGTAAAGTTGCTACAATTATATTTGACATTTAATTACAAGAATAAACATATAAGAAAAAAAAACAGAATTCAAATTTCTAATAAAAGAAAATAAGATAATAAAGCCCTAAAAAGTTATATATTAGGAAATTTATAAGCTACTATTATTATTGTATCTATTATTGTTGTGTCAGTAAATTAAAATAAAAACGTATCTCATTAAAACAATGGAGAGCAAAATTGAAGGAACTCCCGCGTACGATGCGAATCTCGTTGACGTTAGATCCGTTTGGTACTCACCTCGTTGCGTTTTTGCTCTGCATAAATGATGAGCCGGAGTATTTTAATGAAGACATTCCGCAGCTGCTTGCCGGCTCCTTGGCGCACGACGAGAGAAAGAGGAAGGACAACCTTCTTGACTTAGATCTTATTCCTCATCGCTTCAACGTCGTATCTCAATGAACGAACAATACGATTATGAAAATCGCTTTTGCAAATGAATATTAAATTAATGTTTTTATAATTAGAAAAAAATATAATTAAAATAAAATAACTTAATAAAAAAAATAATAAAATAAACGAAAAATAACTTTTTTTTTACGGCTACAAATCTTATTATTGCATAAGTGTACAAATTTTATTATTGTATAAGTGATGATTATAAACTTTATCAATAAAAAATATTTTATTTTAATTGAAATATTTTTTATTTTAATTGTATTTGTATATTTCGAAATCTTTTAAAAATAAGCAAAATAATTTCATCGTGATATACAACGAGTTTAACGGGGATACCAGAAGCTTCCGGTCTTCCGTCTTTGGAAAAGATGTCCCGCAGATCGTACATAGTTGACCGGCTCCATTCCTCAGCCCTTGAGGATCGCGATGCCATGAAATGCTGAATCATGCTCCCTAATTCCTCGATGATCCAGGTTGACTATACGAAGATCTACCGTGATCGTTTCCGATCTATCGTGAAGGGGTCTCCCGCAGGGCAGGTAGCCTCTCGCGCCCGGGAAGGGGAGAAGGAGAAACGGAGACTTCTGTCAGCATGACCGCGATTGTATCTATGCGTTTATCTACGCCTATGTCAGCCACGAGAGATAGCCGAATGTCCCTGTTCTATGTACGAGAGAACATGCGGCTCGTTTATGTAATAGGGAATTCCTACCGTGGATAGCGCATTGGTGGTAGAAGAACGGGTGAAGGAAAGGCCCAGAACAAGGAGAGATCCTATATTTCCCCGATCATAAATCTATTTCGTGGGAGAAGACGCTGATATCACGTGGGGTCCAGGGTAGAGACGAAGGTATATTGTAGCCGATGGTAATTTTGGGTAAACCAGGAATTTCGATAAACTGAAGGAAAAAGCTTCTGATATTTTTATTTCTTCATTTTCATCCTCGCCACGTGTGAATTCTTATTTATGTTCGATACACGTATATCTGGCAAAAATATTTTAGAAAAATTCGATAAATATGAAAAATTTATCTAAAAAAAAAAAAGTCGATGGATGATTATTTTGCTAACTAATAGGATAAAGGATCAAAGTTACGCATATTTTAATTTTGTTTACCACAAAGGTTCTTAACTTATGCAGCTGCCGGAAATTTCGAACGTTGACATGTGACAAATGGTTGAGAAATTCAAAAAATAAAATTAATATTCATATGCACGGTCGAGCTATTTATTGCACTGGTGCAATATCGACAACTCGAACCCCTCGATATTATCCCCACAGGTTACGATAAAAGGGGAGCTCGTGTATCCGGTATTTAATTATTATCACGAACTGAGGGGTGATCCACGCAAGTGTTTGATTATTTATTGTGCAAATACCTAATACTTTCGATATTTCTATTATACAAATATTCAATAAGTTATTTCTACATAATAATAATATTCTATTTTAGATATAAATTTTCCAACAAAATATATACGGTATATTCAAATATTTATAAAATTTAATGGATCGATGGATCGACTCAAAATGCCGTTATTTTATCTCTCTTGCTTCAATAATGTTAATCATGATAATAAGAAAGAATAATTTGTAGATGCGATTTCAAGAGTAGTGATTAAATTATCGATCAAATAAAACATCAATTTGATAATAATTACTGTAGCTACTAGTATATTTCAGAGACTGGCAATAAATTTAGCTCTTTCTTCTTCCCTTCTTTATCTTTTTTTAGCTTTTTCATCTTGTACATATAAGGTGATTCTACTATTATCTTCTTTGTTCGTACCTTTTGAAAAACATGACATGGACGCTAATTTATACCACCAAAATTTATATTGTAAACTTGTAAGTTTAAATGTGTAATTTAATTATTCATACAAATTTCTTTTATTCAACTTTTGCTAACAAAATTATTTTAATTTAAAAAAAAAATGATCACCGTATATGTCGACCGTTTTCTTCTTATTCGAGAATCGAGATTAGACTCTCGGTTGCTGTATGAGAATTTATTTTGTTATATGCTGAATTTATAGGCGGCTACTGTTTATTGAAATTGGAATTCGATTAGAGATTATAAGACAACAACGAAACAACGTTTCATCGTCATTACAAGGCGCTTAACTACCATTCATAAAGCAAGACAAGCCAGACAAGATAGACACGTTACAAAAGATATTTCTTCGGCAAACACAAAGTTATTTCGTGATAGACTCGGCTTAAATGCATTCCAAAAATCACATTTCGAGATTTCAACGTTACATAAATCCTGCACAGGAGAAGATAATGAACTATTGATAATGTAAATAACACAAATAATGTAAATGTTTTCTTGAACGATTATAGGATTTTATTAATTTTTATCAATTTTAAATTTATTTTTAATAGTGATTGTTAAAATAATCAAAAATATAATTGACGAAAACATAAATATAAAATCTGTTTTTGTATTTTTTTACATATATAATACACAAAACTTTTGTTATAATAAATTTTAGTTTAATATTATTCTCTTACTGTATAAAATAGAATTATTTTGATTAGGTACATCTAAAAAAGATGATGAAAATCAGGAAGCTGGGGATTTTGCCGTTCTTCACGTGGGTTTCACGTGGCTTCCTGCCGATAGTTTTTCCGCGTCTAGCCGGGGCATATGTACGATTGCGTAAGAAAACACAGGGATCATACGAAATGGTAGAAGAAATGGAACAGACTGATTTATGTACGTTGCCGGAGCGACGTCTCGACCAAAGTCGACATGTTGAATTGCTGGATAAAACACACTCCCAGAATAACGCATAAGTTAACATCACTTTTATTATATAAATACAGTATATATCAATAAACATTTTCAAATTATATTTTAAAAAATACTATATTGATCGAATTTATGCATTATTTGTATCTCAATAATGTTTAATATATTGCAGAATAAAAATTATAAGATTATAATTTATTATTGATTGCTTATCTTGAAATATATAATTTTATTTGCAATGTAGATAAAAAAAAATTTCTAAGACGAGGCAATCTGAAAAACTGAATCACCTTTCATATTTTTTTTATATTAAAGAGAAAAATTTGTGTTTCGGAGCATTAAGATTGATTAATTCTTTGTAGCAAAATTTGACATTTGTTTTGACGCGATCTTACATCGCTAAGTCAATGCACGATAAAAACTCATGACAGTAATAACTTACTAAATGCCATTTATCTTGGAGCAAGCGCGGACTACGAACATATGCTTTACACGTGATAACGCGCGCGTCGATTATCTGCGCGTTTCCTCCTCAGCCGAAGTGACGAAGTTAATTGCTCGTTTTCTCATCTCGTTAGCGTTACTTCCGCCTGCGTCGGGAAAACAAATGCGCAAGTCCACGTGTTACGAGCTTAAAATTAATACTCTCGTAAGTTATTACGTTGCATGCAGAACATCAAGTTTTCTTGTAAAACAGACAAAGGGCAGACAAAGTGTCTCTTTGCGTACTTTCTGTTAATCGAAAATTTATCTCTCCATAAAAAGCATATGGAGCAAATATGGATAAAAGAGAACTAATGACTGAATCTTAATGTCGAAACTTTAATATTTAATGTTACAATTTACACAACACTTTGCTTACCTGCGTCTTTCAAAAGACAAGATGGAAATCTGCAGTTAGGCAGAAAGAGTAGATTGAACATTCTGTTCTTATTACGTGCTCGATTAACTTTCTCTTCTAAAGCACCACTAAATTTAACGGCGTGTAATTAACCCGCATGAGCGTAACGAACCGCGGAAGTGTAAAATCCTGTTTTATACAGTAAAAACCGCTTTTAGGAACTAATCAAATAAAGCTAATAATAACCATAAAATAAAATTAAAAAAATAAATTTATAAATTAACAAATCGTTAGCTAGAAAAATAATAAACATTACTTTCATTTATGCAATATTATATTAATTCACAGAAATAATTGCTTTCAGAAGTCAAGAAAATTAAAAATGTAAAAAAAAAATCCAAAAATCATAAAAGATTTAAAGAAACGTTGATTTTGATTAAAGAAAAAATAAGATCGATGGTAAATAGAAGAAGCAAATAATGTGATATGAGAATTATTTATTTAACAATTAGACAGGCGATAACATGAGATGGATACGATGTGCTTAATGTAGGCAATATGATTGTGATTATACCGGACAGATACTAAACGGTGAAGTAGCAGGTGGAAAAGATTTGAGAGAGATGAAGAGAGATAAGATATGCCAGGGGTGCAGCCAGGAGGCAAAGAATAATATAGTTGATTCGTCGGATAATAACTATTTTAATTCGCTAACTCGGGGAGATTTCAGAATATTTGCGGCGCTCATTGTTTATGATACATTAATAATAATAATAATAATAATAATAATAATAATAATAGTAATAATAATTAATAATAATATATTTATATATATATATATATATGGCAAGATCATTGGTCAATAAATACTTTACTTAAATCGGCAGCTAAATTTGCCAAATAATTATTTTTACATTCCGAGTAGCGATCTTAATTTGCATATAAAAGGTCAAGCTCTTCAAATTCAATTTTATTCTTATTAGACTTTCGAATCATTTAGATTGTTATCATTTAGACATTGCGTTTTAGTGAAACAATACGTTCATAAATTGAGACTTATTTTTTTATTTAAATAATAAACTCGAAGACACATATTAATTATTTGGAAAATTTAGGTGTGCCTCGATTTAGGTCTAGATCGCACTACGCTACTGTACCAGCCAAAGTCTCGGTCGCATTCTTATGGCCAATCTTTCTCCTCGACGCTAGCAGTCACTATAAAGATAATATAGTGCGCGCAAGTTTTCATCTAATACTATCTATTTTACGCTAATAGTAGATTCTTAAAAGATGTAGGTAACACTATGTACATGACAACGACGAGCACACTCGATCGTCATTTTCGCTTAACAAAATCCTCGTTCCGGTTGCATTCGCGTCTTCACGATCCGCATCGTTAGATCGTATTATTAAATTTTCTTATTAATGTCAGTCCTTCAGTCGTCCTCTGAATTTAAGGAAACCGCATGACTCCTGCCGATCTCCAACGCTCGGTCCTAGAACCAATAGAGGTCCTTGGAATCCTGAACTTGAGACTCGAGTCCTGCAACACGGAACAAGAAAGAGATGCTGTTGAATATAATTCACCATCAATCTATCAATATATTCATTCTTTTCGTACAATATTTACGACTTAAATTCTGTTGTATGCTACATTTCTTTATTTTTTAGTTCTATATCTCGTAGATTTTGAAGCAGCTGCTAGTTTTACAGTTGTCTGAAAGCAACATTCATATCAAGTAAGGCATCAATCTTATGCAAAGGCTCCTGGCACTCCAATAAGAGATCCTTAAACATTATACAAGTGATCAGCTGTTTTAAACTGCTTTCCGATCTGAAAGATGTCTCTTGTCTTTGCTTGA
This sequence comes from Pogonomyrmex barbatus, assembly GCF_055798465.1. Classification (NCBI taxonomy): domain Eukaryota; kingdom Metazoa; phylum Arthropoda; class Insecta; order Hymenoptera; family Formicidae; genus Pogonomyrmex; species Pogonomyrmex barbatus. The sequence continues at coordinate 10,644,108 of NW_028297127.1, forward strand.
AATTATTTATCGGTGGTAATAAAAGAAGAGACAACGTTATATGACGGATGCGAGGGTGCAGAACTGGTGATGGCACCCGCTGAGCAACATGGACACACAAACCAATGGACGGACGAACGAATGGACAGATGGGGGGGGGGGGGCTTGATGTCACGAGACCGACCAGTTAAGATCTTATGTTCCTGGCCGAATTTATCTCTTATCTCGATATACACCGAAGAGTGAATCGGCAGATCATCGTCGCCGATAGTATTCTTAAATGTTGTAAGAAGACGCGAGGTTCAATCATCGAGTAGTTTCATAGTATAAACATTATTTCATGTAAAATATCATACCTTGCATAAAATACTATTCATAATAAAATACTAAAACCGATCGAATTCTTACATGTACAATCTAATAATTATTTAGAAAGTATAAATAAAACAGCAAATAATAAAAATATGAAATATATAAAACACATGGTGGAATTAAATCGGTGTATAATATTTAAAAGATACTTAAAAATATTTTCTTTTTAATTTTTCCTTTAATATTTTTTTATCAGATTAAGCGAGCCGCCCCGTTTTATTATCGTGCAACAGATCGACGTTTCGACATCGTGAATTGCCAGCACGTGATATGGGGGGATTGAGTTTGTATCCGTCGATGTGTCGGCACGTGTCGGCACGTGGACGTATCTACCTGCTTCAAAGTCAGCAACGTGCGACCTGTGATACGTCGCCATATTGGCGCACGCATATACGCGGGTGAAACACAAAGGATTCGTTCGTGTAAGTGATCGTCGGCAACGCGTGGAACGCGAAGTATTATTTGATCGAGAGAATCACCGAGCTGGAAAATGATCAAGGAAGGCATCGGTGGATAGGAAGGAAAACAGTCTCCGAAAATTATCGCGACAGATCGATCATCACGCTGACGTGTATGACGAATTATTAGAAATGATATATCTCTTTTTGCAGATTTCATAAGTAATCTGCTATTGAAAAAAATTATTATAAATTATTTACACATTATTGAACACTATAAATCATCTACTGATCACATTCGTGTAACACAAATATTTATTTTAAATTAAAATATATAATATAAATATCTTGCATAAAAAATTTGCTAATTAAAATAATGTTGGAAATATGTATGTAACGCTTTTAGCAGTAAATTTGGTAATAGTCAAATTGATTGTTTATTTTTCATTTTATATCCACATGCGCGCGCGTGCCATGCGTGAAACGGACTACTTTATATAGTATATCTTAATTTAGCTATTAAAAAGAATTAATGCTTATATGCGACTGATTATAATATACAAATTAAATGTGACTAATTAATTTTGTCTAAAATTTTGTATAAAAGGAGAAAATACATGCTTTCTCTGCTTAAATTATAGATTATCGTGGCCTTGACTTAATTTATTTAGATTGTTATTTTCTGCGATTGAAATTTTAGTAAGACGTGCGTAACAGTGAAATTCTTGGCAATTTCCAAGAGAACGTTTTGTTTCGCCGGTTTCCTTGGAGTTTGTATGCCTCACTTATTCTTTGTCGGTAGGATTAAAGAGAATTCCTTTGCGCGGGATCTCGCAATGCTCTTTGATATCGCGATATTGAATGTTGGAACATTCATAACAGGTCCGTCCGTCCGTAACTTCGTATTCACTGATTTGTGTGCGTTTGAGGTTTCAAACGGAAACAAAATCTTACCTTATATTTCTTAAGAATACTATAACAGTACAAAACGCGCGCTTCGCGCGCGCCATTTATTTTTTAATATTATATATTTGTATATAAAATATTTACATCACATATTATATAATCTTGCCACTAAAATCTCACATAATTACTAATCTTAACTAACGTTACTCCAAATTTTCATTTTCAAAATTTAATATTTATTCCTGTTCCTCCTGTGTGCAAAGCCCAATGAAAAGATGTATACCTTATATACATATAATTTTGTTATAAACGTTGAAACCGTTATGTTTGAGATAACGATACAATAGTACGCGGCCTTGGTATTTTGTTTACAATCGACAGGTATTGTATACGCGAACACAGCGCGTTATCATTCAACCACCGACGCTCGTGCGGGCGGGTAGCATTACGTATCGCTCCGCGTATCTTCACATTTTCTTTTCGAAACGAAGTCGCGAAGACGAATTCTAGATGACGTTCAGATCATCGATGCGTCTTACGATGCATGTTATAATAAACGTTGCTCGCGCAGTTATGAGTTTGTCGGATACGTATCAAAAGACGACTTGTTTCATTTGAATATTCCAAGTGGAGGAACTGACTCATTGATCAACGCTTATCTTTTGAAGCATAGTGATAATTTATTTTTGTAAACGATACGGGTATTATCTTAACATGATGGAAGGGTTGCGTACTCCGAGGGGTTTTCTTTAATGATCTAATATCGAATATCTTCAATATAAATTCTCTTAAAATGGATATATATATATATATATATGTATAAATTGTAAGTTTATTAAGAATGTGTTCGTTTTAGACGCTCATGCACTATAAACATCATTTTATTTTTATCATTCATATACGTCAAAGGAAAATAAAACAATGCTTATAGCACATGAGCGTCCAAACAAATGCACTCTAAATGAAAGAACAAATGTATGATAATGGAGATTTAGAAAGTTAAATATAATGATTATATTATCTAATGTTTCATTATCGAAAGATACTGTAACGCTTCGTAAAAATTAAATTTGATTTGTAATATGTGTTGAATTTCGTCGTAGCCAGACGTAGCTATTGCTGTTTAGTTGAATTTATGTGCCGCGGCTGGTACATCACGTGTTTATGAGCGCTCCATTATATCACCGGCGTTTGTAGGGGTGGATCGCAATACGCATTGTTTCGTATTTCTTCGCATTTCTTCAATGCTAAATAATACTAAATTATATGTTGTATTTTATGAATGTAAATGCTTCTTAACATGCGTGATTAACGACTTGTAAGCATATCGAAATGACGAATCTCTAACAAAGTATATACATATTTAACGTAATTTATTTCTTTAAATTTAAGAATTTTTATAAACGATAACCCCTCCAATGGGTACGGCCTTGACGTGGCAGAGAGGCTCAGTATTCCGAGGGATTCTCCAACGGAATCCCAAAGACGAAGAAGCTAACAGTACCGTTGCATCGTTATTAGTAACATTAATATTAACATTAAGTAATATTACTGTTATTAATAATGTAGTAACACAGCATAGTCACGAGTCGTTCAATGGCTCTTATGTGGCTCAGTTTTTTTAATCGTTTTTTTAACGATTCGTCATTTTTCTGCCGATTTTCAAGAGAATGAATGAACTGCAGCCAGTTCGTCATGTCGCGCGTTTGCTGTCGCGGAGTGCCGTACAAGTGATCGGACTAAAAGACTTTTATTTAAAATTAGTCCAGTCGTGCGATTATAATAATTCGCGAGTGTTTTTCGCGAGTGTCCTATGCTGCGAGGACATCCGACGATCCGACATCTTGAGGGGAGGAAGAAGCCCAAGAAAGGCATCGGGCACCGACGGAGCAACCTTGGGATAAATATATATTTTTTCTCAACATAAAATTAGTTTCACATTTATTTGAATTATTTATTTAAATTTCGATAATTTAAAACTTATAGTTTGGGACAGAAAAATAGTTTAAAGTTTTATACGCCTTTATATAAAAATCTTTTTTTGAAAATTATTTTATTATTTTAATGAATATCTAATTGAAAGACAAATATGTAGATTCGATATGCGTAAAAATTACTTTTTAAAATATCTATCATTTAGAGCGCTGCTATAATTTGAATGTTCTGTTTCTGTATTATAGAATCATCGTAGCTACGAGACAGATTCACTCCGCTGTTGCGCATCAGATCGGTGAGTGACATAATTTTTTTAATGAGGTTACAAATGATCTGTGAAACTTGCCTTAGATTATTTTTATATATTTAGATTTATAAAAGTATTGCAATTGGATCTTTACAGATTCGTTGCCCCAAAATAGATAGGCTTAAACACTTTGGAATATATATTTAACCCTGGTTTAATCTTAAGATATTTATTAGTTATATCTTTCTCACAAAAAAATAAAAACAAAGATTATAAAAAAGTGCTCATATCTTATATTTATGTAATAAGAACATACGTTTCTTATGTGTTTTTTATTTACCTATTTCTTCTCTTCCTTTTTACCAGGATTAAATATCTAAATCCGTATATACATGAAATTGATAAATACATGAAAGTTATATATGCATATACTATGTATATGTACATATATTCAGAAACTTTTTAATGATATTATAAATATAACACAATTATAGAATGATTTCCGCAATGACAGCCGCTTATGAAGTGCAGAGAGAACTAATCGACATAATGGAAAATCGACAACAATAATTTCGATATATTCGAGTATTGACTTAACATGCCTTTTTTAAAAATGGATGATAAACGCGGCACGCAACTTCCTCACGAAACGTGATTCTTTTATTGAAATTTATGTAAAAGTCAATCGTACTAGAGAATATAAATTAATGTTTTAACATCTATTATCTTATCCTAGTATTAGAACATCTATATAATTAGCGTAGTCATTACTATTAATAAAATAATTGAATAGAAATAAAAAAAATAAATAAATTAATATTACAATTCTGTTCTAAATAATCAAATTTCTTTTAAGATCATAAATCTTCCTCACAATTATTATTATTGACAATGGAATCTTATCAAGAAATGCGATAATCAAAATGGTCAAAATGACACGTAGTAATCCTTGCGACGTCGTTAATCCTTTACACGGAAATCCTGAATAGAAACGGCGACGTGTAATCCTCATGGGAGGACATCCTAATTCAATATACCCTGCGACACACCACAAATGCCGAGTAATGCGCCATAAGTGTCACCGGCTAGGACGATTTATGCGACCCGCGTACATATGCATTTTCCCCCGTACATGCGAAACCGATACAACTCGGGAGAAAATGGCGTGGCAAGGGACAGCTTGGTAAATGGTGTGTCGAATAATCCGGACAATATTACCCGATGTTTGCCATATTACCTCGGAATCACCCTCCGGTGTTTGCGATAAGATACGTATTAGGGCTGTCTAATTCCTGGGGTGAAATTTTGACACTCGAATATATCTTTGAAGATATCAATTTTAATTACACTTAATTTTTAAGTATAATCATCATTAAATCTCTGTTTATCTCTTCTCTCATAAAATACGGATAGTGTCTCCTTAAAAATTTGATAGGTAATATCCTTACATAAATCTTTTTTCTTATATAGTAATCATGTTTGATCTTATATAAAATAAAATAATATGATATGTTCTTATATAAATAATATGATATGTGCTTATTATTGTAAGCTGAAGATCTAGCGAACCAATCTTTTGTCTTTACCATACGAGTAATAAACTTCGTGGGGAACCTCCGTTTCATGAGAATATTCGAGGGAAGGGAAAAGCTGTTTCGACGTGTGCAATATTGCGTCCGACACACGTCGGGGATTCGGAGATTTGGAAGGTTTAATTTGTAATTAATAGTCGCTCATCGATGCATACGAGTTCAAGAGGGGCGCCGGTCGACCAGGCTTACAACGAGTTCAAGTATATTGGATTCCAGACGGTAAGGGGTCTGACCCTTCCCCCCATTGATAAGGGTCATCACAATGCTCGTCCCTTGCGCGCATCCCTCGCCGGTGAAGGGATAGCAAGGGTCGAGTTCTCACTTTTTGCAGAGCGAGGGTGTTCGATTTAATTTAATCTCGATGCCCTTGTTTCTGAACGTCGAGTACGCTCTTCAAGCAGTCGCAGGCGGAAAGGTGATCATCTTCGTTTTACATTCGATGTAACCGGAAACGTAAGAAGATCAAAGAAAAGCCTAATCCAGAAAACTGTACAGGTTATTTAAACTTGACACTTATAAAAATATATTTTTACATTTCTTGATTCTGACTTCAACATCTAGAAATATGTAGAAAATAATAATTTTAATGAAATTAAAAATCTCATCTTACGTCATCATATATCTTTCATATAAAAGTGTATAAAATATAAAAAATAATATTAAATATTATATTAAATATTATATTAAAATATTAAGAATCTCGAGATTTGAGACCGAAGGATTGAAAAGTATAAAAGACGGCTGGAAGGATGAAGAGGATGAATCTCGTATGTTCGCCAATGCGGCGACTCGTCTGGTTCGCTTCGTTCGTAGCGAAGCAGCAGAATTCGAGAGATCGATATAACCAGCAGCCCGCTCGACCACTCCCTCCGTTCGCGGGCTGACCAATCGAGGATGACTGGCCATCCCCGGCTGGCCCGAGGCTCTCTTTTCCCTTCTTCTCGTGCAACGGTGAATTACGTGACGTCACTGTACGACGCCATTTTCGAGGCGCGTGCCAGAAAGCGTACGGGAGCACCGACGGATTACGCCACGCGAGAATGTCTAGGATATGAAGAATAGATCCTAGACCCGAAAAGAAATTTATTATCTTATCTAAATTGGTTGGACCTTCAGAGTTTTCCGGATTCTAGATTAATTGGACTCTGAACTTTTTACAGATTCTAAATTTTTTTGCTTTCTTAATTTTGTCTCTTAAGTCTTATGTTATTTTCACTTCAATTGATGTTTATTTTAAATCCTGTATGTTAAATTTTTGTAGATTAAAACGTAATTTTTGTGTCTTAATAAAATCACCTTAAATTGCCTGAATTCAGATTATACAGTCTCTGGTTTGATAAATATTAAATCCATGATATTCTTTGAACTTGCATACCTTAGAGTCTGGTATCTTTGCTAAATGGTTTAAACCATAGCATCTTTAGATCCTGCCTCGGGTTCGCTGCATTCCGAACACAGTTCATTTATCAGAACGGTAAGAATGTTGAGCTTGTTTATCTAAAACCAGACCACAGATTAAAATCGTACGCGTGTCTATGTTGCGAATAAATAATTCATTTCTATCGCATGTTCTGAAGCCAATCAGTATCATGTTGAACACTATTCTTATTCAAAAGACGATTAAGACTTTTAGAGAAAATTAATTTATTTAAAATAAAATTAAAAAATCAGATTGTACACGTGAGGAAATAAATAATTGCTCTTGTTATATCAAATTTATCTATTCTCTGGAAGTCAATTAGTGGTATTTTCCCAGACTCGAAGTTGGTTTAACACGTTATTATCTCATGCACCCCAAGTGCATTTTAAATTCCATACATGTAACGTTTAGATCTTGCCGTTCGTCGCATATCTTCTAGGTATATTTTTTTCAAATTTATATAAATTTAATGCAAAACATTATTTATTATAAATTGAATTATTTAAAATGTTGTGTGATTATGAAAAAAATTGAGTTATTAAAGTTTAATAATTGAATATGCAATGGTTCATATTTTTCAAAAATCAATTTAAGTTTTCAAGATTAAACAACTTTAATTAATCAAAATAATTTGCTTAGCGATATTGATATCGTCGAATGATGAAATTCACATGACGGCTTCTCATGAGAAATAGCAACGGCAGCCGCAAAATAAAAGCAGTATGATGCACATGTGCGAAGACATCGCCATGTTAAGATACGGACGCGTCATCCGGTAATTGCGATTTATTTCTCTTAATCACTGCGTAAACGGCAGCCAATTTATGCGATTCGAGTTAATTTCGTGCAATTATATAATTACCGAGCGCGGCGGCCATCGCGCAGGCAGCGAACCTAATCGGTTTGCGGAGCAAAGCGCCGTAATGGCGGTACTTAAATTTAAAGATGCTTCGAAGACTTTGCGCGCACCAATTCACCCTCGCTGATTCAACTCGGCGCTCGTTTCACCCTCTATTATTATCTTTCACGAGTTCCTTGATCATGAGTTTCTGTCAAGTTTTTAACATGCATAAGATTGTTTTCACAAATTAATAATAATTAATTATGATTCATTGGTTTTTTCACTAAATTTTATATTTCATTAATTATGTTCATAAATTGTTGTTTTGTATAAATGTCATATATTTACTAATTATTGTATTTTATAAATTAATAATGTATTTATAAATTAATTTTAAAACATCAAACCTGTTCTTAGAATTTAATTTATAAGTGTTAATACTATAATAAAAAAAAGTTTGATAAAATATTCTCTTGGTTTATAAAATAATTTTGCTACCGTTTTTCTTAAATTTTTTTTTCATCTGCATATATAATATTTTGTTTTTAAAAACATAACATTAGCTTTATGACTTTTACTCTTATCCCATTAGATGTTCCATCACTCGAATGAGAGAGAAGTATAAGAAGGATGGTAGAGGGTTGGGATTCATTTTGCGGCACGATTCTTGGCGTATAACAAAGTGAGGGTACAAAATCGATACTAGACTTCCTTTCCCTTCTCGAGATGGATGTCACTGTTTCCGTGCTTGGCAGCCATGCCTTTCGTCCAAGGGAAACGGAATTTAGACAGCCTAGGATCTTGGCAGTCGTAGAAGTTAGATGAGATTTAGAGGATCTAAGAATTTATGTAGAGGTAAACAGATATCATGCAATTCCAACTTGTATTGTAAATAAAGTTCAAAGAGCGTAAAATTAGATCAAGAAATCGAAAAAAATATCAAAATTTGAAAAAGTGGAAAAAGTATCAAAAAATATAAAAAATATAAAAAGAATAAATTAGCAAACGAACGATATAAATTAAACGCTTATATGCTTTATTCTGAAAGTACAAAACGTAGCTGTGGAAACAAAGTTATAAAAATAAAAATAACAAGAATTCCAACACGTCGTTTTTCGAGTATCACAGAAAATTCCAAAGATCATAGACGCGAAATTGTGCGATTACATCAAGGTGAGCGGAAGGCGTGTAAGTTGCATCGGGGTGCAGACAGATGGGAGTGGTCTCTGTAATCACGATAGGCGTGGTTTTTCACGACTTACTGCAGCTGCATCCCGAAGGGTGCACATAGTTATGTGCCGTCGAATTCTGTCACTTTTATCAGAAGATAAATTATTCGATTGATTCGACAAAATAAGAAATTAGAATAAATATTCTCCTTTTTCAAATATACAGAAAATAAAGTACATTCGGATAAATTAAATGATTACATTGTATATTTTAAATAAAAATATAAATATTATCATATAATTACATATAAGTTAAACGCATTTTCAAATTATCTATCTTGTAATATTATAAAAAGTAATTCAGAAAAGATTTTACAACTGCCAAAGTAAATCTCTTTATTTTAATAATACGTATTGAGTCCGTATTTCGTAGAAAACCACAAATTCCTCAGCGACTTTTTTTCGCAAATAAAAAGAAAAACTAGACCACAAAATGGATGGAAATACCATTTTTCTGCGCATAATTTAACGCTATTTTTCTACCTCGCATAATTCACCGACAGAGGAGCGGCGCGTTCAAGGAACGAAGATACGAGCGACGGGATTCTGGCGGCGGCAGGAGCGAGATGTTTTGCGAACGCGTCCGCGGCTTTTTGTCCTGCGGACGATTTTGGTGGGTGAACGCCGAGCCGAAGGAGGACGCCGTATGGATCGCGGCTCCCATTAAGCCCTTATTAATTGCGAGCATCTGAGGGACCGACCGATCTTTCTTGCGCTACCTGCGCGCCATTCCGCTGGCCGTGCAAAGCTCGTCCTGCTGCCGCTCGACACAGTCAAGACACGGCAGGATCTTTGATGCGCCATCAATATGCCGACGATTCGTACGCGGATATATCAGATGAAGCAATGCGGACTGTGGCGGCGTGATAAATTAACAACAAGATTAGGGTATTCGAGGATACCTAAAATAGAAGTACTTAAAGCCTTTTTCTTAAATAATTTTATTAATTACTTTACTGCCCTTCAATGTCTACGAATTATAAAAGAAATATTTAGGAAGAATATTATGTTTAGCTGAGATAAGAAAAGATTATGATATTTCATTTGCTCACTAATTTGATAAAGATAGAATTTTACTGTACGATAAAATTCGCATTGAGATTTTAGTATTCAAAACTCCTTCTTTTCATTATAAAATTATAAACTTTTCTGATATTTTGTATTTTACTATACTAAAAGAAAACGCGATAGTCTCGCGACAGTTTCTCCAACGACGAACGTGAACTGCTATTTAAACTGATAGTTTCTTCTCCCTGGATAAATCATGTAAATAAATAACAGAGAGTTGCCGAATTGCTAAATCATATCTTATCAATATTTTGTATTATTACTCAAAATAAGAATCATTTAATATAACAAATTGAATAAAAAAAAATAAATAATATAGACAGAAATTTAATAGATTATCCTATTTTGTACGTGCTAATAATACTTTAAAAAATTAAGTACAATTAATGTTAATTTTTCATCAATTTATGTAATGTAATTGAAAATAATGTATAATCACGCAATTTTATTTTAAATTATATATATTCACAAAAAAGATTTATATTATAAAATAATTTACATTCGTTATCATATTTGTGATTATTGTAAAGATTAAATCAATATTTTTATCAAGTTTCCTAAATTATATCACCACAAAGTTTTTTATTTTAATAACTGATATAAAAATATGTCAAAAGTAAATTCAAACCAACATTATTTTTATCTTTTCATTAGGGTTTAAAAAAGCAATAAGTATGCTTTTTGAAGCATGTTACAAAAAGGCTTATAATAAATTAATTTATTATTGATGAAAAGTTAAACATATAATAATAGGGGTCTAAAACATCGTGCTGCTTTTTTTAAATACAAATTAAAACAGAAAATATAGTCAAAAATAGTTTAAGTGGCGCATTTGGCAATTCTCCCCCAGGAGAATTACTATTAGGACAAAATTAACCCCTCAGTCCGTTCGCCGGTTGGTGAAACCAAACATGGAAAAGTCTACTTACTTACCGGAGAGGGGTGCGTAGTGGCCGTGAGGATAGGGCGGCGCCGAGGAAGCGTCGACGAGAGACTGCGACGGCGTCGCCGACGTCCACTCCTTGTAGGACGCCGCGGCGTGTGCGTGATGTGCCGCGTGGTGAGACGTGTGGTGGCCGAGACCGCGTGCACCACCCAGCAGAAGACCACTGTAACTCGCCGCCGCTGCCATATTGTGGTGGTGGTACTCGTGCACGGCCCTGAAAAAAAAAAGGAGAGAAAATGCGCGAGAAAATTCGCGACGTGAGAAATGTAAAGAGAATGATCTGAGCGAATAAAAAAATTTGATATAAAAGGTAGTGTACTTTTCGAGTGAGTAAAATTAATTATTGATTACGTAGCGTTTTGGCGCATAGAGACGTACGGACGTATTGCATTCAAATTAACACGTAAAAATAGCGTCGCGTTTCTCAGCATGCCAACGTGATTACGATATGATTAGCGTGTCGTGATAAATGAAACGTACCTGAGTCAGTACCCGATGCCAATCTTGAAGGGATAAGATAAAATGTAAAGAGGAAAGTAAAAGAGAAAAGAGGCCGCGGAGAGATAGTGACGTTTTAAAAGCGAAAACGGAGAGCGTGGACATGTGAAAAATATTGAAAACCATCGGGAGCAGGTAACGCCGAGATCTTTAGCACTGATCCGGCCACTTGCATAAATTACAAATCTGTCACCGTTGCCGCAGGAAGAGAAGGGAAGGTATCGGCAACTGCTTGTCTTCTTTTCTCTCTCGTTTTAATTCTTCCCACCCCGTTTCCACATGTAGCATGTAACTCTTTCAAGTCAAGCGCCGTTTCTTCTTTTTTCACATGTTTTATTTTAACGATGGCATTTGCCCCTTAATGTCAAGATATATTCATTCAATACTGAACGTCTACATAGTGATGGCATTCAATGTTATCATGTTTTGAGAATGTAGAACGAGAATACGGATCAATGCAATTGTGTGAAAGAAAAAAAAAAGGAAATTATGAGAAATTATCGAATGATTAATTCGGCATGGTCTGAAGATCGTGTTTAGAAAATCCTCGTCTTGCTAATTAACGAGCTATGTAGCATTTAATGGCGCGCTCACTAGAAAAATTCCCAGCATGTGGTCTCGGCTTTATGTCTGTACGGTGTGACGAGATGCTGGAGTTACACGCAATTACTCGATGCGCGCCATCAAGAATCAATGAGACATGGATATGGCGCCGATATTCCGTCGCACAACATTGTAAAGAATGCCTATTAAGGAACGGGGGGGGGGGGAAGGAAGCTATGCCATTTATGTAAAACAGAGAAAAGATAGATAAGGAAAAAGAGAGGAAGAGAGAGGAGGAGGGCAGAGAGAGAGAGAGAGAAAGAGAGAAGAGATAGAAAAAAATAGAGAACAACAGCGATTGGTAGTACTGACCTGTGATGGTACTGCGGGTAATGCGGATGCCACGGATCCGTCGGGTACTCGTAGACATCACTGGGATGCTGACTATTCCAAAAGGAAGGGGGAAAGTTCCTCATGGACATGGGGGAGATATTTTCTGCAATAAAAAAGAACACAGTTTTACAGCAACGGTGCTTTTAATGGTCCGCGTGAGAAAACGTGCACCTTTAAGAAATTTCTCAAAGAAAATAGAGAGAAAGAGAAAGATTTCTTTTTATTTTGTCGAGGAAACTCTTATTTTGCTGCTAGAATATTCGAAAAAGAGTGATCGGAAGATTTTATCGATTGTTTACGTAACCCTTTTCGAGCGCGTTCGTTTTGGCGTTTCTCCGTTCTCGGGATTTGATCGAAAAATTTTTCACTAAAATATCACGTCATCTTTATTGTTCTCGTTTAGAAACGAGTCATGTGCTACCAAAAAGAGGACAATTTTTAAAAGAGGCAGAATCATGAATACTGTTGATACTAAATCATTTGATGAATATCAAGTGATGGATACCACCGATAATCCGTTGTTTCTGTCTCCCCCTAAGGGAAGATGTTCTCTCCCCCGGAAAACAAGTTCCAAGCGGTCACGCTTTCACCAGAAACCACTCGTTCTAACTAACGGAAATAAATAACGACATTGGCCGGCTAAATCATCGTAGTTTGTAACGGTGGAGTAAATTAGCAGCCGGTACGCCTCACCTAGCAGATAATCGAAGCGACTTAGTCGAAGATGAAATCGCGTGCGCGCGGGGAGGGAATTGGAGGGCATAAATCGTGGTCGACCTCGCGTTGGTCCACAACCTTCGGGTATACGTTCCGATTGGCCGGGGATGGATTAAAAAAAAAAGAAGGAAAAAGAAGAAAAGAAGAGAGGAATCCAACGTGAGCGAGGACCGCGCGAGAGGATTGCGGGAGGATACACAACAAGCTTCTGGCTTCGGAGTGGTCGCTTGTAAAACAACTGAGCGGTACCCTTCTACCTTCCGCCGATTTGATCCCGTGGGATTCTGCCTGCTCGTTTAGCGAAGTCCTTCGAAATCCGTGGGAAACGATACTGAATATTTTAATAAAGCTTCGTCAGAGAAAATCGATCGAAATTGTTGTCATAATCGCATTATGACTATGTTATTAATAATATCTCAATACGTCATATATGATCATGGTAAACATAATATAATTTATATAGATCATAATATACAATAATATATTATTGATTTATTACAATAAAAATTTCATTGTGCTATTTATTAAATTATCATTAAGAAAATAATGAATTATAAATTTTTTATTAAAGAAATTCTTCGACTTGATGTCGCGACACTGCATTTTTATGGATTACACTTGTCACAAATAGACAGACGAACAAATATCTTTTATTATATAGATTTTGACACGAAAGCAACGTTTTATGATGACGGTGACCAAACCGGTAAATCAACGTCGAAATATCAGGTCTTACATAACGGACGATCATAACGCATGGAGTTACGACTCCCAATAGCGTGGTAATAACACAGTGCGATTAATTAATCGCGTGAATTCGAAGTATCTACAAATGAGCTATAAATTAAATCGATTCTTGCTTATCAGTTGATGAATTTCTATTATGTATATACAAGCGGCAATCACGATAGTATCTCGATCAACATGTATATGCTTATTCGTTAACAGTATAATTATATGTGATATGAACAAGAAAATTAAATAAAAAATATCCCGCTGTCATATGTTTTATTAAGAATTAATAAAAAAAGGATATTTCAATAAAGCTATATATATATATATATAGATATATATATATATATATATATATATATATATATATATATATATATATATATACAGAGCTTTACATATCTTTTTTTAATTATTCGTTATTACAGTTTAACATATGTACTTTTATAATACATAATTAGTTAGCTAATTAAAAAATCATGTATTGTCACCGCAAGTATGATCCTTTAATCCTCGAGAAACGGGATATAAATGGGAATCTCGTGGGACCGTTTGCGGCCCCTCTCTCCTTTCCCGTCTAGTATCTGCCGGTCTCGGTTCGCCGACTGTCCTTTATTTATTAACGCAATTAAAGAAACAGAGTGTCGACCGTCTGCAGCCGGCTTTATTCTTTGCCGATGCCGCAACCGAAGAGAGAAAGGGTATCGCTCTACGTGGAGGAGAACGGGGGGGAGGAGGAGGGGAGAGAGAGAGAGAGAAAGGAACGGGTAGAAAGGGTTGTCGAAGCCTGGTTCGCCAATAAGTACCCGCGTGTTCCTTAGAACTTCAGAAAACGCCGACATTTTAATCGACGACTCGCGAATCTCAATACCGCTTTCGCAACCGTGTCTACCATTCTTAATAGCGAAATCAGTAGTGAAATATATTTTCAGAATAATATGATGTATGATTAAGACATAATTATTAATGATCCTCCATATTGCCATATCCGTTAACTATATCACAATAAGCGTTTTGTATATACTATTGTATATATAAAATTTAATTTTCTCTATAAGGATACTCATCAAAAATGATGTTTCAAAAGATTTCAAACTCTACCATTTTAAATTAAAATATTTATAATTGTAAAAGCACTTTACTAGAATATACATATTAAATCTTTGTATCATCTTTATTTAATTACAAGAGGTTTTATTACGAATTATCACGAATTATGTACCAACCCTCTCATTCGCACAAATAATGCCAAAAATAACCCTCCATTCTTCTATGCAACAAAACAATTTCTGTTTGTTTCAAGCCGGAACCCGACGTATTTTTTCAAGCCAATTACTCGAATTCCTTTTTAATTCCAAGAGTAATCTTTTCTCTCTATCTCACTTTCTACGCTTAACAGTTTCCTCCTCCTCTTCCCCTCTTTGTTTTCGCAGTATGCGCGTTTAGGCTCAAAGTCATTCGGCCCTTGTACGTACGTTACCCGGCATTCCGCGGCTAAAACTGTCTCTCGCGATGTCGCCTCTCCATACTCCAACCCCTCCTCCCCTCCCCGCCCCTTCCGCCTTCCTTTCCCTCACAATGTCTTTCCTCAGCGCTTCGCCATCCCTCTTTTCCCACAGAGCAGAAGCTCTTAATTTACCATTCGTACGAGTCGCAGGAAGTTAACGTACAAGCAGAAGAGAGAGAGATCGAAGAGAGTGAGGAAAGAGGGGCGAGAGGGAAATGGCGAGGCGTAACAATTAGGTCGTGTTGTCTTGAATTCTAAGCAGGCTACTGAACTGATCCTCAGCCGTACCGTGGTCGGGATAAATGTGGCCTTAAACGACACCGATATAGACGAGCTTGCCGATCGCTTGCCAAACCCGCTCGCGTGCTGACAATCTTCCCCCCTCGACCCCCGTCACTGATTCTCTCTCGCAGCCGGGACGTTCCCTTTGCTCTTTTCTCCCCACTGGCCCGCTCTGCCCTGCCCGCGTTTTAAGTCTCGGCACGAGAGTACGAGCGAGCTACAATTGTCACAAGGCTTGTTAGCCTTGTCGCTGCCTAATGGCGTACTTTATTACCCTCCTCAGAAACGTTTTGGCATCGCCTGACTTCATCGAGATCGAAAAAAGGATGGACCTCGAAAATTCGTGAGCGTCAATTTTAATCTATAGCATTTAAGATTCAAAACGTGTTTACAATCGTTGAACACGCATTGTTTTGAACGAGCGATCTTTTTCTAAATAAATTAAAGAGAGGGACAAGTTCATCTATAGCAAGACTCACCCTTTAATTTATCGTGTGCGAGAGCCCTCTGAAAGTGCTCCTCCACTTCCGATGCCGCGTCGCCTCGATAATGCGTGAACACGACGCAATTCGCGTTAACGTACTGCGCTCTGCTCTCGCCATCGTCCGAGTCCTCGGTGGTGGTGCCAGCGCCCACGCCTGCGAGCCGGTGTATTAATACGGAGGTGTTCACGCGACGGTACACATGTTGCTGTAAACCGAGACAATTAATCGTCTCACCGTCTGTCGATCTGTCGTCATCCAATGTTCGCGAGGGTTGCGAGGTGGTGGTTGCGAGGGGCGGTCGTGGTTGCGGCGTTGGCCTTGGGGACGCAGGACTCGGAGCGGACCCTACGGAACCCGCACTACTCGGTTGACCTTGAGGGACGCTTCCGCCGGCGCCACAAAGCTCGATACCGGCTGCTTCCAGAGACCTTTGGTGAACATTCAGCTGCAATAGGAAGCAATTAATCTCGCATGCAACATCATCGATTCTTAGAATTCTGCTATGTAGAGTTTTTGAAAAAAATTACAACACTCATAAGTGTATTTAAATTTCTTGATCTTATAGAATAATGATCTCCAAATTTATAGGTCGTGTCTTCATTCCGTGGATATATACATATTGTTAAAATATATTAATAAAATATTATTGCTTTCAATTCTTTTATATTAATTTATTTATGATTATATATATTGTAGTATAAAATTATTTTCACAAACTGTTAATATTTAAGAAAAGAAAGGAAAATATTATTTTCTTGAACAATTTTTTAAAATTATGTGAAACATTTACAAAGTAATTAAATATTAAACAAATAAATATAAAAATGTATGTAAAAATATTAAAAGTGTAATAATTTTTCTTTAAAATTTGCTTGTTGGATTAATAAATTTATCCAAACAAATCAAAGTCATTTTAAATAATTAGGATCATTATCTTATGTAAAAGTATTATTATCTATTTAGTAAAAAAATTTTGATAACTTTGGACAATATAATTTTACCAATTTTAGCTAATATAACAACTTTTGAGACAAAAACGATTCAAAATGCTTTAGATTGCAATGACTTTTTGTTTTCGAATTATGAATACCATTAAGTATGTTACATGTATGCATGATGATATTTGATGATCTCATTTTTAAATTTTTACAGATTTGCTTTTATAGATTTCAAGATGTTTATGAATTTAGATTCTCTAAATAATTAGATTTCTATTAATAACTTCGATTTCACACGATAAAATAGCGTTGTTAGCTATCTCTTTGGTGAAATGCAACAATTAATGTCAAGAGTGAAATAAAAGTAAGTGGTTAGAAGTGAATGAACTCTTATGAGAGATTTTCGTTGGAAAGTATCATAATTGCTTTTATGCGAATGTTGCACGCGATCGTACTGTTTATCGGTTAACAGGTTAACGATGCCAGTTAACCGGTTATTCATTTAGCACTTGACCAATCGTTAATGATTGCCGGTTTAATTGGTTGATTGATATACAGTTTGCATGGAGAATGATCAGCGTATTGATCGTAATGACGAATCAACCATATAAATAATAGTTAAAGAAGAGACGCGGAGAAAAGCGCCGAGAAATCCCTACAAATTTCGCACAAAAAAAAACACTAATCATAAATCGAGACATATATTCTGATATATAAATAAGAATATTAAAATCTTCTTAAAAATTTTAATCTTGGTTTGATCGAATTTGATGCAAGTGTTACTTATGCTCAACTTATGCTCAACTACTAAAAATCTTCTATACAAAAATTATAATATTCTTGCTTATGTGAGAATATATAGTCTTGATTTAAAACTCTAATCTTTTTTCTATTCTTCGGACGTTGAAATCCGTGTATATGACAAACCACAACAATTGCATAATTTAATTTAAAGTTTTTAATCGCTTCAAACATTTTTTTCAATAATTGTAATTATAACTTTTAATTTCAATTGTTAACACTTCCGAACTGTTCAATATTTACATCTGGGAAAATATCAAATTTCGACAGTAATATAATAACAATGTATTTTCTATGTAACATTTACATGATCGATATTCTAAATTGTCATCATACAGTTTTCTCAATTATTTTGTATCTTTTAAAATGTCAAAATTCCGTTGTCGTCGATCGACGAAATTCTCGAACGGCAAATCGTGCGAGCCGAGGAGAAGCGTGGCCGACGATCGCATTGCTCGCATGGCGCACTGATCGTGATGATGGGACGACAAGAGAAATACGAGCGCGTAAATACCGGCGCGTTTTAACGGCGATAGCCCGGATTTTCCGCGTGACATCGGGGCTATGCGTTTTCTCGCACGCTATAAAGAGAATGTCGACGACGGGAACGGCGACGAACGGCCCATTGACTTTCACGTTGTCCGCGCGCCAGAATTCGACATCGCAGTGGCCCACTAATTCAACCCTTTCAGTCGTTACGCACTCTTCCGCAACGAACATCATCTATGAGGATGATGGCACGTACAACATACTCGGTCTCTGAGAGCTTTTTTTGGTAAAAGTTTAATGAAAATTTTAAAATTATTACAGATTAAAAGACAAGTGATATTTTGATTCCCTTGAAATCGGACAGACATGAAGAAAGGGAAAAACAAGTTAAATTTGGATAGTTAAGTAGATTATAAAATCTCACGTGTTAATTTATTTTTGATTAGTCATTGGATTAATAAAGAATGAATTTACGTTAATGTCCAACAGCGACGTTTTATGTGGATTGACGCTTTTTAGTTAATTCCTCGATTTTACGAGAGCAAAAATGCGCGTCGATGTCCAACAAATCACTGCGAATCGTGTTTTTCCCGGTTACTCGTCAGTGAAGAACGATGAACCGAGTGTTTCGTTTGCTATCCCGCCTAACCAATTACGTGCATGCATCAGCAGTGCACGGAAATAAGCTGACACTGATGTATGCGCCGGTCCGCGGAAGAGTGCGCGGGACGAGGGCGGAGGAGACGATGAAGAGGAGGAAGAAAAAGAAGAACGACTACGCCCGCGAGAGATGCTATCGTTATCTACGCCAATAAACTCGGGCTCGGCCGTTTCATGCCGCAGTACATCACCGCCATGATGCACAAAGCGATGACGAGCGATGACCCGGAGAAGGTAGGCGTCGTCGAATGAAGGTATATTCGCTTGTCATCATAGCCTTTGCGCCTGCTGATTGGTAGGCGGTTCGCGATGAAAGGCGAAGGAGCTTTAAGCTCGGCGAAACACGTCTACATACACATCTATATACACGTCTTGCAGCGACTTGTGCGGTTTACTTTGCACGTTATTAGAGTTAGTGTCAGAACTATTAACTCGAAGCACTATCTCGCATTCGTGTAATTGTTTAAATAACTCATGGCATCGCCTCGTTTGGATTGACAATGCAATATGTGGGTTGATTAAGAATTTAGTAGTTAATATTGATTCACGGTTTCTAATCGGCAAGCCATTATAAAATTTTCATTAAGAATGTAATAAGTAGAAGATTTTTATTAGTACATCTTCTAGAGTCTATTTTATCATCTTATTAAAAATTTCATTTGATTGTGAAAAATATAAAGCAAAGAATAAAGAAAGTAGTTGTCAAGATTATACAAATAGAAACAAGGAATATATATAGAAAGATTACATTTTGATAAAAAAAAAAAAAAAAAAAAAAAAAGGGAGGGGTTTATTGAAAGCTCTAAGAATTTTTAATTTAACACCGTCGATGCCAGTTCGATTGCGCCGCGCGAAATTTACAGCTCGCGAGAGCGCGCAGGAGATTAAATCAAGGAGCAGCGGGTCTTCCATAGATTACCACGGTGGAACATCCAGCGCCGGTTGGCCGCACGACAATGTGGTAATTAATTGAAGCAAGACCGTCCCCGACAGTCCCTCTCTTCCTCTTTTGCTTTTTCTCCCTTCGCTCCACAGCCAACGAGCAGCTCTAGCCAAGAGAGCTGCTCGCGGTCTTTCAAAGCATTCCAAAGCGCGGGTCCGCCCGTTCCTCTCCACGACCACCGCTCGCTTCTTCTTCTTCTTACCCCCTCCCACCCGCCCGTCCGTCCGTCCGTCCGTCCGTCCGTCCGTCCGTCTCGCCCTTCCTGCCGGTGTCGAGTCATTTCACGAAAGGCCCGAGGCCGCACCATCTTTATTTCTTTCCCTTTTGTCTTATAGATCTCTCTACGATATATCGTATAGATCTTAGCTTCCACAGATCGTAACTTCTGATCCTAGACTTATTGGTCTCGAGAGCCTCTATGATTTGAGGTTCATTGAACTAAGTTTCATAATGCGACAATAAAAAAGAATTTTTAGACTTTTTAAGCAAAAAAAATTTGCTGATAATTGTATTAGAATATGAAATACTTTCCTTCAGAGATATAATCAGAGATCAAACTAACTAGTAGAAAGAGGAGACACTAAGAAAACATCCCAGTTTAAAGAAGAAGAAGAAACTTTCCCTTATCCTAATCTACAATTTTTGGATTTTACATTCTAAAATTTCCTTGAATTTTTAAATTCTTTCAAATTTAACTCCTACGTATTTTAATCCTTAATTTTTATAGTTAGCTCTCAGATTCTCAGATTCTTTGGTTCTTGAGTCCGGCGTCATCCTGCCATAAGTTGACACTATTTATCGCTTCGCACGAACCAGCCAGCAGCACGCCGAGGCGGGTAACAGGCGGAGTAATCCCTTGGTCAAACCTGGACCGCGCGTACGCGTTTGCATTTATATCGCGAGCCGGTGATATTATTCACGATGTATCTTCGCGCATTTGCAGCGAAGCGCATTAAGCGGATACCGGCGCGCGATTCTTTCTTTCTTTCTTGCGGCGGAATACCCTTATCAGCGGGTGGCGGACCGTTTACTCATTTGTGGACGTCTGGTAGCACTTAGCTGTTATTATAAAGCAGACTCCAACGGGAGATAAAGCGGGTAGTATACGCTAAAGCGGATGATTAGCTGGACCAGCGAGGCAGGAATAGCGAGTTGACAAGCGTTTAAAGTTTGAGTTAAGAGAAATAGAAGGCAAAGAGCGTGAAGTACTCTCGGGAGATCTCGGGCAGTCAGGATCGAGGGGAATCTGGACTGGAAATCTGGAAAGAATCGGTACTCATAACGAGTACAACTCTAAGTTATTCGGCATTCGAGAAATTTTGAAATATAAAAAAATATAAAAATTGAGAAATGTAGAATTTAGAAAGGACTTGATATCCGAGATATTTATTATATTATGCACAAAAATGTTGAATATTCAGGATAGCCAACAATCAAGATCAAAAGAGAAGAATCGCTGATAACCGAAGCCGATAACGTAATAAACCCTTCTCGTTACTTTCACACACAGCATCGATACATCTATAGGATTCACCACCGGGTGATGATCGATCAAATCAGGAATCCCAGGCATCTAGCGACATGGCATTTATCGCGAGACGCATTTGCAACTGTGGAGACGCGGAGGACACCTCGGTGATGCCGAAAAGAAGGCTGCCCAAAGTATCGCAGCGAGCACGAGCGCATTACACGCGTTTCTGCGTTATCTCTGCGAATGATCGACCAGCATTTTTCGCATTCGCGGAAAGTGCTAATTGAGACGAGCGGTGGAACTGAACCTCGAAGGAATCCCCATGGTTGACGCGTTTACCATCCGCACCGATGCAACATTAGCTGATAATGACCGTCCGTGAGAGTCCGTATAAATCGTTCAATTAATTAGTGCGAGGCGTAAGTATGATTGAAATGACGCGTTACGCCCTGGTTGGAATCCGGCTCTCTATTTATCGGCTTTGCGATTATCCCATCGGATGAAATTCATGCGACTGGCTTATTCGGAGAGTGTCAGAATTCCAGTAGTGATATTTTCCACGTAAGTCCACGATTTTGTCTTTTACGATTCGGTCCACTAAATCCAATTAAATATGTAAATATTCTATTAAATATGATTATGGTGGATAATAAATATTTAAAACATCAAGAAGGTAACTGAAATCTGTAGAATCTCAGATAGGAATTTAATCGTTAGATAAACAAAAATTTCTTGTTATTAATTTTTCAGATTTTAATTTAATGTCTAAAAGAAATATAGCGACGTCTGGTATGATCTTATTGTAATTTGTCGACGAGATTGCGGCATCATCCACCTGGCGAGGCCGCTAATGAACTAAACTTAAAAGCGAAGGCAGTCCGTTCGCTCGGCGGCGTGGCTTATCGATAAACGCGATTCCCGCAGTCGGACTTCTCTCATCTTCATGGAAGATAGGAGAATCGTGTCGATGAATGGCCATGTCTGGCAAACAAATTGCAAGATACGCCATAGCCGCATGGCAGCTTGTTACCGGCTCCCTATACCGTACCTCTCATCTCGTTCTTCATCCCTTTCGCCCTGAAATAATCTCCTTTGGTCTGTTTTTAGATTACCGTCCTTTTCTCGATCGAAGAATCAATACAAAACATAAAAGATACAAAAAAATATAACAACATAAAATACAAGAAATTTAAAATTCTGGAAATCGACGATTTATAAATCGAGACGAAGTAGTAAAAATCTACAAATTCACAAAAGAATCTACGATAAAAGAACATTATAAAAGTTATGAATTTTACTTAATTTTAATCATAAAAGTCTAAGGAACGTTAATACAAGTGGAGGTCCAGGTGTGGATGTTTCGATTTTCGATTTTCAAATATCCCAAAAAATCTAGGGATACTTAGCGGAACGACGTTGAAGAGCGCGGTAACTTTCGCAGGTTGCAGCTTGAACGTAAATATCGCGTTTTTATTGGACAATGTGCTCGACCGCGAACTTTCAATAAGCTGGCGAGGTACATAGTAATAAGCTGGTAATGGTCCTGGTCGGTGAGAGTATAACCCAAGGACGCTGCGGTAGGTAGCCGTCGTTACTGGACACCGTATCGGATCAGGCCTGATAAGAGAGCGCTAAAAGCGCTTCGCATTGCCGCCGCATCTCGGAACCTTCTCACCGTTTCTTGGTGTCTTCTCTTTTTTTTTTTTTTTTTTTTTTTTTTTTTTTTTTCATCAGAGGTCGACCTTCGACTCGACATTACTTATGTTTTTATCTATTCCGGAATCACTAAGCAGCAGCTAAAAGCAGTTTTTAAACGAGAGTTTTTAAGCGACGTCGTACGAAAAGAAACGAATCCATTAATCTTCATTGTCCTAAAAACTTCGGCCATTTAATTTTGATTTAATTAAAATCAAGGATAATAAAAATCTCGACTTCACATGTCCTAAATTACAAAAAGATAAACGCGATATAATAATGCGATACGTATTAATCTTTTTTGTAAATATAAATTACGTAGATTTTTAAAAATATATTCTTTCATTCGTGATAATTGGAGATAGTTACACATCTGCGTTTTTGGAATAATTGCGAGTAGTTTTCGCTCAGGAGCTAGCCACGGCGTGGCACGATTCTGAAAAACACGGAGAAATTACGAGAATGTGTGGATAATAAACTTGCGGGATACTAAGACGTAACCGTTCAGATTTCACGAATAATTCTCGTCGATCGTGTCGGCACTCGCGTTTTTCTGATTCATTATAGCAGCGGTAAGCCGGCACGGAGATCGAAGAACGCGATCCACAGCTACGCGGCTCGATTAATATTGAACGCTCGACGACGACGACGACGGCACGAGGCTACTACCAATCGACCGAGCCTAACTTTTCTCGCATAACTCGGAAACTTCTTCATCGCGTGCTGCAGATCAATCATTTTTTTCCGTGCATCTGATTACCCCCGATAAAAGATATTGGAAACATTCGCTGAATGTATTCTTGCTGCCTCGAGAAGTGGAAAATTTTTTACATCAATATCTATAATTATATTATCTTCTCCCAAATCTTATCATAAATTACAATGATGAAAAATTGTTGAAGTAATGGTCTTTAAAAGAAAGCACTGCAGAAGAATCTGATAGTTATATTAGTGATATACACGTGATAATGATACGCATACTGAATTTTCTGGGACTGCACTGACCACTTTTTCTTTTATTTTTTGCTCGATATTGAGGATGAACTATAGATACCGAAAGCATTAGGGCACAATTTGTCATTAGTACTTTTAGATCCACGTCTCAAATGCGGAATGCATGTCGCTGAAAACGGGCGCGTGCGCGCGGAATAGCGGACACCGGGCGTAGCAATGCGCGTGTCGCAAAGAATGGCGATCCTAGACTAAAAACAGAACAGCGCCAAGGAATGCAACGCATTGCGGCACACCTTGCCGCCGGCAGCTGACAACGGGTCCGGCATGGCTCGCACGGCGATGGACTTACGACTCGATCGTCACGTGACGTGCGTGAGATATGGCAAAGTCGCGCCGATAATTGTCGCATATCCCGACAATTCCGACGACTATCTTGTCGACTACTGTAACGTGTTACTTTCCGCAAAATTCTTCGCATCGTACTTGCAACGACAAGCATTGGAAGATTCGAATAATCAAGTTCGGCCGATTGGTAATTTAGTAGGCTGCCATATTTAATTTATTTTAAAATCAAATTTGCAATATATATTGATATGGTGCGATTTTATTCAATTACATATAATAAAAATTTTATTCTTGTTAATTTTTTAAAAAAATTTTTCACATATATGCATACGATTTGCCAAAGTTTGCCGTTCTGTACGTAGTACGCCAATACTTTACAATGTAAAGGGCAACTAGAGAGCTTGAGAAACCTGCACCGAGTAATGGCGTCCAGTTGCCAATCATAAATAACAGCTGGTCGCGTGGCTTCCGCGATTCTGCGAAGCGTCGGCACGGATTTCGCATAAAGGCGTACGAGAAGCGGTGATTAATTTTCGCGGACACAAATCACGCTCGCCAGGATCACGCACCGATCAATCGATCGGCTGATCGATTGATCGCTAGTGAGGTAAAACGAAGGTAACTGACCATAGGTGTCGACAACTCAAAGTTGCGATGCAATCGATATTTTTTAATTCGTTTAATTTGTTATCATTACTATATTTTAATAATCATAATACTTCTATTTAAAAATATAAAAAGTATTTTTATAAAAGACCATATTTAAGTTGCAATAACAAATTATCATTCGTTATTTATTATTGTTTATATAGTTTTATTAAAAAAAATGTGAGTTATTGCTACACACATTATATATACATTATCAAAAGTTCATAAATTATGTTATAAACTATGCCCACACTTTGTCTCTAAAAATCTTGTGTAAGAATTTGTTACTTTTTCAAAAGCGTTGAACAGTCGCCGCCTATGCTTCTAAGGGAAAAGAAAAAAGGCAAAAGGCGTCTCAATGGCGACACGAGTCCGCTCCGTGGAAACTGGCTCTCGAGGAAAACCTCATTCAATTCAATTCTAATGCCGCTACCACCGCGACAGAGCCGAGCACTCGATCTCGAGATCGCGGCCGGGAAGCTATTGTCCGTTTACGATCATTCCGAATGATGAGAGTATTCTCACTACGTGAAGATGAATTGACGACGAATTGTGACTTTCCAAAAGAAATTAAATTCCGAGAAATCGGGAAACCGTTACAGATAAAATCCGCAGATGAATATAACTATATAATTCTAGATATCCAAGAAATCTTGACATTTGGAAGAAATAACTTTTAAGGAATAGTTTTTAAGAAAATAGCTTTTAATAAATATTACGTTAAAATATTTACGAGGTTTAATATACTACTCAGAATGGCTCGTCTCGAAATTTGGCAATTGCTAAGCGCATGATTGCAGGCTTAAGTCGGCGACGCGTCTCTCATCGCTTTCATTGACATTAACGTACATTCATTACACCCACCGCGCTACCGACCGGCAACATTGAAGCTCGTCGACGTATTAGCGGAATGCTTATGATTTTACGAGCCTCTTTAATATGCGTTTAGCTTCCGCCGGTAGCTCGGGCTCGCGATGCCTCCGGCTCCTTCTCTCTCATCTCGGCTATCTCCGACCGTCGCCTCCTCGGCATGCCTCCGTACGACATTTTCTGCTTAACCTTTGAACCTCCGCGGCCGTCTCGAGTCCAAAGCGGCAAGCGCATTCCAACCAGTAGCGATCGTTAAAAAATCCGATCCAAGTGCCCGGAAACATCTATATCGATCCGAGACGGAAAAGAGCAACCCAGTTATATAGTAGCAACCATTGAGGCGTAATAGATGTGATATGAAAATATTAGAGTTATTATAATATAACCGAGGTTTAGCATTGAAATTATCATTGAATTCGGAGATTCTCGGTATCTTAGACTTATTAAAACTATATAAGACATGTACGCAATTTTTAATTTTCTAAATATGCTCGTTCGTGAAGATATTTTCATATCTTCTTCAAATATAAATATTGTTTAGGACATTAGCTTTTTGTTTATAGTGATGTGTAAACGATCATAGAAGCGATCCACCAAGAGGAATTGTGGACGAAATGCCAAGACTTTTCGCGGATCATTTTTCACTCTTATAATCGCTCGTCTCATCTCGGCTCTCGTGACATTGCACTAACTGACAATGACGAATTGACAGTCCTCGAGTCAATCCTTGAGTCATCGGATAGTGCCAGTGTCTCTCTGTCCGTCGCGTCTGGTGACTAATGAAAATGTCCTGCCGGATCAAAAATGAAATAAGAGAATTATACACGTATTATCTTTCGCGCGATTGCACATCGATTAACGATTAGTGATACATAAAGATAAATTTACTAGATAACAGCCGGTTTATCGAGTAAAAGATTTAATCATAGATATGTAATGAATATATTCGATTCTTAAACATAAATAAATCTTATAATAATAAAAAGAGCGCTTATAAATATACTTACTCGCGATAAAACAGTAAGTTTTTTAATATTTATAATTGTTTCAATTATTATAGATAAAATTTAGTATATTTATAAATAATGTTAAAATAAAAGATGTATCGTCTTAACATTTATATTTTATAAGTTATGTCTTGAAATTAAACTTCCGCAATTTTTTAGGCAAATCAAATATGAAAAGTGACCTGTTTCAAGTTAAAAAAAATATTCTATTAAATATGCTATTAAACAACAGCGTATGATTGCTACCGTCAGATTTGCGTTCTATGCACAAATGATTCCATCAAAAACGCATGTAGACATCCGGTGGCATTGCGGCGCGGCCGCCATGCTTTTTAGAGTGCGCAGACGCAACGTGGTAATTACCAGACATAATTGCACAGCCCTCTCTTTGTTTCTTCAATTATTCGTCTAGACTGGCAGTCGGTGAAAAGAATCTCTCGACCGAAAAAAAACGATATACGGCCGATAAATATTAATAATGTGCGTATGCATATAGTTGTAGAAAAATGTTAAAAAATTAATTCTTTCTCTCCTTTTCATTTGTGAATGATATTATTTCAGTTACGTGAGAAAATGCTAGGAAATTAATAGGACATTAGAGAATTAATAGAAATTTATCTTTATTATTTTTATTTATAAGAATATTATACGAATAAAAACTTGAGATTTTTTTAACCCATTTCTTCTTTTATTTTTTTCGAATACCGCAGTTTAGGAACTTCAATTATTTATTTCGAAACATTAATAAAGGACCGTTTAAGATATCAGGGAGAAATTTCAACAATGTTTATTTTTATCTAGCGTACAATATGCTAAAGATAATTTATTCAACTAATAACTATTAGTATTCGTTAATAACTTTCCAGCTTTCCGTGAAGCTCAACTCTTCAGATTCTTGGAATCCTGACTCTTTAGAATCCACCTTAGATCCACAACTTGTTGAGTCCTTGAATTCTCTCGGATCATCGTATCCTAACGTGCGCAGTAACTCAATGAGTTAATCTCCGATCAATTAACAGTGAATTCTGTGTTTGCGCAGGTACTTAGGTAAGAATTTCAATTAGTGGACGAGGGAGGCGGAGGGAGATAGAGGCGGGAGGACACGATCGAAGACCAAGACAATTAACGGAGAGTTCGCCGAACAGGATCGCACTTCCGGGTTTTAACGAATCAACTACGGATTAATCGAACTCGCGATTTTCCTTGCACGTGCACAGTTTCTTTCTTTCGATCAAACATCACCCGAGTTCCGTATCACACATAATTAAACCGTACACACGATAATTAAACCATCGCTGGTCTCTTTAATTGCATTTGTTATGAGGTATGCCGACATACTTTCATACGTGACGCGAGAAATATGTACTTCATATCTTTATATTTGCTCGACTTTTTCCTCTGATCTAAATATTTCCTACGCGATAAAAATTCTTTCTGTTCTTCTGCTCTTCTGCTCTTTATTACTAAAGCAAAAGAAGAATATAAAAATTAAAAGTTTTTCAATATAGATCATTTTTTTTATTTAGTCGTTCATTTTATTACATTATCGATAGCTGATGAAGCTAACAAAGTTGAGTCTGCAGCAGTATATTTTCTTACGCTTCTCACCAAACAGCCACTTCTACGAGAGGTAAGGATAAAGATGGCGCTTGGAGGAAAGGGTGCTTTGTGATAAGTTTTTCGGCCGTACGGCGAAAATGGGGAAATTCGTTGGTTGATGAAGCGCGAACGGAGGAAAGTTTATGAGCTTGGCAAGAGAGAACGGGCGGCTAATTTTTAAACAAAGCCTAATTTCCACAACTTCATAGCATAGTCTCGCGGTCGTTATTACTTGCCTTGGGATAATAAATGATTATTACGCCGTCGAGGGAAAGAGCAAGATGGGGGTGTGGAGGTTTCTACGAAGGTGGGTGAAACGCTTTGATGTTTTCTCGCTCGAGTGGAAGCAAGCCGAGCGACAAACTCTTCGATATTCGGACGATGAAGAGCACTTCTCTTGGGGAAGTCAGGAGGCGAAAGACCACGGCGCGAATGCTTGGGAGTCCTTCCTCCCATCTATCCCTTTAACAGCTGATTATCCCCTCTGTGTTTCTTCGCGATAAAACTTTCGGTATACGGTACCGACATTGCGCTCATTGTATTTTAACTCTTCTTATAATCCTACCGTTCTCTCTCTTACGAGGTTTCGTTCCGAAAATACACGTGTCTCGCTCTTTGTCGCAGATCCCGCTCTTTCTCTTTTTCTCGCCCTCCTTCTCGCCGACAGGTCGTCAATGAAATAGCTGCGCGACCGGCGCTGCGAGACACGCGAAATTGATGAAAGTATGCGCGCCGAGCGCATTCCGCTCGCGTTTGCCGTCGAGCGGAGCGGAGCGGAGTCCGCACGCGGGCACCTACGACGACGATTCTCCTGCTCTCTTTCTATCTCTACGCTGTTCTTTATTAATGAGGGAACATTCCCGGCGGGATTCGCGTCCCCGCTCGCGGCTGGTTGCGCGGGTCGCAGGAATCCCGCGCGCGGAAATCAACGCGCCCGCGTGAATGAATGAAAAACAGATGCGCGCGAGAACTCGAAAATCCACTCCCTCGCGCTCGTCCTTTGATCCTGAACGGCGCGGCGGGGCGAGACCGGCGGTGGGCTGCCTAATGCATTTTAATGTCGGCTTTCGGATACATCCAATTACGAAGCCGCGTTGCGAGCTATTCACGTCCGGCCAGAAATCTGCATCGATCACGTCCGGCAAGCTGCTAATAAAGCCGAATGCCGGCCAAGTATTTTGTCAAAGGCTTGACGCGCGAGTCGCGCGTATCCGTGTTGATTCACACTGTTGTTAATGCACGAGGTCTTTCAAACGGGAATTCCATTTGATTTTAACCGAGCTGGCATGCGAGTCTCTTCTCGAAGGGTATTTGAAAAGACGCAATTCGGATATTCCCAGATTAATTAGAGAATTATTAAAATTTAGAAAATCGAGACAGTTTATCATCGAAAATTCAACAAGTTATAAAAGATCGGTCGATGCGCATTTCGCTTTTCCCACTTAACTTCGGTAGTAAAGGGTCAAAGTTCCACGGCAAGAGACTCGACACTTCATCTTCCTGGAAGATAAACTGGAGGGTAGTACGAGGCGAGGACGTTGAAGAGCCAGGGAGAGAAACAGAAAGCGGACGCGGTTTCGGCCTTCGGGTCCCGCTGCGCAAAGATGTACGGATAAGGGAATATAAATGGGTCGTGGTCGCAGTCGCAGAGCAAATATAGACCGCCGTAAGACATCGGAAAAGGATTCCCGATGGGCCGAACGGGACTGAATAGCACTGGTATGGAAATGCGATCGGCCTTTAAACGTCGAACCACGCACAGCTATGTTAATTCCCGCGCGTGTTAGCCGAGGTGTAACTTCTGTTTATCTTTGTATCAACCAGATTTAACGAATACGAACGGACCACCTGCGAGAAACGAGAAAGCCAGCCGCACCATTCTCGGTAAAATGGTGTAATTTCCCGTCCACCTCGAGCACGCATTTTAGTCGAGAAAGAATTAGGAAATCTATTAATGGACCGCAAACAGGACAAAATGCAACGATCCATTAAGACAAAAAAAGTAAACGACTCTCAGATATCAATGTACATATATAGATACATATTCAATTTTCTAATTAAGAAAAAAAAAAAAAAATTTTTAGAAACAACCTTCACGAAGAAAAAGAACGTAAACGATAGTGATTATATTTGTCGACTGTTTTCCTTAGGTCTATCTACCTTTATTAAACATTCTAACGTGATATTCCAAATATTTAATAAAATTTCATAATATCTCGAATATGTGTGTACATGTATCTGTAACACGTGAAAAATGTGAGCTTATTTGATTCGTCTCGTACCCGGAGTTTCACACGTGCGCTCATTCATCGCTGCGAGCTCGGCGCATCTCGCCCACCGATCTGATCCGACGTGATGGATTCACTTCACTTCGCGTGAAGTGGAAACTCGAGTGACGGCTACGACCGGCAACTAAGAACGGAAAACGAATACACGGCCGTCCTCCTTTTTCTCGCGTGTCTCGTCGCTACACGGTCCAGCAAAGTATAACTTATGGTAAAAAAGAGCAGACTCTTCTTGTAAAGCAGATACTAAGCTAAAAGCCGACATTAATGATCCCATTTGTATGCGTGGCAAGTACTTTGCGATAATGTGAGATCGTCGAAACGCGTGATCTTACGGAATTGAATTTTTTCACGTGACGCTTATAATTAACCGATGTAATGATTCGTGCGTTGTCATTCATTAGGATGATCGTCTCTCTCTCTCTTTGTCACGTAATATTTTAAGTTTCAATTATTTGATTGTGAGAAAATGCAAGTAAATTCCATGAACGTGGAATCCGAGGAGTCTAAACTCCTAATGGAATGAAGAACACAAAAATGTGAATTTACGAAGGCAAGAATCTAAAAAAAAATCCAATCAAAAGTCAAGAAAGTCGAGAATCTCCGCATTTAAAATGCTGATGATCGAAGGAATCCAGCTTCCAAAGAATTCATATATCTCGCGGAGGTTTGTATCTTTTACAGGAATATTGACAAATTGCGAAGTTTCCCGTAAGAATTGATATTATAAAACGACATTCCTTCTATGTAGATGGTTAAAGATGAAGTACGCTATAAGTCAAGTCCATAACGGATTTATTAAGAAAACGTAAAAAATGAAAATGCTTCGCGAAGTAGGCAGCTGCTGCGACTATTTGAAAGGAATTTTGAGATTAGAGGGGATGCCGTCGTGGCTGATGAATCATTCCGGGCACGCGATTTCTGGCATTCAAAGGAGGCGTTAAGTGATTAAACGACCAGTTGTCATCGATGACATTAACATATTACGTGCTCCGTAGCTAGAGTTAATGTCTTGTATCCATCCAAACTGCCTGCCGTTTGCGCGGAAAAAAATTATATATGACGAAGGTGACAGTTCTTCGAGAAAGCGTTGAAATAATCGTCAGTGAAGAGAAAAGGAGATCTCGGCGTGATAAAAAGTGTTGTTGAACCAGTAGACATTTCTAGACTGAACATGTCTGGATAAATAACTTTCTCGCTAAATGCGAAATACGTAATTGTTACACTTATGCTTTTCGGATAGAGAGAAATATTAAAAAAAGATTGACTAAAACTTTATTACATTTGTAATTGACATGATAGAGGCAATAATCAAACTGTTGAAATAATGACTCTGTATAAATTTTGAGGTTGCTATTTTTAAATAAATCTGCCATTCGATGTTATGAGATGTATATACGATAGAAGATATATTGTATAGATATATTGTAAATATCATTATGTTATATCAACACTTATAGTATTTTTGTACTATGTTCGTGTAAGATTATTTTGTTAATGACATGTTATACAAGATTCTGATAATAAACAAGAATATAAAAAAATTATCTTCTTTTTTATATGAGAGAAAATAATGGAAGTTGTACGTAGTACATAAACGTTAACAATTTTATAAATAGAAAAGACATAATCTAAATTCACGAGTAGAGAAGTTCCGAATTAAGATTCAGTATGTTAAGCTTAAGAGTAAGTTTGCAACATGGTTTGGACTTAATTTGATGGAAAGCACAGTACGTATTAGTGTAAAGTGAGTTAATATAGAGGTCCTCCTTCTATGAGGCGCGAACGCTTCTCTAATTTCTCAGGATAACACAAACGCCGCACGCTGCGATGCGTGCAATTAAGAGCATACGCGAGAGGATTCTAGAAACTTGTGATCATCTAGCAAAGATACATACTGGAAGCTCATTTACATTCATAGATACATAATAGATTAAGAATATTTTGTACAAGAAAAGATTCAAAGAATTTAAATAAGATATTACTATGCGAGCATAAGCGTGACGCTGCGACATATGTCGAACATATTTTTTTATAATATGATGAGTATCTTTGAATTCATGATCCATTTTGATTTTGTTCATCTATTAATGATTCTTGAGCAATCAGAATTTTAGTTCATTAAATATAAAATGTAGATTACTGCGATTGTCATAATTATTTTACATAAATTTTTATATTTCATTGTACAATATTTGTATTTGTTTCATCATAGTCGTTAATTATTTGATTGCGCATAGATTCTGACGTGTACGTATGTAATATTTAATAATTCTGATACCTTTTTTATAAATAAAATTTCAAACATCCGAGACATTATCTATTTCAATATGAATGTTTTCTTTTTTTTTTTTTTTTTTTTTTTTCATAAGATACAACGTCAAATATAAAATCTTTTATGATAAGTATTTCCGTATTTATATACAAAAAAAATTCATATTGGAATAGATAATGTCTTGTTAAAGCAAAAATTGAAAAATATTATAGATGGAGTACTTGAGCAAATTCATAAAATTAAGTTGATTTATTGGAAACATTTGAAACATTTTATTTATAAAAAAGATATCAAAATTAAATACATACGTGAAGTAAAATATCGAAAATTTGAAAATATGGCTACAACTGCTAAGTGTAAATTCGTACGATTTCTAGAAACTCAGTGATATTCGCAGCTTAGCCTAGCCTGTCTTATCCATTTATGAATTTAAAGGAATCTAGAGGAGATGAGGTGACAGGCCCATCTTCCAAAAGTGATTTATGACGACGTGACTACTTACCGGTTAACTTATGGTGTTTACCGATTCAATTAGGGATACAACCGGCGGCCCCTTAAAACGAGATACATTTGTTTCGGCATTAATTTACGAAAACGGCCTGCTGTCATAACAAAACTATAATAGACCTTTGGTCGGTTGGCGCGCCGCCAGGCTTTAGTGGCCGCATAAAATGCATTGGAATGTTTGCCCGCCACATTGTCCTCGATCACATCGTAAATTAAATCTTCGAATTCATTTTAATCGCGATCTCGCGCATCTTAATCGCGACAGGTTGTATACGAGATCGTCTCTTTTCAAAATATAAATTGCGCGGATAAAATATAAATTACGTAACACGTAAATACTCGACGATCGTCACGATAAAATTTTTATGCATTATTATGTATAACGGCTAACGATATTTCTTTGGAAGATACGCATCAAGTAGATTTCTCAGAAATGCTCTTCAGAACTTTTTAAGAAAAGTTTGATAAAGTGTTGATAAAAGTACATGATCTTATTTACTATGAAAATTGATATTTATAATAAGGGTGAGAGTGTTTCGTAATATCATCATACTCAACTTCTATCATCGCGACTAAAACAAATGTTTCATTGTTCCTTGCAAATGCCCGAAACAAAATGTTTGTTAGTTTAAGCTGACAGAGCTTTAGAGCACGTCACGAAAAACGAATGAAGTGTCGGCAAGCACGCGGCGTTTTTGTAGCTAAGACAATGTCTGGGTATTCTTCCTTCAGTACGTCGACGCCGAGACGTCGAACAACGCGTCGACTCTATATTTACATGCCCCAAAGTCAGTGGCCCGCTCAAGTGATTCATCACGGAAACAGATGCTGAGGTCCCAGAGACGTTTCCAATGTTAAATTTTTCGGCCAATCCTTGATTTGCGAATGGATTCGAGGGAGACCAAGCTCTCCGGATCCTTTGAATCGTATCCTCGCATCCTAAGCTCTTTTAGAGTGACGTACATCGAAATTTGGCTCGCTTATGTACCACATATATCTTGGATCTTAAATTCTTTCGTTAAATTACGAATTTTCTAAACGTCATTCTGGACTAAAAGGCTTTCTTGAATCGAAATGGTTGATAGTTCTTGCTACATGACGATTGCGACTGGACAAAAATATTTTTGCCGAGTTAAGCATTCATCGGACGAAAGGTCTGCAACAACACGAAGACAGCAGCTGGTCGGCGATGCGACAAATCATTGGACAGCCTACACGTTGAGCGTCCCGCGCAAAACCGAGGAAGCACGTGCAAGCCGAACGCAGAAATGTGACCAGTGGCGAATCACTAAACTCCCTCTCTTTCTTTGTCTTTCCTTTTTGAAAATCCTTTGAACAAATCACTAAATTTATGAGCTCCTATTTGGATCTTAAACAACTCTAACTCTATCTACTTAAGCAACTTGAACTTCTCGGTATTACACGTTTAAAATTTCATTTCATTTCGTATCCTATCTTGTATTTTGCACGTTTGACAAAATAATTAGTTTATTTAATGATAATCACATATGGATTACACTTAGAGTAATGAACTTGTACTTATCAATCAAAAATTCGAAACAGCACAAAACTATAATTTAAAAAAATGTTTTTCATACGCAAGAGTGCTTACTCAATTTCAAATAAATGAACAAAAAATGAGTGATATAAATTATTATGTTACTTATGGTAATTTTACAGACTTTATTTACATATTTTTCAATATCGCTTGGCCAAATATTTTTCGCGAAGTTTAAATAAACTTGTCGATTGAGAGATAATTAATACAAAATTATTTTTCTTCAACATTACATATCGTTGTAAATTTTCTCAAATATAAAAATTTTTTTTATAAAAAAAATTTATATTATTTGAAAGAAGCATAATGAACAAATTTAGGGAATTTGTGGACTACTTGAATTTCATCAACATATTCTAATTTCACGAGCATTAGAATCACGACTTTTTTGTAAATAAACGGATGCTGCATTTTGATCTGCTAGTTTCAATCCTATGCAGAGAACGAGGAGCTATTAATTAGAAATTGTTCAGCGATATCTAAACGAATGATCGAGTCGCGGACGAGCGACACAATCGTCGGTATCTCTTTGATATGTCAGCTGGCCCGACCGAACCAGTTCTGCTTGCCGTCCAATCCAAATAATATCTGACTCAACATGTGTCACGTTGTAGTCAGCAGCCGGAAAAAGCCGGCAAAATGCTTGTCGATGCATCTGGCGATCGACGATTCAGTTCGATAATTCTTTTCGATTATATATGTAAAAAACAGAGAATTAGATTTATAAAATCCTATCATTATTTTCATTCTCATTAAAGACAGATGGTGAAAAAGTTTTAGACCAAGAACGCAAAGTCTTGTAATAAAAGTTAACGACATTAAGAAATAAATTTTATAAATGTATGAGAAGCAGTTATGTAGCGATTTCTCTATTCAAACTTTCGAGTTAACCAAAATCAACCAAAATCAATCGAGTTTTTCGAAAAGAGAAAAAATTCTTGGATTTTCTCCTGTCACAGATTTTCATCTTTCCCACAGAATATGCTGTATATCAGTTTGCGAAACGCGGCAGGTTAATACAATCACATTCCATTAGCATCTTGTAAAATGAAATTGCCCACTGAAAAGAGAGGAGGGGAAGTGCCGTGAAACAGAGTTCACGTCGGTGAGCGAAAATAGACAACTCGCCGACGCGGGCAGGCGGCATCGAGAGAAGTAAAAGGGAGAAATCCTCGGGAGGGACGAGAGAGTTCCGCGGGGTTAAACAGCCGGTATTTCAGTAATGGAGCCTTATCGTGGAGCTACTGCAGAAGTCCAAGTTCTCGTATTCGTACGGCGACGACAGAGTCGACGGTTCGGCTCGGTGGTCGGATACTCGAGCCTAGTCTGCCGAAGTCGAGTCGAGTCAACGGCGTTTATTAATTCGCCACTTACCGCGCATACCACCGCGGCTCGTTTCTTCCGATAGAGATGAGGAATTAGTCGCGTTTATCCCCTTAACTTACGTGGTTGCGTTAATCGCCGACGGGGAGGAGACCGCCATCAAAACTGCCGATGTCGTAAATATGAGGGACTTGGCGCGAGACATTACCAGCGTCTCTTCATATATTCTGTCGTGATGCGATTAATTGCTTTTTCTGATCTGCGACTAATAACAACGATTATTTTCAAATTTTTTTCACCATCTTTCACAATCGAACGGGTTCTCGCTACTCCTGAAGAATGTGTAACATTTTGATGCATTTTTATGCGTTCCTCGACATAGTAAATTTATCTTCCAACAATTTCTGTTCCGTTAGTAAATATTATCGCGTGTCCGGAAGAATAGATAGATTCCTGGATCTCTTACGAATCTCCTCGGATCTTTAGAGCCAAAAGGTATCTAAACGATGTGATATCATCATGTGTTTCATTTCGAATGCAAGGCGGGACGAAATCAAGAATCTGCGCTTTTAAGTTATAATAACGTACTCGGAGAGATAGCCGGAGTCTCTCTGGATTCCAGACTTCTGGCTTGCCTGGCGTTCGTAGCAGTTAATCTCACGGCGATGGATGTTTCGGCGGGATTACTGGGCGGCCGGTTGTCGTAATTGCGTTTAAATATACCCGAAGGGTATAGTCGCGAGATGCGCGTGAGGTAGAGCTCGCGGATACGAGGACACGCGGAGGTGCAGCGGCGTGATTTGTGGCTTCGGCTTCGTAACAAATAGACGCGCGGGCATTTTCTCGGACACCGGGTGCGCAAAGTGAACAAAGACAAATGGCCACGCCGCGCGACGCACGTGACTAACGACGAGCGGGCTGATAGCTGACGCGAGATTTTTTTCCTCCAAAAGATTCGATCGTCACCGATCCTTCAACCTGATGAACTGATATCCCGCGAGATAAGGATTCCAACTCCTTCGCGCGTGTTACAGATAAATGACAAGATTCAAGTAGCAAAGTTCGCGATTTGAAGAGTCGCGAGCTAGACGTGATCTTTCCATCGCTTGGTATATATTTGACTTCTGTGTGTGTGTGTGTGTGTGTGTGTGTGTGTGTTTTTCCTTTCTTCACTCGAGGCATCTGGAAATCCTGGAATCCAAGGATGCGAACGGCCGTGGAATCGAGGTTACGAGGATAGGCGATCGGCAAGATCGAAAGATTTCCAGGGTCTCTCTGGATTTTTTTTTTTTTTGCTATCGCAACGAGCGACCGCGAGTTCGTCCATGGACGAATGTCCATCTGTCCGAGCGCGATCTGCAATTCAATGCAACCGCCTCGAGCAGAAACGTATCCGCGCTTTCTGACGAGGAAGGCATTACTCCGACGGCACAAAAGAAAACGGCTGCCGCTTCCACGCGCGACACTTCCTTCTCCCTGCTTGTCTCTTCCGCCTCCTTGTCCACTCTTAATATTATTCCCATTTGCCAACAAAACGTGCAACTTTTAATAATCTCTTGGCAATTCTAAAATAAAAATCTTATATACACGATCATCGCTAATTAATATCGCCATGATACATAGCACAATTAACACATCGTCGTATTTTACGTTTTTAGAATATAATAAAATGATATTTTTTAATATTAGACACTAACTGTATAAATAACAGATTTCGAGTTCAATGATGATTTCAATCAGAAGATCACTTCATCTGAGTACGCAATTTATTAGACGAAAAAACTGTAGGAATCTGGAAGAAACGGATAGTATTCGCGAGTGGTTACGACAAAATCATCATAATTCCAGTCTTTGAACAGTTGGATCAGATCAGAAGCAAGACCGATCGCTTTTTGCCCAATGATTGTCCATCGGTGTTGTCTTTACCTGGCACTCGTGACACCCGATTCCCAATACCGGGACGCCGTTTTATCTCAGCCACGCGGTCGCCGATCTCGACTGTCGTTGCCGCCGCCGGGTCACGTATTAATTTTTTCGTTTAAACCGGTAAGGCAAGTTCACCTCGATTTCGCGACGATTCGGTGAAAGTTTTGCACGTCCCTTTTTAGCAGCGGTTGTGCCACCGTGACACTGACCATCGTTGGCCACGAAGGATAAGCTTAGATATTAGATTAACTCGAGATTAGAGTAAATCATTCGATATCAATATCAATTTCAGTGTTTCGCGTAATTTGTCCTGTGAAAGAAGATACCGGACAGAAAACATCTTTACAGAATTAAACATTACGTTTTTCTCAGAGATCGCCGATAATTAATAAACCTGGCAACTCCTTACTCATTTTTAATTTTATTAATCAGATAAAAATATCTCTTCTCGAACATTACTGTGTAACATTCTGATCGTTAAAGATTTATTGGAGAAGCTCGTTTATCCTTGCTACTTCTGCAATAAGAAAAAAAAAAAAAAAAAAAAAAATTCGCAGGAAAGTGAAATCCTCTATGAAAATAGATAAAACGATAAAATAATATTTATTACGTAACGTGTGTGTACACGGGGTCAAACTCGTTCGACGAGAGAGACTGGCAGAAACACCATTTTCCCGTTTAAGTGGCGATAAAAAAGTCAGCGACTCGAACTTCCAGATCCTGAATTTATCGAGACCTCGCAACACCCCTACTTACGGCTCTCTTTCTATCCGTACCGCACCGTTTGATCCTACCGCGGTCGAGG
The DNA here is from genome assembly GCF_055798465.1 of Pogonomyrmex barbatus. Classification (NCBI taxonomy): domain Eukaryota; kingdom Metazoa; phylum Arthropoda; class Insecta; order Hymenoptera; family Formicidae; genus Pogonomyrmex; species Pogonomyrmex barbatus. Next base: position 10,683,297 of record NW_028297127.1, read on the forward strand.
ATGCCGTTGCTGTACCGGTCTGAAGTATCATCGTCGTCATGGCGAACGTCCCTCGATATTACCGTGCGTCGTGCGTCTTTTATTTCCAATTTTTCTTTCCTTTTACCTTTCATACATTGGCGTGCCACGAGGAAAAGTCCGTGTACAAACTACACCGTTCGTTTCTCAGCTTAAGCTACCAAGATTCTTTCAACGGATAAACGTCCATATCGAAATGTCCATCGTCACCGCGGATTATTAGTTGCTTAATGAACTCGGGATCTATATAATTTAAAACATATCTACGACGAACATAAGATACTCCGAATAGACATACTTAAAATCGTAGATCTTGAAATGTCACACATGTTTTCATAATTCAAGTATTATTACGGAGCGTGCCAAAACCACCGACGAAAAAAATACCGTCCACAAAAAGCACTGTTGCACAAATTTAAAATCTCTAAAGCGTTCAGAACTATAAATATATAAAAAGTAAAAGAACTTTGAAATCCCAAGTCATGTTTGAATTAACATCAGATTAGAATTCACTTGAGTAGCCAATTATATACATAAATATCGAAAAATCCTGACTCCTGGTTCCTAACTCTTCGACATAAATCTCCAAAACAGCAAACGGTTAACAACGGCTCATCAATTTTCGTGGCTAATGAGTGAAAGAAAAAAGTCGCGAGAGAGAGAAAAAGCAAAGAGAGAAGGTTTCGCCGGCGATGATGTCGATGCTCCCTGCTCGGCCGAGCACGACGGAGACGGCGATCGTAGCTCATAGCTGGTGCAGCGTGCGGTAACAGCGCCTCCTCGACTTCGACAGGGTCAGCCGGCCGGTCGGCCGGCCTGGCTGGCTTTTACGACGCGCGCTTCCATCGACGTGCGGATTGATCGTAATTAATTCGTTTTTCCTTCTCCAACCACGCTGCACGAGCACCGTGGCGAGATATCGAAACTTGCACTCGCGTGACCGCGCCGCGCCGCGGCGAGAATCTCTCGGAAGCGATTCATGCGAAGGGAACAGGAGGCGGGGAGGACTCCCTACGGTCGACCGCGTCGGAAAAATGTTGTTCATCGCATCGGTCAAGGGGTTAAGTAAAGACGTAGCGTAAGGTCTTGCGTGCCTCTCTGGGAACTCCCGATATACCGTGAGCCGCGCGGGGAGCGTTTAAATGTACCGCTCGCTCTTCGCTTCTTCTTTCTTTTACGGGCGAGCGCGCGGTCGTTCCGCGCCGCTTTATGGGCGAATTTTCTGCGTGGTTCGCACAATGGCGTAGAGCCCAAAACCTTGGGATCCTCCAGGAAACGCTCGCGAGAGAACGCTTGAAAATCAGTGATAAAGTTGATAAGAATGATGAACGAAATTTAAATTAGCTTAAATTTAAGAGAAGTTAAAGATGCGCGAGGAGAAGAGACGAGACGCACCACAATGAGTTATTAGTAATATTATTATTGAAGTTATCTATGGGATATTGATATAGTTTTTAAGATAACAGTAACTCTATTCTAAAACTATATGATATCTCGAAGTTTCGGTATAATTTTCAAATTTTACATTTATCGTTTACGTATGTCAAGCTCAATCAAATTATTGGTCCATAAAAAATATAAATTACTGCCGGAATCTTCGAGAAATGCCAAATTAGATTGCATAATAGCTCTGCTTTTCACTTTCCTTCCTCATTAATATGCGCGATCGTTAATCTTTATTCATCGATAATTTAAAATACGCGATTGTAATTCCGCTTCCTCGATTTATTACGATTTTATGAAATTTCATGGAATCAAGCACCGGCTTCCCGTTTCGTGATCAACAGATCGAGTTCCACTCAGGTGCCGGGATCGTTTCACGGTTTTAGAAATCGACGTCGCATTCTGCGGTGATTTTCCGCGACGGGTTGTATAAGCGTTTGCGACAGCGATCTCATGGGTGGAATGCAAAGACGGCAGGCGAAAGGGTTCGTGCTTTAAGAGTGCAGCAGGGACTGGCGCTGGCCGAGAAACTAGTCCCGGTGGAAATTTATTCCGGTGAAGCGAGAACAACAAATTACCGATCGGTAGTAGTCGATCTCTCCTAATACGATGCGACGGGAATGCCACAGCTTGAAACGCGGCGCGGTGTCGACACCGCGGAAGATTGACGACACATTGACAGTCCGCTGGAAAGCAAATCGACTATTCTGACCTCGTAATTAATTAATTTATAGGAGGCGATAGAGGCAGGTGAATCATCGAAATGTCAAAACATAATATACGGTATGTAGACTAATTTTAGGAAAAATCCTAGATATTGAAATGTAAAAACTTTCGATCTATCTTTCGATTATCGACTTATTGTATTGAACAATGTGTAACCTTCTGTTACTTCGTGCAACATAAAAAAGAAATGAATAGAGATAAAAAAGTATAAAATATTTCTTTTCACTTTTCGTCGTTATTCTTTCTCTCCGATAGAATAACAGATGGTGAGTCAGATTGATGAACGCGCCGATTGCAGATCGCAAAGTAGTTGTGTCCTTCGTTCGTTAATCGCGAGGAGAGGCACGGCACCAGCGCGGAGAGGAAGGACACGCAAGAAAAGGAGTGAGGAGAGGAGGAAAGAGAAATATAATAAAAGAAGCCATGGCAGGAGCCTGCTTTAGCCAGGCCAGATCCCGCCGGGACGATAACACGAGGACACATCGCCACCTCGGCGCGACGATCGTAAAACTTGGTCAGGTAAAGGCGCGGTCCGTTTGAGACCTGCTGCTAGGAGGACGGACAGGAGCTGGTTATAGGCTAGGTATTATAGTCCTGGACTGCTGTCGGTCTATCTCGCGAGGGTTGCGCGTCCCGTACGCGTATCCTTCGGGGTGGTCCTGGCGACGACATCGGTTCATTAATCGGCCAGATACCCGAGAAAAATGCGCTTTTACGACTACTCTCCCTTCCTCACTCTATCTCACCTTTGCTCTTCCTCTCTCTCTCTCTCTCTCTCTCTCTCTCTCTCTCTCTCTCGCTCGCACGCTCTATTTTTCCTTTTCTCGATCGCTGCTGATCACGATGTCCCTGCCAGTTTTGTGAAGGAAGCGCCCGATGGCTTATTATCGTTGTCGAGGAGATCTCAAGAAAGGGGAATTGAATAATTATACATAGGATTCGATTAACGCGACACTTAACGATGTCGTTTCGCTCGACAGTCGGAAGTCAACGCTACGAATTACATGAATTTCAGATACCCTGCATCTAAGTGCCCTAAATTCTACATGTTTTGAATTCTAATCGCCTGGAATCTATAAATTCCTCGAATCTTGGATATCTTGAATCCTTACCTCCTTAGAAACTGAGTTCCTCGGATACCGAATTCCCTCGATTTTGAAATCTTCGAAATAATTCTTAAATCCAATAATTTTTTTTATATTCTTCAATTTTTCAATTAAAAATAACGTATAAGGCAAGAGCATCACATAAGCTTCTTTAAACAAATAGAGTCGCATTTGATAGTCCTATTTTCGTTAACTGTCTACGTTCGAGTGTTGCGTGACATAACTTATGGTGCAAGACTTGCGCGTACGATGGTGCAGTCATGTGTGCGTTTGCTACGCTCAAAAGAAACATCGGTCGGATAACGAGAGTGCTAATGAAGGATAGCCAGGTTCTTGGGTGAGCCTCTCCTGAGACCAGCACCTGTCTCTCCTTTGGCATATACGTTTTTCCAATGAACCGTACGCGCTCCGGCTTCTGGATTCTTTTATTCGCCTAATTTCTTACGAATCTCCGCATTATGCGAGATGATATCAATCTATTAATTTCTACACTTACTTCATTCAATAAAAGACTACTTTTCCCCAAAAAGTACTATTTTAAAAGAAACTATTTGCATTAAATTTTTTTCACTTTCGATCGATGATAAATTTAAAGTTACTGATACCATGATATTTAAGTCTCGGAAATTGTTTCAATTTGACTTTTTTAATGTCTACTGATTCGAAGGAATCGTGCAGTTTTTGCGACGCCTCGTGCATCATTCTTCGCGAGTGAAGCCGAGTGCCGCAAACTGAATGCTCGTTCGTTTGCTCGACCAAGCGAGCGAGGGAACGATAAAGCACGGCGTTTTCGGTGCGTCTCGTGAGAAAACGAAGCGCATTTTTAACGCGCGTCACGTCGGTACGCGCTTTCGCACGCGCATGCACGCATACGCGGGTACGCGTGTATGCGCATACACGCGCGTAAAACGCTACGGCCGGCACACTGCGAAAAACACTAGCGCGGCTATTAATTCAGAGGCCGGAGGACAGAGAGAGAGAGAGAGAGAGAGAGAGAGAGAGAGAGAGAGAGAGAGAGACAGAGAGAGAGAGAGCGGAGGTAAGCAAAGAAGCAAAATGAGCGACGCTCCTCCCGGACTCGTTGGGATCTTAAATAAAAGGAAGGAAAGAGGTTTAAATAAAAGTAAATTCGTGTCGCCGCGGTCGCGTGAACTACCCGGGCTCCAACGATATGAGCCGCGGGTTCCCTTCGCTTCCCTCGGGGGAACCCCCTCGCAGAGAACCTGTCCTGTCCGACTGTCGGGATCGGCTTTCCTTACTTTGCTCCTCTTCGCTCGTATCGCGCGCGCGCTTAACGCTCTTGCCGGATGTTATCTCGCGATCGCTACTACGGAGAACGAGAGAGAAGGAGAAGAGAAGAGAAAACGTCGGGACGTTCACATTTCTACAATGTCCCCGGAAGATTGATAGATAAATGGACCAACAATACTTCACGGCTATATATCTTGAGGGAAGAAAAGTGAGAGAGAAAAAGAAAATTTTTTAAGGTAATTCTGATTAATTTTTTAATTAAATTTTACATAATTTCTTTTTACCAATGTACTCACATAGAGATATTAAATGTAAAAATTAGAAAATCTTATAATCTTCAGAACTTTTGAATAAACGAAATTTCAAATTTTTAACATCTAAACATCGATCTAAGAATTCTAGATTATAATTTATATATAATTATATTTATTTTATAATATACAAAAATTTTTTTATTTTGTAAGCTTCTGAGACATTTTTACTTACTGTCTATTTAAGTAGACACTTCTTTCTTTTTCTTTGCTCTTCCCGTTCCAGTCGATAGATTTTAGTGGTTCTCATTTACATATTGAGATTAAATGAGATAATCAGAATGTAACTATCCAATTATCCTTAAATTTATTTTTTCATCTCATATTGCTTTTGAAGTATTCAATGTGCAAGTGACACAGTAAAATCATAAAAATTTTAAATGTTTAAATTGTAATAATTCTAAATCTTTTTTTCCTTCTTTAACTTTTATGATTCAAATTTCATGATATTTCGCGACATTTTATTTTACAGTGGATGTTTCTAAATATATATTCTTCACATACTTTAAGAATATTTTTTGAAATATTAATTCACGGGTAATATCTGAGAGTTATTTTGTTATTTTCGAAATTTTCTCACAGTATTTCTCTCAGAATGCCTTCGTTTTCTTGAGAATATGCTTCCTCGAGAATATTCATGGTGCGCATCACTAGTTACAAACGGTTTAATATTACCTAAGAGAGCTCGGTCCTGGAAAAAAGGAACAGTTCTTTCCCACCAGTCCGGGAAAGATGGCAAAACGACGCTCGACACCCCACGGCGCACGGATGGGTGCACGGATGGGTGCACCGAGGGCAGGAGCACGCCTGACCTCCCAGCAGACAAATTAAAATGATGCACAGACGATTCCACGCGTTACTCGCGAAAATTTCTTCCTTCTTGCTTCTTGCTCGAAACTATTTCAGCATGCGCGAAACTAAGTTGAAATATTGTTTCGTCGACGGTGCTCTTCGAGTTGTAGGAAACAACACTAGGTGATATTCATAAAAAAAATTGAGAAATCGAAAGTCGAGTGATTCGAAAAGTCTATTCACTATATATTCGATATTCAAAGAACTGATTATACAAATATTCGAAAATCGGCAACCTAAATAAGGACTAAATAAATTCAAAAAGATTAAGGATCTAAGTATTCAATCTTTAATAATCTAAATCTCAGAGAAAGAATTTCTAATAAATTTTAAATATTTATATATGAACAAAATATGAAATCTTAAATTATAAAGAAAAAATGTTTTTCTTTTTTCATAATGTATTCAATTTATTTCAAATTTCTATCATTCTATTGTTAATCTGGTAAGAAGCTAAAATGAAGAGCTATATATTTGGAACAATAAAGTCGCTTTAAATTTCCATCATTGTACTGTTAATCTGGTGATAAGTTAAATGAAGAACTTTATATTTGGCGCAATAAAGTCGTTTTCTTGGCTTTAATTTATATGGCATTAAAGAATAGTTGTTCGTCGTAAAAGCGGACACAGTCGATGTGGAATACAAGCGAAACTTGTTATAAATGGCTGCAGTTTTTATCGAATGTGCCTAACTTAATGACTTACGTGGGTCTGTTTTTAATTGCTTTGGGCGATTTAAGTATCAGGGACAGGCGACCAGAGAATAAGGTTATAAAAATGTGAAGATGGACCACCTTTGAATTGCTGGGCATTCTAACGCACTTTATTAACGTCTTCGCACAATCTTTTACTTTAATTATTAGTGATATATATTTTGTATCGCAGCGTCCTTAACTTAATTAGCAACTACAACAAAAAATATCTATTCAATTATTTCTATCTTAGTTTTATTCGATTGTTCAATTTTATTATTTTAAAAAATTTATTATAAAAAATTTTTTATATTATGAATTCAATGTAAATTAACTTTATAAATTTTCATATTTATTACTTTTTATTTTTATCGCTATCAATTACAGATTTTGTTATTTATGAAGATTTTTTTATCGAGTTTTAATTTTCTATCTTGTTATCTCGAAAATTAACAAAATTTTCGGTAAGACGATTGACACTTTATGATTTCAAAATCAAAACAAAAACTCAACTTACCCTGTCATACTGATGCGTTGCTGTCGCCGCCGGGAAGGGTTGGAAAGGCGCCGGCCTAGCTGGGCTGTGATGGGCCGCGTGCGGATTGCCGTGGGGATGGCTGTGCGGGGCCGCATGAGGGTGGGTCGGATGCGGCGGCGGTGGCCGATGGGTCTGATAGAGGTAAGGATAATATTGATACATCACATCGGAGCAGCTCATTACCCCGCCCGGGCCCGACACCCCAGAGCTGGCCTGCAGACTTGCGTACCCGAACGTCGCACCACCCTTTCGAACAACACCACTTCTAAACTCGTCCTCCGTCGATCGAACCCGTAGTCGATTTAAATGTTCGAGATCATCCGGGGTCACTAAAGTCGTTAAATCATCATTAAGAATAATGGTGCATGCTGCAGCATACAGCGATAGCGAGGTAGTTCAATTATTGTCGAACACTTTCTGCTTTTTTGGACTTCTGCTTTATCTATGCTAATTTAATTTGAGTATTCTACATCGCTTAAATATATTAGGTGAACATTGTTGTTACTGTGCCGTTTGTAAAAAAAAATTGAATGGCGTCTATTATCGTTTTTTTTTTAATTTTTACGCAACGTTCGTTAAGGATTCAAGATTTATCCGACGCGAAAAATTATAACACGTATTTCGATAATGTAATACTATTGATTGTTTATTAATCACACTTACAATCCCTCATTTATCAATTGTTCATCAGTTTATGTTATCTAGTATATTATTATTAAAAGTGTTTAATCTTTCAATATTATCGTAAATACTTTGCGCGTTTTGCGAAGGAAGTAAAAGAGATGATTAAAAAAGATATTCACCAGTTAATCACAGTAAGATATTCTCGTCAGTTTCGTTTAGACAGAATAATTCATTTTTATTAAAATACATAGAAATGTACCATAACAAATAATAAATAGTTTATAGCAAAGAATTTTCCTCGAGAATAACTGAATCACAATAAATCACAAAACTACACGTTTGGTAATTTTTCAAGATAGCTGAGGCGAAGAAGAAATTGCATAAATTGATCGTTCTCCTTTTTTCCTCTAAATGTGCGTCGGCTGAATACAAAAAAATTCAGGTAGCTGTCATCAGTTGGATATGTCAAATTGTCAAACATATCTTTCGCTCAAGATTCCACGAAGTTGGACAAGATAAATGAAGGCATCTAATAGCAGTTCTTATATGACGACTTCCTCTTGTATTTCTCTTATCTTACTATTTTCAGTTTTCGTTTTTCAATCTTTCTACTAGTGATTAGTAATCCTCGTAAAATTTTTTTTCTCAGAACTTTTTTCTCATATATCTCCCTTCAAAGCTTTCCTTGAAAATTTAAATCAGTTGTCACCACTTGCGATGACATACACAATTTGTACCATACGTGACATTCTCTTAGTTCAACAAATTCCAATTGTCCACAACTTGCAACTTTTCGATAAAGCCGTACCGTCTCGATCAAGCTACTTAACTTTTACTAACACTTCATTCACACTTCACTTAATTACTAACAAAGACTGCTGTCACCGTTCTCGACACTTCATCTCACGTGTATACGCAGAATCAGCTGCGATTCGAGACAGACGCGCGGCTTGCTTCACAATATATTTCATCCGATTACCATCGATCTTTTCGTGATGATCCGGCCTATTCTCGATGATGTCTCTTTCAACTTTAATACAATCGCGGTCGTCCAATCGCAACGCGTTCAGACTCCTCAACGCGAGAGACAGGCGGCTTTCTTGAAGAACGAGAATGACCAGTTGGCAAACGAAAAGTGAGCCCTCACCCTCGCAACGTGAGCGGAGCGTGTCGCCGATGGTGGTGTGTCTCTCATGGGTGAACACAGACTGAAATCCCCCGTACGCGACCGTGTGTCACCCTCTCTCCCTAGTGCCTGTCGCTGTCTTTTTCTAAAGCCGTCCCTATCGCCGTCGTTTTCGAGCGGAGCGGCTGGTATTCTCTTTCCCCTTTACCGTCACCCCCCAACACGTTGGAACCGCGGCGACAGGATCCGCCTCCTGGCAGTGCCGACATCGGCCAATCGCCGTGCCCGATCGTCAGGGCCAATCGCACTTGGCCTGCCACTACCACGAGCTCTCCCCGTATTGATCCCACAATGAACCCGACTGCAGCTGTGGTATTAAGAAGTTCGTACTCGGGTTAAACCACCCCCGCCTAAACCTCCTCCGTTCTCTGCCTCCCCTCCTCCCGCCGGCTTCTTCGGCTTTGGTCTTCATCCTCCGGTACGACCACCTTCCTTCTATCCCGGGCAACCATCCCCCGTGGCGCGCATAATGAGTCTTAATTAACAGTTTCGCGGTGTTTTGGGAAGCTTAATTTGCCATGGCGAAAAGGAAAGAGAAAGAGAGAGAGAGAGAGAGAGAGAGAGAGAGAGAGAGAGAGAGAGAGAGAGAGAAGAAGGGGAAGGGAATAAGATGGCGTCTTCAGAATTCCTACGAAAATGTTTCTGTCATGGAAATCGTATCTTCACGCAGTACCGACTGACTGACTTATAGTATAATTTTAAATATATACGACATAGTGATCTTCAAAACAAATAAAACTTTAAACGTTATTATATATAGAATGATTAAAAGAAAAGAGGAATAGAGTTTATTAATTTTTAATGCTAAAAAAAGATAATTTATATTTACAAGTAGACATAAAAGTAAATATTTTTTTTCAAATAGTCTCAAAATGCAAAGAAGATTGGAGAAAAATCGCACGATTCTCTTAAGATTAATATATAAAATTTATTACAGAGTACTCCGCGAGACTTCTGCCGCCGCTCGTAAAAAAAAAAATAGATGGGACCAAGATGAATATAAAAGTCTCATACCATTTTGTGATATTCGTAATAATAATCGAGATATTAATTATTAAAAATCATCGTATTAGCCCGGCCCACCGGCAAATGCAAGCGCGCGATAAGATATTCCCGCCCGGCGATCATTGTTGATAGGCGCGTGAGGAATTGTTTACTTCAAACGGCAATAGCTACGCGCACGAGCCGCTTACTTTTTTACGATCGATGACAGAAGTCGCGAAACATCCTATATATAAAATCATTTTGGGAAAATATATTTCAAGATCGAATATCTTTATTCGGCATTTAATAATCACATACAGGCTGTACATATAGTTATTAAAATAAATATTATTAAAAATATTAAAAATATAAATATTAAATAATAAAATATTCTTATATGTATTCGATACTTATATATATATATATTCAACTCTAATCGTATTTACATAATTATATACAGATATTTTATATCAAAATATAAACTTTCGACAAAATGTCAAGTTTTTAAAAATACTTTTAGTTTGAGATCTTAATAAGCTAAAATTAAATATCTCTATAGTATCAAAGAGTAATTAAATTCTATCTCTCATTTATATTGTTTCAATTAGTTCATCCTCGATATCTTCAATTTGATTCGCTTCTCGTCTAAAACGGAAACCAACAGATCCGCCAACCATGGGTTCTATTCTACGACCGTTTGCACCTTGTTGAAGATCCACGAAACCATTAACGAAACCATTCTTGCCTAATTTTTTTTCAGCTTCAAAACGGAAGTGCGGCTTTGTGTGTCGACGCGCTTCTCTTCTCCAGCGAAATCCACCGAAATTCTGGGGGAAATGACTGTACGCACCTGGTGTGAAGGTATAAACATTCAAATAATCGTTTTCATCTACTAGATGCATATCGTTCAATTGAGTATTAAGCTGTGACTCAGATCCGGAAACAACATTGGTATCTTCACTGATATCGTCGATTGTATGTTTGTTGTCGAAGAGATGAAGATTTTCATCGGCTTTGAAGAATAATTGCGGAGTATCTTCTAAGTTATCCTTTAAGATCGAGTCCTGAGAATCGACCTCTCGACGAAATCGATGTGGGATCGTCTGAATAACATTTAATAAAACATAAAATTATAATTATAAAACCATATTTATAAAACTGAATGTATGTTTCTGATATTTTTAAATTGTGATTTCAAATAATTTTGCAAAAATATTTTTAAATGATAAGATTTTCGGAACAAAACATGACAAATAATTTTTAAACAATGATAAAATTTTTAAATATTTTATATAATTTTTAAATAATAATAGAATTTATTGAGAACGATTCGATGTATATAAAGCACAAAAAATTCATAGTTATGAATATTGGAAAACGTATAATTATTTAATAATAAATGAAAAAAAAGCAGAAAATTACGTATATATTCTGTTAAAACTATCAATTTGAAAAGATATTTACAAATATTTTGGTGTCAGTTGACCAATATTGTCCTTTCTTTTTGGCAGCTGTATACGCAATGATGCAAGATAAAGTCAAAATGAGACCAAGCAGTTTCATCTTGATTAGTAATTAAAAAAGAGACTGAAAAGACTAGTGATAAGTTGCACTGAGCACACACTGCGACTGTGTCAAACGAGAGAAGGCTGAATGCTTAAATACGGCTTTTTTCGTTTACGTCACATTCTCGCGGGACATTACCATCTCTTTATTTTTATAGCTTTTGTTTCGTAGCAGCAGACAGCTGCTGCGTTCAATGCCTTCGCGAAACAGAATGAGGGATTCCCGGTTCTCAATTTCTCTCTCTGAAGTGACACTTCTGTGTGACCTCCCGCTTCGATTACGTAGCTTGCTCAGTCGTGTTATTTTTCTTATCATTATCTCGCCGTTTCGATAATATATGCATATAAACATTTAAGCACATATTTACATAATTTTATATTTATAATATCGTTTATTTCTGTATATAAAACTTTTACAGAAAATAAAAATTCATACATTTTCTAATATTTATATCAAATGTAATTCAAATAAAAATCGGAACACACGAAGTCTCAAGTCTAATAACTTTTGTTTTTAAATATATAATATTTGGAATTTTACTTTAAAGATTGATAATAAAAACAATATTTTTTTTTTTATGGAAATATAAACATCTCACAAATACAAAGAATAGAGTAAAACAATGTCCTAAAAATTTTTTCTGAATATTAATATGAAAGCTAACAATAAATATATAATGTATAAAAATATATTCATAATAATGTTCATTCAATGTTATTTCTTTTATTCATGTCATTTTTTCAATTCGTGTTATATTTGTATCAGCAACTATTTACTTAAATTATCTAAATCTGTTATTATATCTATTATACCTAAATAAAAGATACATAGAAAAATTTGTACATGACAAATTCACATTTTAATCTACTTGTACATTTGTATGACATAAATGAAACAGAAAGATTATTAGTCATAGTATTGGAAGTACAGGTGTTATTTGTGTACAACTACTGCAATCGGAAGCTTGAGACATCAGGAAAATACATTCTAAAAGATTGGATAGTGAAAGCATTGCCATCTGCTGCACGAGGGTTTCCCGGCGCGAGCGTCACGTGAGCTTAACTTACAGGCACTCTGGATCTTTTACTGGGGTATTACCCAAAGAGATAACTGATGTAACAGGATTATTGGGAAATTCAAGTACATCCCCGGGAGACTGAAATTCGTATATAAGCGACCGAGACTGGGCGAAGAGGCATCAGAAGTCGTTTCGCACTTCAAGTGAAAACATTTCGTACTCTCACAGACAAATAGTGTCGCCATGAAGCTATTAGCTTTTCTCTTGGCCTTATCGTGCGCTATCGTATACACGAGCGCTGATTTGTCAGGGACGAAATTACCGTTACAATCGACTGGTCCGGTTCTACCATCACATGTAAGTAATTGATTGCTATTTACTACTGAAATAAACTAAAATTAAAATCTATAACTTTACTTTAAATGCGAGTTCATACTTAAAGCAACTCTTAAAATTTTCTTTCTTTGTTCATATTTGTATGAATATTAAAGTATGAGTATTGTATGAGTTGAGTATTAAAATATCTAAATGTTAAAAAATAACATAGTAAAATAAGCTTTAAATAACTCTTTAATGATTTGTCCGTGAACATTAAATATTACTTGCTTGACGTCTAGCGTGACGAACTGATGATACGTGACTATGCATTCATTATAGATTATTATACTATAATTATCTTGCATTTCTCATAACTTACAAGAATATCGCATTTAAAAATTATTAAATCAGTATTTCTTATTTTGAAAAGAATCTTTATAAGATACTTTTGAATGATTTCTATTATTTCTATATACATTTGTATATATAACAAACATATTAATAAATAAATATCTTTAGAAATATGCTATTTAGAAATATATAGTAGAATTTTCAAAGATGTTGATCTTTTTTTATATAGGAATCGCGTTTCCCTCGACAAGCTCGTAATGATCGCACAACGGTGGACATTTACGCTGGATTCAATAAAGTGCCTGGACAACCTCTGAGTGGTTCAAAGCGTCGACCTACTTGGGATCTTAATGTTAATCATAATATTGCAAACAATGACCGCACAACTGTAGATGTCTATGGAGGAGTGAATAAAGTACCTGGACAACGAGCACAATCGCATGTTGGCATCCAAGCTGAAAAGAACTTTGGCAAAAATGGTTTCATCAGAGGTAATGGTCAACTTCAGTCAGGTCCAAGAGGTCATGGTGTCTTTCCTTCAGTTGGTATAACTGGTGGCTTCCGATTCAAGAGAGAGGCCGAACCTCAAGGAACTTCATTAAGCTTTCACGGAACGCAACCTCTGAGTGGTCCAATGCGTCAACCTACTTGGGATCTTAATGTTAATCGTAATATTGCAAACGATGGCCGTACAACTGCAGACGTCTATGGTGGATTAAATAAAGTGCCTGGACAACGAGTGCAGCCGCATGTCGGCATCCAAGCTGAAAGAACCTTTGGTAATAATGGTTTCATCAGAGGTCATGGTCAACTTCAGCCAGGTCCAAGAGGTCATGGTGTCTCTCCCTCAGTTGGTATAACTGGTGGCTTCCGATTCAAGAGAGAGGCCGAACCTCAAGGAACTTCATTAAGCTTTCACGGAACGCAACCTCTGAGTGGTCCAATGCGTCAACCTACTTGGGATCTTAATGTTAATCGTAATATTGCAAACAATGGCCGTACAACTGCAGACGTCTATGGTGGATTAAATAAAGTGCCTGGACAACGAGTGCAGCCGCATGTCGGCATCCAAGCTGAAAGGACCTTTGGTAATAACGGTTTCATCAGAGGTCATGGTCAACTTCAGCCAGGTCCAAGAGGTCATGGTGTCTCTCCCTCAATTGGTATAACTGGTGGTTTCCGATTCAAGAGAGAAACTGAAGATGTTGATGAAATAGAACCCATTAAAGAATATTAAAAGTTCCAGGCTTAAAATGGCTTGTATATGTAGATAAATTTATGAAAAACTGTCGTTTAAGATAATTTTTCTTTAAATTATAAACTTATATTTATTTATATTTAAATATGTATTATTTGTCATATTATATTTACGATATTTGAGACTATTTTGTGAAATATATAATAAATGTATATTTGGTGATATTTTTTAAATAAATAAAATTTTATCAAAATATTTTCTTTTCATACTTATATACTTATTTTATCCACTTTTCAAAAATTTCAAGCTTAATTACTTATTTCAAAAGTGTGTAAGACCCAATTTCATAGAATAATTTTTGATTATATTTAAGTTTATTATGTTTTTAAGTACATTATGTGTTTAAGTACATTATGTTTTTAATTTTTATTATTTGCAGAATAAACTGATCATAATTGCCGAAGTGGCATCTAAGCAAACACTTGACCGTATCAAATTGTATCCAATGTCACCAAACAATGTCGAATCTTGCGTGTAACTTGCAGGTTCAAACGATGAACAAATCCAATAAGTCTCGACAAGCGTGACAAAAGCATCTAGTTTTTTCGTAAGGGATCTGAGAACACGACGATTAAACATTTTCGCCTGTGCACTAGGAACAGCAGTCATTCTGCACGTGGCCACTTGGACAATGGGCGGATACAGGGGAAAGCAGGCGATATATACCCTCCTGGTATCTAATAGCTGGGCATTAAATTTGTCAGTGATATTGCCGGAGGGAGTCGCTCTTGCCCTTGCCCTCTTCGGATCATGAATGGAGCGGGACAACTGAAATATGCCGCCGCTCGTACTTTCATCCCCTCATGATGTCGCAAGGGGTGCAGAAATAAATGCTGGACAATAGGAAGCGAATGTAGAGACACCGCTCGCATATATCCCCACGCTTTAAGATGTTCTTTTTCACCACATACGAGCTAGTCGAAAAATTAGCACGATCTACTTGGTGATGGCGTCATACTCGAAAAATGGATAAAGATTTAAAACTGTAAAAAGACCTCTGGAAATTTATTTAACTTATATTTTAGAAATAAATATTAAAAAATTTCAAAAATCTCTAAAATGTACGAGTATTAAAATATAAAAATAATAATAAATTATAAACAACAATCTTCTCTTGTTCGTTGAAAATAATTTTACAATATTCTGAATAAAGAATCTTTTAAGAAAAATGAACAAGTCTCAAATCTCAAGAAAATAACTTCGCGATAAAGAGCAAGTATTAACTCTGGCCTCCAACTCGATCCGATTTACAGTATCCTCAGTAAATAGTGTTTGAATTGCATATCGAATTATTTCAAGAAATTTATCCGAACAAATCGCCGAAGAAAGACACCGCGATCCAGGGATGCTGCGAACCGCGTTTTTTGATAGATGGGCAGCGGCGGTCTCTCGCCGTCCCACGAAAGAGGATTGTCAAGAACGTCGAAATAGCAAATTAGGAAATTCCAAGAGAATCCATCTCTTTTTTTCTCATTCCCACGATTTGTCCTTACCTTTAATCTTCTTTTGTCATATAATGTTTTTTAGAATTAGATTATAATAAACGCCATATAAATATTTGATACATATATTGTCATAATCTAATTTAAATTTAATTTTAATAATAAGTAAAAAAATATTTTTAATTATTTTTAATACATCATTTTTTTATATGTTAAATCAAACACGATGATTTCATATATTCCTTGTCAGGATTATCGGTCAGGATTAAGGATTAACAAGGCAATAAATATAGATTAATGTGGTGATGATATTAGGGAATGAATGTAATGAGAAAAGACAACTTGGAGAGACAGCTTTATTGTTGCAACGACTAACAATATATCACTAGTACAACAGTAGCGCTGATTCAACCATGAAGATTGCGAGTCACTTATAATCTCAACCATGGCGTGACAGGATCGATTAATCATCCGTGCTCTCATTAAAACGTCCAAAAGAAAAGCTTAACATTCAAATGCAATACGATGGTGAGGATTTTTGGAAAAAAAGAAAATAGAATCCTCAAAATATAATTACAATTCTACCAATCGTAAGATGCATTCTCATTGTGATGTCTTTTGTTCCTCGTTACTGCTCTTTGTCCCTTGCTTTTTTTCCTTTTCTTCATCTTCCTGCTCCAAATATTTGTCCCATTTCTCTAAACGCGCTTCAATTTCCGCATCAGTCTCTGTAATTCTGAAGAGTACATTTCGATATATTGACAACTACATTTTAAATCTCAAATGAATGTATAAATGAATAAATTATGTATAAATTGCAATTAATATCTGCAATCATTATATAATATTTATGCTGATTGACTCAATAGGTTTTATCAGTAATGAATAATTTGAATATAACAAGACATTCAATTTCTATTCAATTAAACAGATGTTAAGCGAAATATGTTTCGATAACAATACATATAGTACCATAATAAATTATATTTTTTATAATTCTGTTTTTTGTTATAAGAGTGACGTATAAAATATGATACAGGAATGGTTGCACAAGCCTGATTCAGATACCTGCATCAGCAACTACCGGTAGTATTGGCCCTCAAGCCGGTACGGTAGGAATCAGCAATGGAGTAACTTACTTGTACTTGGTCTTGCCGTCCCAGATCTCTGCCGAGATCTTCCTCTGACTGAACCAACGGCCGTTTAGAAGCTGCACGCAAGCTTGCGCCTCAGCCGGTTCTCGGAATGTAACTTGCGCTACTCCTTCGGGATGTCTCTGAAGAGAAAAACAAATACAGGATGATCCATAGACGTGCGAACCAAATATCACATTCCAAATTGTTCGATTGTACTGAATCAACAATTCTATTGTCTCAACAAATTGAATTGTTTTGTTAGATATAATATATTAATGTTAGAAAATACTTTAAAAAATATTTAAAATAACTTAATAAAAATTCATTATTTTATAAATTCTATACTATATTGTTACATAAATAATTTTATACTACAAAAATTTAATTAAAATTTACTGTATTAATTTACTGTAATTAAAATTGTTTAATTTCCTGTTGCTGAATAATCTAGACTGATAGATAGATCTACAGTCCAATTGATTTATAAGTATTTTCATATCCGCGATATTTTTTTTATATATTTTATACAGATTTCTTTGTAGGTTGCATTTAGTTATATACAATCCAATATTTAATAAAGCAAAATTTATACACAAACAAATTTATAAACAAATTAATCTGTTTTATTTCTAATATCAATAATTTAAATTATATACTTTGTTTCGTCTCATTTACAAAAAATCGCAATAATTAGTTTAAAATTTCGTAAAATGAATATCCTTTGATCCCTTCTAAAAAAACCATATTTTATTTTACAAGCTCGACAGCAAAAGGCTATGATTCACCGAAAACACATTGGCGGTAACACGTGCTCCAAGGGTGAGAAAAAATGAGATGCCTATGGTAAATTAGGTAGCAGAACATGAAATGTCACGCCTAGCTTTTAGAGTAAATCTTATTTCTCATTTAACATCCAAGAGAAAAAAGAGATGTAATAAAATTAGAGATTATATTGAGTTTCGTAGATTTCTTTTTTGCTTTATAAAAATTGATCAGAACAGAGTCAATTACAGAAAATTTGCATTCATATAATCTTTTAACATATGTTTTATATCAATTCACATTTAATTGTGTAAAAATTGTGACATTTTATTTAATAAAATAAAATCTATATATAAGTCTATATATATCTAATATAACTAATAATTAGTTATTTTATTATTTTATTTCTAATATCAATAATCTGACGAAAAAATCCGTCGCTAATGCGACGCAGCTTCTAAACTCATTCTTCTTTTCTTACAAAGGAAAGGAAAGGAACTTCGCAGAACTTATATAATATTTTTTAGTATTATATAAAATACGAATAAAGATTGTTGAAATAATATATAAATATTACTAAAGAAAATATTATAACAAGGAACTAAAATATAGATACAAAGTATGAGGATAATAAACATAAACACTTAAACAAAGAAGAAAAAGAAATAGAAATCAGTAAAAAAAAGGGGAAATACACGTCGTCACGATGGAATGCGCTTTGACATTGAATAGTTTCACGGCTGAGGCGTAAAGACTGGGAGTGTCTTGCCTCTCGTCAATTTATGGGGGTTAGGGGCAACCCTCTTCGAAGGCGTTTCTTTACTCGTCTATTCCGTGAAATTCAGCTGCTAAAAATACGGTGCTTAGAGGGGAGCCGATCACTTTGAACTCGAAAGAGTGACGACAATCTTAAATAAAAAATTATCTACAATTCATTTGCAATACATGATTTCCCGATAGCCATAGTAAAGTATCATAAGAAATTTTTAATAATCGATATACAAATACTAATAGTATTTATAAAATAGAACTGGGGAATAAAGAAGATAAAAAAACTCACGTCATAGATAACAACTTTTCTGACATCACCGCATTTCAGGCACTCGGATCTGATATCCTGCTGGTATTCCAAGAGCAGCTGGACCTCTTTGTCGAAATCCTCCGGTGTAAAAAGATTCTTTATGACGACGACCCTTTCGCATTTCAGCGGTTCGCCCCGCATGCGCTCCGGTCGCCAATCGAACAATCTGCAAACAAATGAATGAAGGCATAGAAATGATGAGACACAAGCATCGCGTTTAGATTCATCGTAAATGTTGCCTTTGATTGCAAGTCTATGTGCACATAATCTTATCGATAAATAATTTCTAAACTATTAAGAATTTATTTTTAAACTAATTATTTTTATTGACAAAGATATCAGTGAACTGATAGAACTTCTACATCTCTCTTCTACATTCTCCACGCGATGCAGTATCGACTCACTGCTATCGTTGGAGGAAGTGACATTTCTCGAAGATCAAAGATGCCGACAAACGTCGCTGATACAGCACAAATTGCCGGCACAGTACCGAATAATCGATGATCGAGAACAACTCGTCAAAGCTGTGTGTAAGAATAATCGCGATGATCGATAGATCGTGGCTCACGATTCTTCTTCTCAGAATTGCTCGAGAAAATGATGTCGATGGGGAACGTTTATACTGCCAACGTAGATTCGCAACGAGTGTCGAAAGAGCGTGCTGCTGCAAAGACTACTTCCGGCCGATAAACGTGGGCCCGCGCGTTCACCAATAACTGGTTTTCACAAAGTTCAGGGCGTTGACCCTGCGCACGCGACCTACGCCGGATAACGAGATGCTGCTAACGATGAAGACGACAGAAATGCGTCACGATTGAGCAATACAAATATGAAATATGATGAAGCGAAGATATCGGAGAGAAATCAATTTCAAAGATAAATCACGTAGAAAGAAGCGATATATCATAAAACAATATCATAAAACAATGTATTCAAAATCCCAACATCATGTTATCATTATAATCATTTTTAGATTTTATTAGGTTTATTATTATTTTAATTTATTTCAAATCTGCACGAGATCATCGTAAATATGTGTGTGTGTGTGTGTGTGTGTGTGTGTGTGTGTGTGTGTGTGTGTGTGTGTGTGTTAAATAATATGTGTGTATAATAACTGCATCTCTTCTTTAATCACGCAAGAGATATTCGATATCGCTTTCGTCACTCGTGTGAAAGAGTTATTATACAATGAAACGCGCGCGCGTTTCATTGTATAATTACAAAGTCAATGTCATTCAATGCAATCATACGCTTCGATTAACGGGTTAAGTCGCCGCAATTCTCCCTGGAAGTGCGCAGTGCCCGTATAATTTTGGGCTGGCCTGTATGCAGCCTGGCGGACTAAATGCGGGTAATCGCGACGTGCGCAGCTGCCTTTGCCGGAACCGCCAACGCCAAGCAGTCTGGCGGCTGCGAACGCGGAGCCGATGGCAGTGCAATTATAAGGAATCTTTACACACACCGCAACACGTGTTACGAGACACGCATCGCGGAGATACACCGAGGGGTTTTTTTTTCTTAATTATACGGTATCATAAAATCACGCGAACAACGCGCTTCGTGATTCGAAGGCATCTCCTCTCGCGCTGTCTTAAATCGAGCTCCTTGCGACACGCGTTGCATCGCGGTGCGTAGAAACCTTAATAAGATGCACACGCGGATGCACCGTGGATGAAACGTATCTTGATCCTCGGGGTATATACACCGTCTCGCATGGACGCGAACGAAAAGAGAGATGAATGGACCGGAGAAACCGAGGAGAAACGCGATCATCTCGATTTTGCAATGCGAATCACCGGGCACGGTTATGGAGCGTCTTGAGAGGAAGTGACATCACGCTTTAAGTCAATGCGTTATGGGACAAGCGAATTTTCAGGGATAAATATCTATTTGACACAAATACATACAGCTCTATATATATATATATATATATATATATATATTCGAATGTTAATTAATTTACCTGTTTTAACGCACGCATAAAGAGATTTAGTCATGAAATTTATACAAACTTACTTTTCTTGCATTTTTTTCTGTCGGTCCTTGTCCTTTTTTTTCCGCTTCGGTTTCAACGCGGGGTCATATGCGCCCTTCATCTGAAACTTTGCTCTCTGAACCGACAACGTTTTTCCCCGGATTTGCGAGCCGTCTAAAATTTTCAGCGCCAGATCCACAGACTCAACCTACAAAAACAAATATTAAATAACTGAGAATAAGTTGCGGTATAATTAAATATTATCCGAGATTCAACGAGTAGAAACGTCGTGTTATTCGGAAAATTTTTGTGCATCTTGTACCAAAAGTAATTAACGCAGGACACAAAAGAGGCGGCGTTAATAGGCTGCAGTTCCTAGTTATTGTGTCAAAGTAATGGAGTATTGTTACCTGACAATGTGTTCGTGATAAAGTTGATGATAAGTCCTTAGCAATATTCACGATCAATTTAAATACGTTTCATTAGCCGGCTACGCCCATAACAATCACTGATTTTACGCCGAAAAAACAAATTTCAACTTACATGTAAAAGGTTTGGCCATGGATTATATGAAGTGGGCGTGCTCTCTATTCAGTAGCCATTTAATTAAGTCGATCGGACCTTTTACGCAACTTGATTTTTCGAACGAATTTAGTTTGCATAATTCAAATTTTTTTCAATTATTACGAAAATATCAACTCGCAAACAAGTGGTTCACGTAAAATATTTAACGCTCTTTCGTTTTCTTCGGGAATTGTTTGAAGATACTTTTAAAAACTTTCGCCAAGTTTTATTATGTGGAAAAGAAAAATATTGGATCTAACTTTAGCAGTCATCTAACTTTAGCAAAAGAAATAGAAAAATTGTGCTTTTAAAGATCAGAAGATTAGAGATTAGAAAGCTGAAATTAAACATGATTTCTAAATTTAAGCCGACAGGGCTTATATCGCCAAAACTAAGTTATATTTCTTGATGGCTTCAAAGAAATTTCAGGGGCTCTTGTATATGGACAAGTCGTAAAAACCTAAATAATTTATCGTTTACCTATATCTGAGTGCTACACATATTTAAGTATATACGTATAAACGATCGACTATATCCGCAAACATTCTAAGAATTATTTTCAGCCGTTACGCCATCGTTCGTGTTTTAAGCATTAGATATGTCAAAAAGCGTATAATATATGTATCAGAAATAGCGAAATCGTTCCAGCGGCCAATGGTGTCACGCTTATTTACAAAACCCGTAAAACATGAGCGGCTTAGCGCCATTTTAACCGTGACTTCATACCATTCATAGACAGACCTATAAATAGAACAGGAAGTACGTATTTGCCATCTGTCTCTGTTCTTCGAGGAAAGGTATAATAAAGGCAAATAAGAGTATTTTTTTTATACATAATGGAAATTTCCGGGGAAGAGAAAGGCTTGACGAGATAAAATTCTGCCGTTCCTGAATTGGTGGATGAACACGTCGGGACATCCTGCATAATGCAACGGCTGGTCCTTGTTTTATATGCGTTTGGCGTGATAATACGCGATGAAGCAACACGTGACTAGAATGGCGACTGTCTAAAATATGCACACGGAGCGATGTCGTGACGACGGATGACGTAAGGATCTCCCAGACAAGTCTCCCTTGTAACGATGACCTAAAAAATAGGTTCCCTGCTATGCTCGATATCTCGAGGAGATCAAGACACCGAGAGGAGAATATTCTGGGAAGTATTCAAAGGCGTTCATAATGATTTACCGTCGACCCACTTAGGCGAAATTCTTAGATTCGAAACGATCCCCGCTGCCTCCTACCCTCCTGCCCTACTCCAAACCGCTGAAAATAAGGAATAATTCGAAATAAAGAATAATTCCTCGTGAAATTACTACAGATCGAAAATTTACGGCTGTTTCGTATAGCCGTATGATCTTCGTTAAGAGAGTTACGCAAGGAAAAACATAACGGCTACGAATTTTGATGCTTGTTATTCATCACTCATGTAAGAATTTTAGATTCAAGGATATCCGACACGAGAAACAAGAGTCGCGTAAACACACCTTAAGAACCTGCAGACATAAAGGGCCTCGCCGTTCCTTTCATGCATCATCCTGTTCCATTCATGCAACACCCACGCGCCAGACAGCTTCAAGGCTCCATTCTTTTTCTTTTAACACGTCTCGCTTTCGCGTAGCCCTTAACTGGTGAGACGCGAACGGAAAGCGACGTGCCTGTTGACGTCATCATCTCCGCACGGGACTTGCAAAAGTGATTTCAACCAGGAGATCCCCTTTACTCGATACCTATCGCGTGATCTGTCCCACGTCACGAGATCACCATTATTTCTCACCGCAGCTGTTGCCGTTAAATTCTGATACACGCCAAGGTATTTACGCAACGTCAGGGAAGTGGTATCACGCAATTCGTAATAATTATTTTCCCGTATTAAGGTCAGTTTCTCGGAAAGGCCTGATTTAAATAAGAATTCCGCTAAGCAAGATTAAGGAGAAAGCACAGTTACCCGTGCGTCGAGCAGATAACGCGAAATGAAATGGTAATCTGCACGGTCGACACGGTAGACATAGATCATCGTTGTTGTTCGCGCGTAAACGCCCAGCGGTGATTAAAATGCCGGTTTCATGGATACGATTTCAGCCTTTCCAGACCCGTGACTCGGCCGTGATAGTTACCAATGGGATTTTTCGACTTATTGTCAGACCCCTCGGCCCACCCAGATGCAGGCTCCCGCGCGGTCATCTCGCAACACGGCCACACGTTAGATCACTGCAATTACAGCATACCCTCTCGCATCCAGTTCATGTTAAATTACACGCGTCCTCCTCCAGTCCTCGGCGTAACACACGTAACGCACGTCGCGGTCATCAGCGGCGCAGTCACACGTCTTGGAAGAGATATTCTCGGACAAGGATATTCAAATTCATCGTGATCTTTCCACTTGTTAACATTTACAAGCGGCGTATATAAATGTCATAGTTAAAGTGTGCGTCCATTAAGGATTTTCGCATTTTATGACTGTCCGTCTACGTGCTAATTAGTTCTCTAGTTTCCCTTCAGTATAGTTACAGTTACAACGTACTAAGAATACATAAATTAGACAATTACGTGACTGCTTGCGAAGGTGCTTCCCGATAAGATAAGCTTCTTCGAATGCAAACAACGCGGTGTGATTTCTTCAATGACTAATGCCCGCGATTAATTTTACCGCGTTATACGTGGTAACATATCGAAAAATTCAAAAAATTTATAAAACAATTAAACGAACAATATCAAACTGCATTATCTCGGTAAAAAACAGTAAAAAACACTTTGTATTTGTGTTAAAATCGGTCTTTGTTAAAATTTTTGTGTTAAATAACCTACATATTTATATGTAAATTTAACACATGTCTACTATGTTAACTCACCTTAACAAATATAAAATGTAAAATTATTAAAATGATTTGAGAAATGTGTTAAAATAACACAAAAAAAATATTGATTTTACTCTGTAACAGGAGTGGGGATGACTTGTTATTATTCTTTGTGTAGTTTCGGCACAGTCTTGAATTTTGATGTCTCGACATGTTATTTTATCATAAAAATTATGTTAATTGTAACACACAATTAATTTCAAATTAAGATCAAGAGTACATTTCTTTTTTGTTGAAATATTAACATAGTGTCGGTGTTATTATTTTTAACATATCCATATTATGTTAAATTAACACAAAATTTTGAGTGGACCGTTTGGGACATGCGATTTATATTAAATTCAACACATTTTTTTCCAACAGTGTACGAGATGCTGAATGCAAAACGATATATTTGTACAAGATAGCATCTAATATATCCATTTATCTACGTGTAATGTTGATTAATGATAGACGACAAGATTTCGAGGCGCCATGGATCATCATTATTGCGAAATGTCGTGTTTCTAGCATGCTTCGGAATGAATACTGACGTTCCCTCTAAACAACTATAGTTAGCCGACGTCTATTATCATTACTGTATTGGCGCCCGGCCAAATTTCTCGCCGAGATGCATTAAATACTATGGCCGCGCGCGTGACGTGACAATTCATTAAAACATTCAAGAGCAGAGTTAGAAAAAATATTTTCCTTCCGGAAACCTTTTACCTAATCGATTGTATAAATAATAAGGAAGAGGCGTCTTCATCGATCATCTCCGTCGCTTACAGCACCTGGCACCGTTAACGACACTTTAGTACACTTCATAGTCCTGCATATTTCGCATTTCAATAACCGCAAGTTCCATAAGTAAAGAGACAGGTTGAAGTGCAAGGCTAAGGAACGCGCTGAAGAAGATTCGAGACTCACGCTCCAGAGGAGAAAGAAGCTGGTGACGACAGAAGATCATTTCAAATTTCGTTTTGAGACTAAAACTAGAAACTAAAAAAAAAAAAAATCTTCCGGTGCACAGCCATATCTCACAGTCTTCATAACTCATCCTGTTATTTTTAGATGCACGAAGGAACGAAGGCTGAATGATAAGATGTGCTGAACGTGTTGATGTCGCGTTGATTTAAAGACAGCGCAAATGAACGAGAACGTGGTATATGGAACGCTGACTTAACCGAAGGATCATACTGAATTATCATCAAAATGATTACAGTTGGCGCTACGCCTACGCCACTGACATTAAAGATCGCGGTTGTCCCACTAATTTGCATCGCATGAAATTCCCGGGGATGAGTCAGCCAATTACACTTGATGATCGCGCATGTAAGTTTCATTACACTGTGGCCGATTTACAGTTACAGTCTAACAACCGAACGTAACATCGCAAGAAGACGCGCGCGCGACGAATTTTTATGGTCTCATTTGCCTCACGAAATCACGACGCCAATCGGGGAGGTCCTTAAGCGTTATAACGAGAATTTGTCATCGTGTGAAACTTTCTGACGGAGAGAATTTAAATCGGCACATTAGACGGCAGACAGGAAGAAAATGTAATTTAAAATCGATAAAACGTCCCTCATTTGATATGCGACGTTCATTATAAAATAATTTTCTACTCTTGCTAGATAATATATCGCTGTATCTTGCAGCTTTGCAACTATCTCGAGTGGTTACCAGCTAGCACCAGCCGGCTTCCCTTGAGAAGCATATTTCGGGATACGTTTCACTTTGCAGATAAACGCTACGGGAAGCTGCAGGATGTCTCTCGAACTAAGAGTAGAGACTTTTGATCGACAGATTGTGCTGAAATTAGAACAGAATAATTTTCTGTTCTAACAACATAATGGATATACTACAGGCTAATAAAGAGTTCGTTTGATTCTTATCAAAATACCATACGGATTAATTCTGATTAACGAGTCGTTCATTTAATAACCATTTCCTTTGACTTACGAGACGGGCGATGCATGCCTGCATGTCGCTTCGTTTTCATTGTTTCCAATCGAAATTACCACGACGGCCACGACGGTAAAACCGTTTCCATATTAGGCGCAGCGTATTTCCTAAGAGACGACACTACACGTCGTCGGCGCATATACGCGCGGCACATTTTGCAAAACCGGTTTCCGGAATTCCATAAGAGATCTGAAGTGCGCACGAGCGCACGCGGGAGCGCTCGTAAAAATCGTCATTTTGTTTCCCGCCGTATTTGCGCCGCGCCGCGGGTGAGCTCGGCTCGGCGGTACAATTAGGAACTGTTAACGTTTCGATATTTAACTAACGACAAACGTCGCGGAGATTACGATTTCACAAATTGCAAATTCGCGCCGGCGAAGTTGCGTTTCTCCGCGACAAAAAAAAAAAAAAAAAAAAAAACATGAATGGATATAAACATCGCAGACACCGAGACGTCTGCTTTCGTCTTTCCTCCGCCTTTCAACGCGGCTAAACGGCTGAATGAAATGTTATTTAACTCTTTCTCAGAAAAATAAACGAAAGCTGATCTTCCCTCGCAATTTTATTCCTCAAGGCATATCGAGTATCCCACTCTTGCAGCAATTTTGATGATATATGATGCATCTGATCATCTCGTTCGTTCGAAAGCGTTCGATCGCTTCCTTTTGCGGCAAATGCACGTAAGAGAAGAAATCTTCTTACTTGTAAATCTAGTCGAGAGAGCCTCACTGAGACCGAGTTTCAGACACTTTGATTGCAGTGGCAAATGACAATTTACTGGCTTTCCTTTTCACACAATATGACGCCGCATCATGATTAAAGTACATTTTGAAACTCAATGTACTTTAATGTCTCACAAGTGTCATACAATACAAAATCATTTTAA
Source organism: Pogonomyrmex barbatus (assembly GCF_055798465.1). NCBI lineage: Eukaryota > Metazoa > Arthropoda > Insecta > Hymenoptera > Formicidae > Pogonomyrmex > Pogonomyrmex barbatus. The sequence goes on from NW_028297127.1 coordinate 10,710,190, forward strand.
CTTAATTTCACTTTTCTAACTGCTCTTGTGGCCTTGAGAGAAATTTAGAGATGCACGTAACGTATGTCGGAGCGGTACGTGTTCTTTCCCCAATATGGAAACTTGATCTAGAATAAAATTACCGCTGTCTCTTCATTTATATTGTCAAGTCTTGAAATATTAAGAGTAAAATTTATTAAGGAAAAAATAAAATACGTTTTGCCTAACTTAAATAATTGTCTCAGATTGTAAAGAATTTATGCTGGATAAAAGATTAATTTGTAAGCTTACCAGCGTAAAAACTTGAAAAAATTTACATACTGATAAGATTATTCATGCGTGAAAAAAATGACTTAACACTTCTAAATGGCTGACTTGACATAACATTATATTACGTAACCGTATGGCGACGGTAATTCTGAAGCCATAAACATGACCACTGCATCTACATCTCCATAATGCCTGATGCAATATCTAGAATTACTTGAATCTGTCAATCGTACCGTTGTGATTTCAGGCATGCAGTCATCAGCCCACCCCAAATTGCAATTCCACGAATTGCAGCATTCCCGGTGTACCTTTCAAAGCATCAGGAATGCGCAAATGAATCGCCATCATAGTAGTTTAAATGTAACAGTCCTCCCTGTCGTCACTCACAAAAACATGGTCTGCATCTACATGATGGAAAAAGTTAAATAAAATTCGTGCTTTGATGTCACGAGCGTACAAAGTATTCTTTAATTCCAACATTACACGCAGTATTACAGTATTTCAGTATCGTATATTACTCAAACGCGACCGAGCCTACATTTAATAATTTTATCGACGTCATCTATTATAAATTATAAGAAAGCATGTCTCTTTATAATGATCGCCATGTGCATAAAAAATATGCAAAAATAACTATTTCTCGTACGAAATAGGGAGAAAAATGTATATTTATTTAAATTATGCAACCGCGATAGTGACTGAGGGCGTCGTACGAAGTGCATAATAGTTATCACGAAATGCAGTCGGTGCATTTTTCAGAGATAAAGTGGAGCACACACGTTTCTGACACACGCAACGCGATAGTCAGATTTTCAGTACGAGCTTCATATTTTTTCCCGAGTGTACCGTATTCAACATATATTTTTCGCGCTAATAAATCTTTCCAATATGATAAGCCGGTATAAGAATAATTAAGTTTAAGATTTGTGAAATCCAATTCGACGATGGCAAATTGTGCTTTTAGCCTCGCGATATCTTTGATTGATTTGCTGACATTTCCTGCTATTCTTGTTACTACATTCTAATCAACTCCATTTGAACCTTAACTCTCCAAAAGATACTATCAGACAGATAGACGTTAATACGCCCAATTGGCAGCTTGCCATTAAACGGAAACGCTCGTCTGGTAGATCTCGTCTCGATGATATTTTAGAAGTGGGTATACGCCCAATTTGAGGTCGTCACACTTTCGTGTACTCTTATATATATGTACTTATATATATTGTATGTATAAGAGTACATGAAAGTGTGACGGTATACTTACACACACACACACACACACACACACACACACACACACACACACACACACACACACACACACACACACACACACACACACACACACACACACACACACACACACACACACACACACACACACACACTGCACCGTTAATTATATTATACATAAAAATCAAATTTATAAACGGCGTAATTACGTTCTCTTACTACTCAATTAATTACAAATTATGAGTAATCACTGAACTGTCATCCAGACATAATTCAATGATTAAGTGGAAATATTAAGAAGCGATAGACAAAAATAGCAAAAGTTATTGCCGAATAATTCTTCCATATAACTCGATTAATTTTACGTTAATTCCAAGTAATGGTTGTCATAAATAACGGACGAGTCTTTGCGTACACTGTGTGCTCTTTGCTTTATATTCTCTCTTATATGACTCTGCACCAAAAAAATAATATATAAATAATATATAAAAATAATATAATAATTCGTCGGTTCCATAGTTCTATTATTTACAAAATTTTCATCATTGATAAAGTGCTCCCGGCATCAAGTGATTCTGAAACCTTCTCTTACTGTTGCAAAGTTAATGCTTATGCATTCTAACTCCGTTTTACGATAGTGATATTGAGTGCAGAGTGTTGGCACTTCAACGTTGTTGACGCGCAGTTTCTCAAACATTTCGCGAGTTGTCGACGCGACTACGTTGCGTTTGTTCAACAATTTCTGGATCGTTAACGCGCAATTATCGTACGCTCTATGCGTATCTAAGTTCCTATATCCTTGAATCTTAAAACATTTAGCGAACATTATGCAAAACGTGAACAGAAATCATTAAATTGTACGCCATGTAAGATTCCGCTATTTCAAAATCGCCTTACAAATCAAGGCAAACGTCAGATAATGAAGGAATGCAGACCTAAAATGATACTGGTCTAATTATGACATTTTCGCAAAGTATAAACGATGGAAAGTCTGGCGTACGAAGGAATGCGGCAAAAATGCAGTTGTTACATACAGTTGCCTGAAAATGAAATATATTTCACGAGAAATCTTTTTGCGAGAATGCCAATCCTACAGGCGAGTAATAAAATAAGCAGAATATACGCGAAAGCGCGAGTAATCCGCAGCTATCTCCGTGAATAATATGAACCGCGTACGAAACGTACTCGCGTTCAGGCAAAATGGAGGTAAGCCAGACGGATTCTCTGTATGACGGATTCGTAGCTCCTTGGAATCGGGAAAACGATCGCGGTGGCGTCTGGCGATAGGGGAGGCGCGAGAGAATTCCGCTCGTAAACTCGGAGCGCGCGAAGGTACGCGCCGAGCGGAATGGAAGCGGCGGCTTCAGTCGGCCGCGAACCTCCGCCGAAGAACGGTCCCCATTGTCGGGATCAACAGACGGTCCGGGGTATACCCTGTTGACCGCGACCGAGAGACACCTTCGATCTTCGAAGAAAGAGGAACCGATCCTTTTCCTCCGCGCGACCTCCGCAAATCTGCGGAAACGACCGATCACCAATGTGCGAAATCGGAAGCGGGGCGAGGTTCAAAGAACGAGAATGAGGACGATTCTGTATCGCGGCTTCTCCTTCGAGTATCTCGACGAATAAACGACGTGTAAAGTAGACATGTGGAAGTGCTGGGTCCTGTTTCTGTGTGTCGCAGGTAATTAATTTAAAGTGTGCAAAGTGATTTAAACAGATTACCTGGACGATCCCCCGACGAGAGGGACGGTCCGGAGTATGGGTGAGTAGGTAAACATCCCGAGAGATTAATCTCGGAGAAATGGGTAATAAGAAAAATGATCATGCACTTATGAGACGTGAATAATTGTCGTTAAATATTTGCGAAATGAATTATCGCGCAAAAAATGTATACGCAGGCAGAGTGCGCTCGAGAGTAATTTACGATGAATAGCGGTATGTCCGGGAATCGATTGCATTGAAACAACAAAATTACGCTAATAAATGCTCATTTAACGGGAGAGGATTGGTGCCTCCCTCCTACGATTATAATTCCCACTACTATAACTATACAATTTAGTATTATTATATAATTAACCCGTATTTAACCCCACGGTTAATCCATCGATGCTCAATGTAATTTTGCTTATTACCGAAATGTGGGCAACATCAACTGAAAACAATCTGTTGTACTGAAATTAACTTAATATCTATTATAATTTCGCAAAAAATTTAATTTTAATTAACTCGTTCACTACTTATTAATTAATATAAATTGCTCGGAAACTGGAACAATGCTTTGCAAACTTGTAATTAAAATTTGAATTATGTTTAATATGATGTAAACGTAATTGTGAGTAATTGTAAGTGTGTGTTTTTCGATGCAGAGACACCATTGAGTTGTCTATTAACAGTTGCACGCTTTGCTAATTGGCAGTCTAATGACAGCTCCAATATAGATCAGCAGTTACGAAGACACAAAGTATTATTGTTATCGGCATTAAAAATTTACACGCTAATATCATCAATAATGTAATGATTTTCAATTTTTGGTCTGTTATAAATAAATATGAAATTACAAATATGACGGCTATATAAAAAACTAACAGTAGCTAATCTGTGTTACATAGAATTAATCTGACATTATATTCTTAAAACAGATTTCCTATTTTCAGAAAAATTTTCAGAAATACATTACTCCGACCTGACCTTATTTGATTCACATTTTTGTCGAGAAAGTTGACTTTAATGTTCTAATAAAGTTTAGTATAAGTAAAAAAATCTTAAAAGAAATGTGAATTGCACTTCACATCAAACATACTCGAAATTTCTGCATGTAAGATTAAACGACTTGCTGGTGAAATGTTGCGCAGACAGTTTCGGGACGCGCATATTTTACCGTACGTGTTCCGATGGAAATCGCGAATACATTAACGATCGAAACACGTGTCCTCGTCCGATAGACATGTATTTTCTGAACAGATGTAGCGATCTATTTTCGCGAGATTGAATCTAGGCGGAAACGATACCGTAGAATCGAATCGTGTCGTTCGAGAATAGCTTCGATCGCAACAATCGTAAAATGCTTACAGTTGTATAAACTCAAAAAACGCAAAATTGGAAACAACACATAGTATGTAGCTCGCTATACTAAGAAATTCCACATCACTAGTCGTATAATTTGATAGAACTTTATTAATAAAAATAATATAATTACTCAACAGTTGATTATACTTGAATAATCATAGTCGTTGCATGTCAAGCATAATTTATATCCAACCATACCTGATATCAACTTTTTCTTCGTAGTGAATAAAAATTAATTGTTAATAAAGGTTAATTGACCAATTATCATTAATATCAGATCATTCGCGAAAGTGGTGATAAATTCTGGAAATATGAGAAGAATGTCCACCCAAGCACCCGAGGTTTAGCCTTGTGCCATAAACGTTGTATGAATGAAAGTGCAAGTTGTGGGTAGACATACACCATAAATATAATTCCCTGTCGCGACTATTGATATCAGTCGATTAGAGCTTGAAAATATCGGATAACTCGCGAGACCTTTCTTCGAAGGTTATAACATGATCATGTAACACTATCGATAATGGGTATTATAACGAGAGTTATCAACTCCGACTACAATTTTAACGTAACTTCACTTTAGCTAGAGTCAGCGTACATTAAATGTTTATGCAAGTTTATCAAGTATGACTCATGATATTTGCAATTCTTAAATATATGAATATTTACATGTTAGATATAGCTATCAATAATAAAAAAAAAAATTATATCTATTTCATATATTTTTTTGTACTCTGCATTTTCTAAATGAAGATATTAATAATTTAGAAATATTCAATAATTCTAAGAAAAATAATAATTCTAAGAAAAATGATGATCTCTACAATCGCATATTTATGCATTCATAAATAAAAAAATAATTTTATGTCTTTTACTTCTCGCGGTTAAATATTTATGGGAAATAAACCGCCGCTATTTCCACCGATATTTTCTGCCGCTAACGCAAAGGTTATTTCGATATCATTATCAACAGTTTGCGCACCTGTGATAAGAAGACGCATATGTTACATTAAGAAGGTACATATGTGCGAATTGACAAAAAAATGTATTATTTCTGACATTCACAAATGTAACGTAAAAAAACGTTCTACCAACTTGTAATAAAGTTATATAAAGACTCCATTTTAAAATAAATTTTTATATAAAATGTATATCAAATAAAGATATCAAAATATAAAAAAAAAAAATCTCATTTTAATATTTGTATCAAGTTGTCGTTATATCACTTTGCGAAAAAACTAGAAAACTAGAATGAATTTTTGCATTAGAGATTTAAATGAGACCTCTCTCGGAAACCTGAATTTCCTGCCGAAATGAAATATGCAACATACGCGCTAGCCATCTCGTTTGTTATGTCTCGCATTTTAAAGCAAGTCGTATATCGCGGTGCCCCAAAGCTGCAACAAACTTTAGCATAGTTGGCAAATCCAAGTGCAATTGGACGCAATAGAAAGCGCAGAAAACTCCGGCACACTCCGGGACATTTTGTAAATTTATATAATAACTTTACAATGTTTTTAAACGAGGAAATTATTAATATCGTAATTACTTTAATTATTTGTATTTACGCGAATGAGGCTTTCCGCCATACGATTACAGAACTCGGGTTCAAATTGGTGCATGCGCAACACTACTTTCCGTTCGATGACTAACTCGATCGCACTAAAATCGATCGCACTATAATTAAGAGGCGTGGAATTGTAGACAGTGCTACTGGTTTTTATTGTTCGTAGAAACCAGTTCTCGCAGAGTTCTGACGTGTGTAAATATACGTTTAAACGCTTCGAAGCAAGCTTTCAGTGCAATCGCTATTGTTTTAATGCGCGCTCCAGGCATTAAGTAACCGATTTCTAGTACTGTATACCCATTTAAATTCGCGGCCTACATTCTTGCACATATGTAACTTAAAGTCAAAATTCCGCAAGCAGCAATTACATATACTTGCACTTGAAATAATAGAAATCTAAACTGTTTTTCGAATATAACAGCGTTTGTAATCATTCGCGCTTTTTTTTTGCTATTAATTTAAGTGATAAAACGAAAGGCATAAAATGGCAATTAAACAAAACAAAAAAATATTAACTCGTTCAATCTTGAATGAAAAGCATTTTTACGTACGTTGTTTTCTTCTGAATGTTTCGTAATCTTTCGTGTACGCTTTCTCTTCTTTTTTATTCATTACAAGATAATTAAAAAAAAAAAAGAACAACAACAACAGTAAAAAAAAAATGGTTAAAGTTGCTTTCCAATTCATTAACCTCGCGTCATTTATTATCGAGGTCAAAACTGATACCGTGATACGTTACGTTATTCCGATTTAAGTAGATCCACGAAGGCCTAATATCACCTTTTCACTTACTTCAATTTGTTTATCGTCGTCGATTTACCAGAAATTGCCATGGGCAATTGGATACGTGCTTCAATAAAAGCGCACGATTCTTTCACACGTAATTGTCGTGCGAACGAGAATGTATTTTCCATATTGGAGGCCTGCGGGCGGAAAGGTTAAATCTCTGGTATTTATTAATAGTCATACGATACTGGTTGTGTATCATAAATGGAATTTATAGTGACATGTGCGCTGTGGAGGTTGATCTACGCGACGATGACTCACGATAGATCTTCGAGTAATTAATTGAACAAGAATGTCAAACAATTATTGCCAACGTATCGCTGCCGCCGCGCTGCTTACACATGTACTTTCGTAATAGCGTAACATTAATATGAGATGATAAACGTTGGCACACACCGGGAAATCCTTCCGCTATGATCTTTCAGAGAATCTTTCATCAAGTTACAAATTACGAATTTTTCTCGAATCGTTAAATCTTCTTGAGAATTTATATTTATTTCTCAGCTCGAAAATTGCAAAATCCCATTACAATTTCTTGAACCATTTGTATTTTGCAATCTCCGTTAACTGACACTTTAATCTGACATCTCAATTACAGATAACAGTACCTATTGTATGCGCACATCGGTATCGCGTATCGTTATCATAAAAAAAATTGTTCCATTTATGCCGGTCTGTTTCATTCAACGGACCTGTCACGCCCTAAAAATTTCAATCAATCAGATCGTCAAATCTTCTGCATGCAGATGCAAAATTGTAACAAAGATTCGCTTTCCTTTCACGATAATAAGACATCGGTGCTCGTTTCCATTGTTTTTTTGTGCGATAAGTCTACAGAAATGTATATTTGAGATGAATACAAAGATGAGTACAAAGATAAAACCGTGATTTATAAATTTATCTCGATAGATTACAGAAGTCGGACGATGAACGGGCGTGCCATTGAAATAGGGCACTTATATTTCAATGACAAATTTGAGAATGTGATAATGTAGCGGATCTGTTGCCAAGATAGAGAATCAAGTAATCTATTTCATGAGACAATGCTCAATAATATATCTCAGCTATGCAACAGCGTGGCGCCTAGTCACGCGTGAATCACAGACGCCATTACATAATATTTAAATTCCGTTCAAGGCCACAGAACGAAAATGTATTCACTTGGAACGAAACGCATCAATTATGTGTTATAAATTATTACAAGTAATTATACAAGAAATATGCGTTTCAAAATATCGGCGATTTACCGGAATATGAAATTCCTATCAAAATAAAACTTTAGTTACCAAAGAATTCTAAAGGAGGAACGGACCTTTGTGAAGTTTGCACTCCATTTTCAATATAATTTACAAAGCTCTAACTCTCTTCAAAGAGTTCTAAGTTGTCTGACTACGTAAAAAAAAAAAAATGTTGCAATTTCATGAGAAAAAATAAAAATCAGAAATATAATAAGCGTCAACTTCATATTTTTATTATACAATAATTAATTAATAATACAATTCTTTTTCATGATCTAATCAGGGTTATGTTGAATGAAAAAGATCAGAATTATCTGAGATTTATATTTCTAAGATTTGTAATTTTTTTTTTTTTTTTAGGTTTATCCTCGGCTGTTTCGGAGTCGTCAAGTCGTTTCGACATTAGTCCTTTGGCTAATCGCTCTACAACATTGCGACAGCATGAACCCGTGAGAAGATTCGCATGTCCCGTGGGATTCTTTCGGCTGAAACGATTCTGTTATTATCTGAGCGCCGGCACAGCACCATGGAGGGACGCGTATTTTCACTGCAAGGATAGAAATGCCACTTTGGCAATATTAGACAGAAACGGAAAGGACAAAATGTTGAGGAAATACTTGATGGGCGAACAGTTCAGTGAGTATCAATTATTTTCACTTCATTTGATTACACTGTCAGACAATTCTGCTTGAATTGATGAATTTTGATAGCGAAATTGGAGCGATGGATCGGCGGAATTTTCAATTGGCAACAGATGGCCTGGGAATGGGGTGTAACAGGTGAAAAGATGGTTTTCCAGAGTTTTGGAAAAATGGAGCCCGGAAGGTCCAAGAAGTATGCATGGCACTGTATTATAATGGATCCCGCGTTAAAATATAAATGGAGTGCGAGAAGTTGCGTGGAACGGAAGCATTATATATGCGAAGTGCCTGCAGGTCGTTTAGGTGAGAGGTGCATTCGAAACATCCAGTAGAAAAAGCTTTCGTATATAAATTTACTGATATAAATGCAACTGAATTCACTCATGATATTTTTCTCCTTTCCAGCCAGAAGACGCAAAAAGTCGGATCCCTTCGCGCCACAAAATCAAATATTAAAATCTAGAAAGAAGGGCAAGAAGTATTTAGACGGACAGAGAAAACGAGATGGAAGAAAGAAGAATCGAACAAATTTGAGAAGAAATTGGACGAACCAAGGAGAGAATCAACAATGGGCCCATGGTGTCAAATTGGGATCGCGGCCACCTTCTAAGTACCAATACTATTATATTAAATTACATTTAACATAAAATTTATGTTTAAAAATTTTTTTTAATATTTTTAAGACTACAAATGTATAGTAGTTATAAAGATATTTAATAATTTTTCCAAATAATTTTTGACAGTATCAATATGCAACCTAGAGAGCGCACACGACATCGCTCGAACAGAACCCATCCACAATCAACCGGATCGAAGGTTGCACAAGTAATGCCTCAAGAGCGAGAATATGGTGCTTTTCTGGCCAACGGACACAATAGTCATCAATCCCGGAACTTAGCGGATATGAATGACGTTTTTTCGCAGTTCCACAATAAGATTAATGATTTTGCGCGCGAAGAGGTTTTGTTAAAGTCGTAAAAAATTCATTGTATCGATAATTAGTTATAATTGCAGCCTCTATTTATTATAGTTCTGTTACACAATGTATACAGCTGAGGGAAAAAACTACTTAAAAGAGAAATTTTTACAACACTACTATTCAACTGCCATCGCGATTTTTTTATTATAATATTATAATATTATTGACGGCTGCAATTATAAAAATAAATTTGTCAAGATTACGAATTATTATTACGATCAAAATTAATCGAAGTAAATTCTTTAAGGTTCCTCTAAATATTTCGAATAGAAAATATAATCATCTATTAATTAATAATCCTATTATTATAGTCATCGCATTCGATACAATATCTAAATAATCTCTGTGTACTTATAAATATTCTCTATATCATTATAGAAATTCATCGTCTCTCTATAACTATCTTTTTCTAGTTCAATGATTATATCTTGCTAAGCAATGTCTTGCACAATATTATTTAATTATAACATGTGAGTAATCTATGAAATGGAGTAATTTACGAATCAATAATCTCACATTGCCGATGCATGTCATCACTTCGCGCAGCAATTCTCGATTAAAAAATATAAAAAGAACAATTTTGCTGAAGTATCAAATTTAATCAGATATAAAGCTAAAAATAATTTTGTTGAGCCATCAAAGTATTTATGCAGAACATTTAATTAGTAAATAAAATATCAAAAAGATTTATATTATTATGATGCTTAAATATTTTAGACAATTTTATTTCGATTCAACAAAATTATTTCAGATCTGTCTGGCTAAATTTTTACATACTTCAATAAAACTGGTCTTTCTAAGCAATTACAAATATCATTCAATAATTAATTTCAATAATTAATTAAACTGTATTAGCGATACTTATTCACGATATGCTAATTTTTTGTAATTTTTATAAATGAATTGCAATCACGTACACATACATACACACGTACAGATAGTGACTCAAAAAGCAAAATGAAACTCTTAAAGTATCTTTATTTTTTGATCCACTCTTGTGTTCGTTATATTTTTTCATTGCTTCGTCTGTAAATATATCAATATAAGACCATCAATATACTCTGTATTTAACGATGTACAATAAAATACTGATGTATGAAGTTTTACAGTACGATCAATATTGCAAGATCAAGAGTAGGTCAAGGATGCACTATATTAATAAGATATATACAAATTAAATTGTAAAACATACATTCCTACCTTGATGTAGGTGCAGAGGGCATCCCCCTTTGGTTCCCCATTGCCATCTTTGTATAGCTTAATCTTATCCTTTCCCCTTTCATCTCTCGCTATGAGACCACACTTGTTAAAAAGTTGTGTGAGCTCCTCTATAGTAATATCCAAAGGTAGTCCGGATACATAAATAGCGGTATTATGTGCCTCATCAACCTCAAACCAGGTTGGTGGTTCCTGAGCTTTCCGTTTAGCCTCTGCTCTCTTCTGCTCTTTTTCCTCTTTGCTTTTCTGAGTAGGTAGAAGTTCTTTCGATTCTGGCGATTTTGACTGTGGTATGCTGTTATCCGTAAAACCATAACTCATTTGATACTTGGCCATAAAATCCTCATCAACTTTTGGAAACCAGGCATTCTTTTCTTTGTCCCAGAAGTATACGCTGCCATCATTTGGATCAGTATACGTATGGGTATCATTTTCAAAACCAAAAGCACCAGCTTCAGACCCAGAATCTTTCTTTTCTATTCCGTCAGAGCTGTCCTTATTTTTGGGGCTCTGATTATCATCTTCCTTTGTTATCCATTTATTATTCTCTTGATCAAATCTGTACGTAATGTTCGTTGCCTTATCAGTATATATATACGTTTGCCCATCAAATTCATAGTTTTTCATAGGATCATCTTGTTTCTCCGCTTCCTTTGTGTTTTCTGTGACTGACGGAGCGTCAGCCATCCTTAATAGCTCATCAAATCAGCCCTTTAATGACCGACCTTGAATACAAAGAAGAAAAATTTAAACATATATTGACAGTATCATAACTATGATAGTAAGCACAATATAAACATCAACAAAAAATACAAATTTAGAAATTGCACGCATGCCTTTATAAAATATAATATTTCTCTCTTTCGCGGGCATTTTGATATAGCTCGTTATTTAATTTTCAGTTCAATAAATCAGCCACAACGTATGATTCAAAATACGAAATAGAAATTTGGAAAAATTAGGTTATAAACGTGACAGGAACTGAGAATGGAAGAATTCTCGCGTACCTACCAATATTCCTCGCACCAGCGAGTTCCACAATGATCGTTGCACCAATTAACAGGTAATACGCGAAATTACAATAATCAACACTGACAATAATTACAATCTTATCAGGCAATTGATAGAAAACCAGCCTACGTGACCGACGCGCGATACGCTTCAGACGCGACTGCAGCAGGTGTCACGTGACACTAGCGCTGCCTATACATCGAACGTGGTATTAACGTGTAAAAATTTGGCGAACTTGATGACCGTTTCAAGCAGTTGCAGACATCTACTTAAGGTCACTTGTCTCAAAAATATTATTGAAATAATGTTTCCGCGTTATTATTGCAAATAAAATGTATGCGATAATTATCAATTTTTTTATACTGCATGTTGTTCATAAATATAATTCACGAAAAAAAAAAAAAATAAATAAATAAGGAACTTTCGTGACTACGAAAGCTTATAATCCGATATCTATAAGACCGATATCTTCAGCGAATATTACATGGGCGGATCGATGTAGTACGCTAAGTATAATGAACACTATGTAATAATGACATAATTGTATAACTATGTATCAGGCTGTTTTCTACTCGTACTTCGGCAGCGAAGAAATACAAAAGAAGCTGAGAAAACTAAGGCTGCGGAAGCGAGGCCAGCCGCTTTTCAATGCCGCTAAAGAAACGCGTCGTGGCGCGTTCTTCAGCTTTGGCGAAAGGTAGTGGCGCGTGTTGCTATTAGAAATTGATTTCTAGTTGCTAGGATACGTGACTTGAAAGCGCCAGCACCGGCGAGCATGCCTGCTTACCTGGCTGTCAGTCGGCTGCAAGTTGCGCGGCGCAAGGTGCAAGCATGGGCCTGCCGGACATAGAGACCATACCCGGTAAATTTGAAAAATATATAAAGAAAAGAAAAAAAAATAGAGAAATTACGCACGCACGCACGCACGCACGCACGCACGAGAGAAAGGGAGGAGGACTGTCGCGCATAGGACACGCGTGACAATATCGCACGAAACCGTTACGCACTTGCGAACTCGTCGATGTTGTGTATTTCCGGACCGCCGTAACGCCGGCCGCGTAATATAATCGATTCCTCGAACGGGCACAGTTCCCCCTGGCATTATTAAAACCCCCGTCGACCGTGTACCCCCTCGTTTCCACGTGTCGCGAAGAAACGAAAATCGATACGTTTCCCTCACTATCGAGCGATCGCCAGTGTATAGTCGCGAGATTCGCAGTTAGTCGCTCGATGATAAATGATAATTGAGTTCGTTGGAATTAAGGCTTGCGATCAAGGATCGCGAAAGTTGTAAAAATGTACATACGCGGCTAAAGTTGCAAAATTCTTTACGTGCACTGTGCACAGCTTATAGAACGAGGAAGTACCTGCAACCTGTGCGCTTCGCAAGCGAGAAATTTCTTTTCCCTTGCGAATCAATGGGGCGCTTTAGTTTACTCGCTTAAAAGCTTGCAAAGTCTCTTATTTAATTGGCAGAGCTTTAATTTTTGCACAGCGTTGAATGTTCTCAATAGCGGACAGTAGTAGCTTAGGAGCATGCTGCTACCAGCACAATCCGGTCGTTAATCGGCTAATGCCACCCATCGGGAGTCATATGCGCGTATTCATATCATTAACTTAACTGGCCGGCGTTATCGCACGCTATTATTGCAATTCGATAAATGAGTTGAGACAAAAAACTCTTGTTCGCCGGGATGCTATTTAACTCGTCTAATTAAGCTCGTGCGATAGTAGTAGCGCACCATCAAATTAAATTCGATACGTAATAAATAGTGCTAAAATTAATTAAATGTATAACAAAAATTATCTTTTCTCCTTGTCTTTTAACAATATTTCTTATAAACATATGATATTCATATGCATGTCATCGTTTACATACGTTTTCATTTTCTCGCGCAAAAAGTAAATGACTATAATTGCTTGTATTTTTCCTGTAATTACATTTCTTTGATGCGTACAATTTGCCACTGTTTGCTTTTGACCTAGTCTTCGTGTATTTTGAATGTTTTACATATGAATGAATCGCTATTCGCGTACAATCGCTATTGACTATTAGATAATATATATATATACTTTGTATGTGTATGTCGAGCAATTTGGCGGCTATTAATCGACCTTTGGGTCAACAACCTCAGAAAATATGCAAACTGCTTGAGGACTATCAATCCTATGTAAACAGAATACGTTTTGCTTTCGCCTCTTCAGAATTTTATAATTCTTTTTACGATTCTTCTTATGATTTTTCTAAATCGCAAAATTATGACATTAGTGATATAAATAATAATTGAAAAGATGTTTAAATCAAAGATTTAAAAACAATATAAGATGAGATTTAAAAACAATATAAGATTGTTGCAATGTCAATTAAAAATGTAATATAAAATTTAAAGAAGCGATAAACTAAAAGAATAAAATATTCCAGAAAAATTTAAATAAAATTTGGAAACTAAATAATTTGCAAAATTAAAAATATGAAAATTTGAAAGTTTAAATTTTAAAAAGATATCTAAAGAATTGAAGAAATACTACTACTTTGAAAATTTAAAGATTTAAGTATTATAATTGTACCTTTTATTATGATTTTATGATGTATAAAAAATTTTTAAGAGAATAACTTGCAATGAGATAGTTTGCGTTGCTTTCCGACGAAAGACAGATGCGTTAATGAATTATGCAAAAGGTCACTGTTTGAACTTTTGATAAGCAAGACGTAAGCGTAAATCTCGAAGGATTTATTGCCAGTTTTGCGTTATTGACCTTTATAAAGGGAGACTGAACTACCACCGTTAATCTCGTGTTAAGATGGCATTCAGTGTCTTAATCAGTTCTTTTTACTTCGCGTTAGCTTTAAACCCAATTTATGCTAAGGCTATGCAACGATAAAATTTGCGCTCAATTATATTTTGTTATCGTAATCAACATACTCATAGTGTTTCAACCGTAATGATTGGAAGTAGAAAATTCTGCGAAAGATTTGGACAATTCCTAGTTCCTTAAAAAATTATTTCTGTATTTATTCTAAGGATATTAATATAATAATTGATTATGTTTAATAATTTTTTCTTTTTGCTCAAGATATCTTTCTAAGGAAAATTTTAAAAGTTAGGCTATCTGTATATATGTATATTACCATATACGTGATAAATCTGAAAACATTAAATATATCTCTATTTAAGTCAGAGATTAAAGATTGCTACAAGTGATTTCGCATGCAATTACGTGCAATATAGATATATTTAAAACGCAGTTATAGCTTTTTTAGCAGTTATAGCAAGAGAATAATATACAACAGTTGCAATTGTACATACTACGGGTACAACATTATAATAATTTTCCTACGGGAATAATAATAATAAAAGTAGTATAATAACGATAATAAAGATATAAATTTGGATATAAATTTTAAATAATTCTTTTTCTGAAAAAGAAAACTTACGTAATTATTATTTTGAAATAAAAATCTAAATGCAAGATTTACTAATCAAAAAATTTACGCATTTTAAAGATAGGAAGCTCGATTCATCTTACCTTCAATATTTAATATATCGATCTTTACACATTGTAGAGACTGGGGCGGTGTTCACGATCGGCCGTAGCAGATTTGCGGACAACATTGCGTCGCATTTTTTCATACGCAAGGATCCGGTCATCATCATCGAATGTGGAGATGAACACTCCGCTGTTGTTTGTCGTAAGTTTTAAGCCTGATTGCCTCATCACGTAGACATACGTAATTAATCACTGAAAAGTCAACGATTCATGTTTAATTCAGTGTAACATAACTCAATACACTCCAGTATTGGATTTAATTTAAACTGTCAAAAATTCAAAATTTGAAATTTAAATTAAACTGAGATTAAATCCAGTTTGAATTATAAGAATCATCATAAATTGGATCTAGATTTGGATAAATGAAATATGCTAGCGCCAACTAATCCTTCAAAACTCAATTCGAAATGGATCTAACTTATCGGAAGACAATGATTCTATAAAGGAGAAAGTGGTAATACAGTCCGAATAGTCTGTCTATTGAATATCGTTAATCAATGTTGTCAAGTGTAGCGTTGAGTTAAATTATGTATTTGTAACGTTACATTGTTTGCAGACAAAGCATTTATTAATAAACAATGACAAGACTACTTTTGAGCTTTCTCTTCTTTTTGTTTCTTCCACAATCTTTTTTCAGTTGCAACATATTGACTTACTTTTAATTGTGCATTTGCATGATGCATTTGCATTAAATTTTTATCGAGAAGACTCTGTTTAAAATAGCAAATTTTAATTACTGCGTTATGAAATTTATAGAACACTTTATAATGCGAGGCTATATGATTCTGTGTGATTTACAGCTTCTGTAGCATGCAAAGGGTATATACAGTTCAGCTATGCTTACATAGGGATATCCACTGTCCAGCAAATCGATATTAAACACGCAATGGTCGGCGTAGCCGACTTTGTTGGTGTTATTAGTTTAACGCGACTTGAAAAAAATATGTTATAGTGTTGCTTCGCATATAAAAAGGTGCGCATTAACGAAAATAAAGAAAAGCTATAAATAAATGATATAGCATCTAAATTTGACAGTTATTTCTTAGACGTTAATATTTCAGCTTTTTTTTTATTTGCGACGCAAATTTTGTTTTGTTCATTTTATTATTATTTAAAAAACATGTTTTTATATTTCTCCATAATCTTTCCATAATTCTTTTCGTATCTCGGTATTAACTTACACTTAATTGCAGAACTATCTATTTAATACTGCAATTAAAATTATGTAACTGTATGTTTATTCCTCGTGCATTCACATTTCTAGATACTCTTAGATCTTAAATTCCTTGAGTGCTCCATGTTATGTAAGAGTAGATATCATCTTAATATTACAAATGGTTGTTTTAAAATTATAATTTATTAAATATATTCTCCAATTTCACGTTTTCAGACTCTGCCTTCTTTTCTGATTCTAATTTCTTTTTTTATTCCAGAAACTGGCAGACTCTTTGTTTTTGGCAGTAACGATTGGGGTCAACTAGGTTTAGGCCATAAAAATCACATCAGCAAACCATCGTGTGTAAAAAGTTTGTAATTTATTACAATAGTAAAAAAAATTAAGATATTTATAAGAGAACCATGTTTTATAATATCAATTATATAAATAATATTTTAATTAATATTAAATAGCACTATTTTATATACCGTTACATATAAATTCTAAAGACATGTTGATGTTTCCCAAAGCTACTCTACAGATTTTGTTGAAAATTTATAGTCATTGAATGTCAAGATTAATTTTTTGCATAAACTTGTTCTTTAATTAAACGTTACTAACGTTAGTAATTTTAATGAGAATATGTTTTAGTTCTAAAACCGGAAAAAGTCACACATGTGGCATGTGGGCGAGCGCATACTTTAATATGTACAGGTGAGTAACAATTAACATTTCGGGATATATTATATCGAAATATTTCGGTAATATATATTTTTTTTTATAACAAAATGCTAAAATTTAAATTTATTCTATCCTATGTATATAATATTTATGTTATAAAATATAAATTTATACTATCTATATTACTCATTTTCTTAATATAGTCAATATCGAAAGAGTTTAAAACATGAGACGTGAAAAATTAGTTTTTGATTAAATAATTGATTTTATAATGACGAAAACTATAGATCATAAGTGCGTGACATCTGAGACGCCTTTTATATGTACGTATATACAGTCGTCATTAGCAGAAAGGTATTAAGCGAGTGTGCCGTTTCTATATGTCTTTGCGTGTCATGAACTTCGGTGAATATTTGCCGAGTCATTCAACTTCAAACTTGTTCTCGTTCGAAGGGATCAACTCGATAAGAACTCTTTTAAATGGCACGCCACTTCTTTAGCTTTCTAAATAGGAATTCGAGATGTTAATTTATTAATCGATTGAAGTTGCTTTAGGCAAACAGTTTGCAAAGATATTCCTATAATTGATTCTATCAATCCTGTTTTAATTAAATACCTATCCGTTTAATTAAATATCTGTCAATAGATTATTAATTACTTTCTGTTGAAAAAAAAAACAAACAATATTTCTTAATTAATAAACACATTGTAGATCAGATATCTTTAAATGGAATTTTCCAGGAGCTCAAAAAATCTTTGCGTGCGGTAGCAATCAAGAAGGGCAATTAGGTCGAGAAAATTCCGTGATAGGTGACAGTTCCAGTTCTCCAATCTTAGTCTACGATTGCGGACTCGCTGGACCTAGGATTGTCCAAGTCGCAGCGGGATCGCATCATTCGATGGCTCTGACAAGTGACGGAGGAGTTATCGCATGGGGAAGCAACTTGGAGGGACAATTGGGATTGTCGGGAATTTCAGGTTTGGTTAACAAGCCTACCAAAGTTCCCATTCCCGAACCAGTAAAGGAGATCAGCGCGGGATATTATCATTCAGCCTTCTTAACAGGTAATGTAATACTTGATGATAACATTTATTCTGACGTGAAATGATAGTTATATAATAGCTTGGATACGTATATACAAATAAATAGAAATATATTCGTGTTTTCCTTCTATGAAATATCTTTTCTACAATCGTTTAGCATAGAAAAGTAAGAAGTAAAATATCTAAGATGTTAATCTAGAAAAAAATAAAATTGGATTCCAAGAATCTAAGTATTTCGGGACGTCACAGCACGCTTTCCACAAGATAAAATCACTCTTCCGCTGCGATTTACTACTGGTTTGTCGTGAACACGAGAGGTTGTAAAATACATTAGCATGTATTTGTGTGTGTAATTTGGCGACACAACTTGTTTCCAGAAAGCGGTCTGGTTTATGTTTGCGGCGAGTCGGAAAGTGGCAAACTCGGGATCAACGTCAACTTTTCTACGCAAGTTGCCCCGAAGCAGATGCAATTGCCGGAGCCGGCACTTCATATCGCATGCGGTGGTCATCACACACTCGTGTTAGCAGGTTGCGATCGATAGATTTTAATATCGATTTTTTTTATTTAATACTTTGCAACGTATTCTCTGGCCCTATTCTAAAAGGCTAAAAATTCTGACTTTTCTATAATTTAACATCGTAGATTATTATAATAACGCAGATTTTTACAAGATCGATAAAAGTCGTGGTATAAATTTTTAGAAAATGGCAGTATTTACTGTTCTGGCAGTAACGCTAGTGGACAACTCGGTATGGGCACAAACAATAATGAAATACAAACGCCAAAACTTCTTCCACGCGGGGCTCTTCAAAATGAAAAGATTATCAAAATCGCGTGCGGTGAAAGTCATAGTGCTATACTTACCGGTAACTAAAAACTCAGCTTTGATTATCGTATTCTTAAATTTTTTAATCTTTTGTTAATAAATTATGCTAATTTTTAACAATAGAGTCCGGCAAACTCTTTACATGTGGTGACGGCCGACACGGAAAACTTGGTCTGGAAGAAAATGAAAATAACGTGCACGAAGTAACATTTGCTGCCAAATATCAGGAACTTTTTGTTTCAGATGTAATTTTGCTTATTTAAAGAATAAATATTTATTACATCTTTATTTTACATCTTTATTGTTTGTTTACTTTATAGGTTGCTTGCGGGGGATGTCATACGATATTAGTTGGTCGAAGACATGAGATGGATTATCAATCACAACGGCCGTCTGATTCCATAGTATATTACGCATAGATTTATAAAAAATAATTATTAACTAATTTTCTCTTAAATTAACAAAATATAAACTTTGTGTTGATTTTAGGAGCAAAGAAAAAACTCTTTACCTCCTTTAAAGCTTCCTGTAAATATGCAAAATGAACATCGAATGGACAATACAGAGAAATCAACAGATGAGAAAGATAATTTACATCATGATAAAAATAGTGAAACATCCAAAAATAATGACATTCGAATAAATTCTTCAGAAGATTCGCCAAAGGAAAATACAGATATTGTCAATAACGAAGAAATTTCTCCGAAAAATGACGAGAAAATTGCAAGTCCTAAACTATTTCCAAAAACTGCTTCATTAGAAAGCTTGAAAGAAAAAGACCAGGTTGACAATAATGAAAATCATGATAATGAAAATATTGAAAGCAAAGAAAGTAATGAGAGTAAAAATATTAATGAAAATAACGAAAGTCAGGAAAATGATAAAAATATGAAAATGGCAGCGACAATGGCACAGGATGTTAAAGAATCATGCACGGAAATGGCTTCAAGAATAGAAGAGGAAGTGGAACAGAAAACAATGACGAATCCTATATTACCACCAAAACCACCAAGACTAAAATCTGCAAGTATCGAAGATACGGATAATGAAACAGAAACTTTAAAAGAGAGTGAAGAGAATAAAAACGAAAAAAATAATGAAGAGACAGAGACGAGCAGCGAACAAACTTCAAGTGCACAGACGACTGAAAAGTCAAAATCAGCGATTTCGAGGGAAGTTATGGAAGCTATTGAAAATTCGATAGAAAAGATCGATGAGGGTGAACATACTGAAGAACCAGAGAAAGCGGAGATGGATGGTACGCAGGACGATACTGATGTGGTGCAATCTCCGGCGCCGCGAACAGGTTGGTGAAACAAGGTCTCTCTTTCGTGTTTTTTCCTTTCAAAGATTAAATAACAGTGGATCAATGAAAAGCAGCGATTGGAGTTTATCCCGTAAAAGAAAATGTTAATTTTTTATTTAGCTATTATTTTTAGAATGTTTAAATTTGCGAATAAAAGTTACACAATTAATTATTGTCTTCTAGCTAAGATGGCAAAGTTATTCAAAGGAAAACGACAACAAGAAGCGCAGAATGGAACTAAAAAGACAAGCAGTACAATAAATCTGAAATCTAAGGTACAAATAATGTGAAACATATATATTTTACAAACAATATATTAAAAAATATGATTTTTTGATTTTATAATTATATATTTAAGATAATTGAATACATTTTTTTTTCTCTTTTTAGTCAAAAACATGCACAATCTTGTGATCGAGAAAACTTCGCAGAGGGATTATAATTCATTATATTTTTATAAAATACTTACGATATATTCGTCGCTGAGACCAAAGTATATGGAACTGGAAATCTCCAAAAAAAGAATATATATTCAAATCAAGTCTTTGTTAATGATTGCATTTACATAGAATGCATCAACATAAATCTTCTACATTCTTTTACATATTGCATCGATTTTTCTTTCTCATTTGATTTCGTCGGCAACGAAAAAGTTTAATAAAAATGCTATGCTTGTATCAATATGTTATTATTAGGCTTTGTAAATATGAGTCACGCATAGACAAATTGATTCCATATAACATACATTTCCGAAAGACTCATAAATTTACATATTATAGCATAAAGTAGACGAGAGCTGAATGTGTGATCAATGTACAGTGATATCTCTGGATAAACATATTTTATTAAAGTCCAATTACAAAATTCCGTTCGCGCAATAACAAGCTTACCCTATAATCATTTTTCATTTTTATTTTCATTTTTTTAAATAGATTAAAAATATTAAAAGTGTGGTCGCATTCCTAAATCATTCGTTTGATTAATCGTCAAACCGTATTATAGCATATCGACGTCGATTAACGCATTCGTAATCGTGATTATCTAAATTTACCCTTTCGATATTCTTTATCTATAGCTAAAACTGCGCTCCCGTTTGTTCAATCGAAATTAGCTTTACGTAGCTATATGTAGCGCTAAAGCTGTTGGTGCAACTGACCTTACTTCTAATCGTTGTTTCACCATACGTTGGTGGCGATGATATACTTAACATACGATCACTAATATTGCACTAGATTTTATGGCCGAGTACGAGTGGGACGTTGAGAAGAAGCATCGCTTTACGCGCAATCTTGCCGCGATTCACCACAAGTGAAAGTTTCGTCCATTCAGATAATTGCCAATGAAGCTTCTCCCTTCATTGCTCTATATTCAAGTGCATATTGCATATCATATATAAATAAGGACGGAATCACAGACATAATAACATATTTAACTTGGGATCTCTTGCGATAGTCAAAATTACCAGGAAATTCCTGATTACGGGGTGTATTCATAAGCACCCGTAAAATCCCAAAAGTTTAGTTTTTTCTTCCATAATAAATAATGGAGAACGCTATTGTATTACAATTCGTTAAAACTATAAAATATTATAATGATTGTATGTTACTTTCACTTCTGTGAAAGATCATGAATACACATATATATTCTTTGGCGAATTTGAATTCCATTAAAAAAATGATACTTTCATGGGTTTCAATCGAATAAGTTCATCGTATAAAATGAGGAAGACTTTCTACATACGAAATATAAATCAATTTTGGCTGCATGTATTTCGTAATTGGTTAATTAGTCTTCTTGACCGTCAAAAGCGAAACTTTGGTGTACGCAGTCAAACAAAACACATTTTATATTACATCATGCTGCATCATACCGCGCAGATGTTTATCCAATATTTTTAAGAATAATATTACCAATTAATGACACCTAGCTTTATTTTTAAATAAAACAAATTATCACGTATTTAATGAAAAATGTATCAATATACCTAAAATTCCTGTAATTAATCATTATTAAATATCAAATATTAATTTTAAACAGTCGAAATCCTTAGCTTCAATTTAAGAGATTTCTAAACATTTTATAATAACTAATGCCAAAGTTTCTTACATTCTATTCTATTTACAGTCTAGAAGTGCAAACTAATATACGCAGTTTATGCTTCTATTTGGTGAAATTGTAAAGCCGAGAAAACCCTAAATTATATAATTGAAAGATTCGTAATCTTTCAGTAAGTTGCATGAAAAAAAGATTGTATAGTTCTTAACATATATACTTTATTGATAATTAAAGTCTTGATAAAAAAATTCTTGCATTTCTTACGCAAGTCTTTGAGTCCTGTATCCCTTTAAATACCTTAAATTAACACGTTAATTAACAATCCAGATTAATTAAATTCTGGATTACTTAAATTCTAAATTTCCTGGATCTTAAGTGCCTTGCATCATAAATTCTTTAAATCCTAAATGCCTCTTAGATCTTAATCGCCTTAATTCCTGAGATTCCTGAATTCTGTCTACGCAATTCTAAATTCTTTTGATAATCGTCGAGCTCCGATTTACCAGAACGTAATAAATAATAAATCGTTACATTGCTCAATGAATTTTGTTACTTATAGTTCCAAGATTAATTCGCTTCATAAGGAATCGAGACTAGGCGTCATTAATTGTCATATGTTATTCACTCTTGAGTACACTTAGCACTTTTAATATTACAATTCACATAAAAAATAATATCCATTAGATCTCTATAACGTCTTGCTTCTCATCAATATCGTTGTTGCTTAGTAAAATATAAGAGTCTCGACCAGACAATAGTCGGTGCTGGCCATTTATCAAGAAGGATGATCCTCTTCTGATAGTCCTTTTACCGAGCTCGATCGCCTCGTGCGCCAGTACCGGGCTATTGTATGCCTTCACGAACACTGTAACGATGATCGTCAAACCGACTAGAATCATGCCGTACGTTATGCAAGGCACAGCGATATCGGCGAAAGTAGTCGCCAAGTAAATCAACCGCCTAATAGATGGTGTGAGCTCTTCTATGCCTTCCTCGAGCCACATGATTGGGAAAACTATATCGGGAAAATTTGAAACCACTGCGATCTTGGGCTGTCGTTCTACCTTCAGATTCATCTGGGCGCGAACCTTCGCTTCAATCGGCACTCCTAATTTCTAAGAGAATAAAAAAAGGGAATTATTATTATTATTATTATCTTATACGTATCTCAGACGTTATATTTTATGTCTCTAGTTATACTTCTATTATACTTAAATAATCCAGTTTATTTATTAATTTATTCATTAACTTTCCATCCATCCTAATCATTAATCTTTCGTTTCGAGCATTTGTCATTGTCAATCTCAATAGACACGCGAACAATAACATCGTTTTTTTGCTAAATGGCAAAAAGATACATCTAGAACTTGTAGGATTTTTTCTATGTTTTACGTACTGGTTGGATTTTGAAATATGTTTCGTGCAGTTTTTCAACTGGCTTGAGTCCATCAACGGCGTCTAACAATTTAGGATCAGCTTTGTAAAAATGTGGAAACGAGAGATAAACTGGCGCACCTGAAATAAAAAACAAGACGTATCATCTTTTAATTAAGAGTTCAAAAAATATCCATAAATTCCATTAACTTTATAAAACATAAAATACTTACTATATTGGCATGGACTAATATTTTGCAAGCCTTGCGGAGGGCAAGTAGCGATCCCGTCCGTGCAGAAGCATTCATCTTCCGTCGGCGCTGTTTCATTTGGCCGCCCAAAAACATCATCCGACGGAGTATATAAATCCGCCTTGATGCCCGTTTTTTTTACTGGGCCACGGTACTGCAATGGCAGTGTCCTGCAGAGATCCTTGTCCCAGACGTGAACGATATCTGCACCGGTTTGGTCCCGTGGCGGAAAGAACGATCCTGCAAGGAGCATTCGAAATTTATTATTATGATGAAACTAAATATTTTATTGCGTCACAATATTAAGCATGTTACTTGCACTAAGCATCTTACTAAGAATAAGTAAAACTTTTATATACCATTCTTTAAAAAGAAACAAACAAAGACTTACCTTCTGAAGCCGTAATGGAGTTACACGGTGCGTTCGGCCAGTATGGCAAGTGATCGAGCCCATTCAATCGATTTATTAAACCAAACTCTTTCATACCCGTGTGTCCAGTGAATATTGTAGATATCTCGCTTAATGTACCGTTTCTCTATAATCGAGATTTGATTTGTTAAATGAATAATGACTTAGCACACAATAAATTATTTCGTAACATGTAATGGACTTATTTTGTACAAGGAAAATGTCGAATCAATGTCTTTGAAAGCGAATTACGTTCTAACACTCGATTGCGTAACACTTACTCCAAGAAGAAGGCCCATTCTGCTCATGGGCCGTCTTGTTTTGGGAAGAAATTGATGACCAAGAGTAACTAACGGATCGTCATATCCAAAGACTAATTCCTGCGCAGTTATAGACACGAAAGGTTTCATATTCGTTGTACTCAAGGCAATAGACATTGCTAGTGTAATGAAGTGAGGGAGACTCTTGCTTTGCGTTGTAAGTGTCTACAAAGGAAAAGTGTACTCGTTTATTTATATCTTTTAATTTTTAATAAAATTTAGTCGATACTTTATTAATTATTTTGATTAATAGAATTGCACAATTAAGCACAACTTTATTACTATATCGTAAACTCACCAGTAAAGGTATATTCGGTACCATCACTTTAGTATCTCCATCTTCAGACATTTCAGGCACAAAGTTCAAAATTTTTTTGTGCTGGTAACTAACAGTTCCATTATTATGAAACACGATGTTAACTTTTTCCATATCCTCTCTGCAACAAATATTATCTTTTTTATTAAAGCGATCATTATCTAGCAAAGATTTATGAATTTATCATCTGTAAAGTAGAATCGCAAAGTTTATTTTTTTACACGCGCTTGTAGAAGCGCATGCGACAGTTTCAAATGATAATGAGTGTTCACGTAACTGAGAGACATTAAAAAAACAGATTTGAATACATAATTATTCGTAAAAAAAAATTCATGTATTAGAAGTTGATCTTTAAATTATACTTTTCAATCGTCTCAATAGAAAATAAATAAATGATCTTACCGATAAACGAACGGACCAACTTCCTGGAGTTTCGGTTTCTCATTGTACTGCAAAAAACCCTCTGTGTTGGTTACGTTAAATATGTAGACTTTGGTCAATCGAATTACACCTGGCTTCTGCCAATATTGAAAGGAGAGCGAACCATTCCATAATCGCAGTTGCTGAAAAAGTGGTGAACCAATATTATTTTTTATATTTATCAGCACGTATGCGATTTCTCTCACATTAAAGTTGCATATATACGTTTACCTTACGTTCAAAGTAATTTATTATGATATTTTATGCAAAATACTCGTTAATCAATCTAAAGAGAAATGCATTCGGAATTTTATAATTTCAGAAAATTGGGTTATTAGCGATCGAACAACATTATTTCTCGTATTATTCATTTTATAGAATACGTAAACATTATGATTTTATTAGTTTCTTGCATTTTCAACGTTTCACATTATTGGATTCATATAATTTCTGGAGAAATTGAAAATAAAACAATTAAAACAAGTTCATACTGTTGAGCCTAACATTTTCTCGAATCATTGGAATAAGACACTTTCAAGATTTTTTTTCTAAATAGATTTTTATTCTATATACTGTTTTTCTTAATAGAAAGGAAATATGTGTGCGGAAAGGGAAAGTCATAAACGGAAACGAATTTCCATTAATGTTGTGAAGGTTGTAGTAATTAAGCATCAATTTCAAAAGACACATAGATTAATCTAATCGCCTTTCCGGAAATTAATTTAATCTCACGAGTAGTTGAAACGTTAGAACTCATGAAGTAGTTATCACAAAGAAATCATAGTCTGAGAAATCATAATTGAAGTCTGAATTTAATAATATTAATTTTTTGCTAATCAATCGAAATTATATCAATAATATTTGTCTTTAAAAATTAAATCTAATTTATTATAATTATTGATAATTTAATTAATTTATTTTTTAAGATATAAATTTTAAGATATTAGAAATAAGTTATGTATAAGTTATGTATAATAATTCAGAAATTTCAGGAGTTTAGATGAAATCATGTAAATAATTATTTAAACAGAAATTGCAATAATAAATTTGATTCTTAATTACTGACAATCACTTGCACTTGCAGACATAAATTATTTGCAGACATGACATACTGGCATAATGTGGTTTTGTATAATAAAAGAAAAGACATTCACGAAAGTATTTACTGCAGATGCAAATACTGCATAAACGCATAGTATAAAAAATATTAAATATTCATTACACGAGAGACTTACTTTATCTAAATGTGTGCTTGCTCTATCTAGATATAATCTCATATCATTGTGGACTTTAAGAGTGAAACAGAATTTAAAAAGTGAAAAAATAAAATATGCGTCGAAATAATTTGTATTAACGGTTTGTAAAATTATGTTTTAGATATTCAATATTATACATTGATTTATATTTCAACAATTTTTCGTTTTTCTTTAAAATAACAAATATGTTTATTGCAATTTATAAAATATTTTAGAAACATAAATGAGAGACATAAATGGCAGACGATTATTAACATATAATTTTAATGATATTGATAAAAATTTAAATGTGCTACAATTTTGTAAAGCCACAGTGATTGAATTATATATTTATCAGAAATCGAACGTTTGCGAATATATGTAAAGTTTCATACTTACTTTCAAGATGAGGTAATCGACCCACGGTATGCTACTGAGCACTATGCCGATCACAAGTGCAAGAAGACCTAGACAGATTGCTGCTATCCTGCCTGCAAAAAAAAAAGTGATAGTAATGTTAACGGTGCAGGTGTCAAAACGCACGATGTTAAATATACGCATACTCAATGCATGTTTGCGCAAACGATTTTTTTTTATGGATGTCGACACTATAGGTATTTCTCATAGAACAAGCATTGACCTACATTTGAAAATTAGTGCCGAGTATCAAGTATTACTGATATTGTGTGTGAGGAAAATTTACACACACAGCCTGCAATTATTAGTAGCACTTTTCCGAAAAACTTACATGTGTTAAATATGAAAAAGTTTTTACAGCAAGACGATGTATAATTTTTATTTATTCTAATATTATTAAAAGTTTTTTTATATTCTAAATGTAGTAAATTTCTTATTAAAAATTATCATTTTAGATACAAAAAGATTGCTTATTTAAGATAATTGTATAAAGTAAGTACTGTTTTGTAAAGTTTTTTAATGATTATGTATTAATTTTCTATATACATGAATAAATTAAGTGGAATAAAGTAAAAACGCTTAGTTCGTACGAATAGTACGTAAATAATCTGGAAAATAGATTACAAAACAAGTTTTTCAGTAGTAATATTTCTGAAATTTTAGAAGTAGGAGATCTCAGTATCAAAGTACTTAATTTATGTTATCTTTAACTATTGCATAAAATAAATAGATTTGTGTGTGTGTGTGTGTGTGTGTATGTGTGTGTGTGTGTGTGTGTGTGTGTGTGTGTGTGTGTGTGTGTGTGTGTGTACATATAATAAGTTTATATGTTTAAACATTTGTTTACTAATTAAAAGATTAAGCCTTAATGATATTTTTATTATATGACCAATTTTTAAATATAATTGCGCTTTATTATATATATAGATATATATATATATATATATATATATATATTGGAATATATAAATAATTTTCAAAGAATCCTACTTTATTCTCATCTTATAACGTTTCTTAGAATTTTGCGAAATAATTAAATGATTATTAATGTAATACTTTCAGTGTTGACATGATATCGCAAAATGTGTTGTTAATAGACGACGTCAATATTTCTTGCGACAAATTACGTCTTCTTAATATGCAATAAAAATTACAGCAGTTGTCCATACTTTTTTTTTTTCTTTTAAAGTCAGTATGTCGACATGCATTTTATTTGCCTTATCATCAATTATTACTAATCTCAGACTAAACTTTTGCAATTATTGCAAAAGTAAACACGTAAGTGCAAGACTAGTTAATTGATATTAACCAATCAATGTTTATATAATTTTTGTTTCACAACGTTTATTACAAAATTTTCAAAATGATGTCTTTGTCAGAGACTGTATCACCCATGAGATAAACGCAAACTGTTATGTAATTGTTACGCGAATAAGCATCATTGAAAATTCTTCATTACGTACAAGTCGGTCAGCATGCTTTCACTCCCGAATTAAATGTGGGACACTAATTATGTAATTTTATTGCCATTAGCCGTGATGCATTGCCACACATCATATTAAAGTGTAATATTATGAAAAATATTCTAATATATTACTTATTTACAAAAGAAAGAAATAATAAAAACACTCTTATCCTACTTAATTTTTTTCAATCAATTCTGTCCTCGTAAATAAGTCTGTATTTTCTTCTTCCCTTCTCATTCCCTTCCTCTTTCTTTCGCTCTTGTTACAAATAAAAATTAAAGTATCTAAATCAAAGAAGCAACAACAATGTTAACGATACCGCTCATTCTTAATTTTGTTAATGAATACAAACCTTCAGAATTTTGTTGATCCAAAAATTCGCCCGTTGGCATTCAACAACCTTGAGTTACACAATATCAGAATCACATTGGCGTGTGTCAACTGCAAGTGATTTATCCTGAAGGGCACCACGTGACCACAAAGACATTTTAGGCAAAAAAAATAGGCTAGATCAAGATTGCTTTTCATAATTCTCCTTTTAACCTTCACATTCAGCAATAATATATTCTACCAACATTTTATAGTCCTCGAATCATTACTTCGTGAAACATCCGTTTGTCATTACTCTCAATTTGTCAGTTAATTATTTTTTTATTTAATACAAATGTTTTCTTTGCAACATAGTTTCTAACTCGACATATTTACTTCATATTTACTAAATGCATGTATTATTATTATTCTATTGACTCAACTATCAATTTACGGACTTATTTTCTCAGAATTTATCTCCCAGTACTAAAAGCCTAATTGAATAAATAATAATCTATTTCACAATTTATATTCTTCCTACTAAAAACATTTACTGTTCACACATACATAGCATGATATCCGCGTTTTCTCTCATGATTTCTTCATCAATTAGTTCGACACGATATCGATGAATATCACTCGGCAACGTTATCTCGCTACGATCATAGTTTTTATTCACGTAACTTTTGCAAAGTTTCTCCTGATAAGCAATAACTTAATTTTTCTACAAGGTCTGAAATTCAATAAAAATTAACATTTATTTTCTATAAAATGAATTTTTTATTTCATTACAGAAGAAGAATTTTATTAAAGAATAAGAAAAAAAGAACAAAAAGTTTAAACGCACAAATTTAATATGCAATAATATTAATGTATAAATACTTAATGTATAAATACTTGCATCATAAAATGAATTATATTGTGATTTTTACTTAATATTTTTCTTAAATAATTAACTTCAAGAGATTAAAAGATGCAAGATCGCCTATCGTAAAGCGATTTTGTAGAAAACACAACTATCAACAACCATAACGTATCGACTTATGGACCTAATAGGAATCAATTGTCGGTACGTGTGATATCATCGTAGGATTGCATAGTGCAAATAAAACTTAGCACGAAGGCAATGAGCATCGCGATTGGAAGGATCAACATCGCAAACGCAACGTTTGTTCGGCAATTTATAGTTCGCATACCATGGAGAGAGTGCAAAATAACTTGCGCTGCTCACACAAAGCTACGGTACGTGGTATTTGTTAACCATGAGTGGTATAAATTACCTCGAACCGTTGCGCAACATATGCGATCTCTCCTTTCTCAGATGCCGGCTACTGACCAGACACGTTGGCCTGAAGTTCGATTTCTTAATTTGACCTCGAGAAGATGTGTGCGCCAAAGACGCACGCCGATCTCGCTTGGCTCGATTTCAATCTTGTGGCAAATTTGGTGGCCGAGTAGTAGTCTACTTGTCAATCAAACGTTAAATCGTTTTACTTATCGGCACATTCGAAGTATCAAGACAGTATCAAGATAACTATCCAAAAAGAAGAATCTAAAAATTTGAAACTGCAATTTTATACAAGATTTATACAAATTCAAAGCTTTATACTAATTTAAGTTGAAAAGAAAAAGTGCATGCTGTTTACGATGCTAAAGATTAATTATTGTTTAAATAGCTATGCTATTGGAATATCAGACGTTATTCTATTATATACAGTATGAAAAAAATTGATCGATTATCGATTGTGATCTCGATAAAATCATGAACAATTTTTGAACGGCTCGTGAGATCAAATTACAATTTCTTAAGAATGTAAAATCATGCAGTGCAGACATAAAGGATCGCCTTTAATCACAGTGGTGCGATAAAAGCCAATTGAATATCACTTATCACTTATCTACTCTAATTACCGGTAATTGTACAAGCGATGCTTAACGGCTCATTGTTTCCCTCTTTACTGAATGTAAGAAGTCGTTCGTTATACTCGTTACATAACTCCCAGTTAACTTACATCGTAATCTTCGCAGACTCTGGTCTTTACTGTCTGCTATTACTTTACTGCTATTACTCTACCAATTCCGCGTATCGGAAATGATGTTATTGATAAACAAAATTTTTTATTATAATTTGTATAGCACATATTTTAAAAAAAAATAACAGTAAAGAAGATTTGAGAATCTTTTAAAAAGGACATGCAAATTCGAGAAGTAGAAAATAAACCTATAAAATATTTAAGATTATCATAAAATAAAGATTATTATAAAATATGAATAATCTGAGATTTCTGTGAAATCTAAACACTGTGAAATGTAACTTGTGAAATGTAAACATTGAAGATTCATTCTAAAGCATCTTTCTGCGTTTCTAAAGTTCAACTTTTACGATTCTTCTATCGCTTTGTTTTCTCAAAGAAATTTCACACTTTCTTCTTCAATGATCTAAAAAAAGAATTGTGCCACACAGAAAAAAAAACTCAATGAATTTTTTTTTCTTTCGTTAAATTTTGTTCTATAAATCTTATCACATTGCACAGTAATAATACAGATGCAAAATAAACTAACATTATTTCCGGTCCGTAACAAATTTAAAAATTCCCGACGAGTGGATACGGACTACGAATCATTTGTGCGAATCATCTGTTCATCGCTATTACCGACCATTCATCTCGCATGGAATATAACCACTATAATGTAAATTACATGATCGCTTCCTTCGCTACGAAAGCTGAAGCCTGTGGTTAAAGTTCGATACCGAGCGATCCCCCCCTTTACTGCGTTCTGCAAATTACCCGCGAAGATGAGAGATAAAAGGCATAGAGCACAAGAAAAAAACATCTTGTTAAAATTCTGCATTAATAAAATGTTTTAATAGATATAGCAACATATATCTTTTAATAATCGATTTGTCCCATCGTAATTTTCATATTCGCATAATTTAAAGCGAACCGTTCCCACGTGTCACTTACGAGACAGGCGAGAAGACATCTCGAACGTGCCCGGAAGATATAGGATAGCGCGCGCGCGTGTGTGTGTGTGTGTGTGTGTAACAACACACACCAGACATTAACCACACATAACCAGATATCAACATATTTTAATCGGCCGCGGATCGACGTCCGCGTTCCTGCAGGTTACAACGAGTAGCCGCACGTAACGTCGCGGATGCGGTAACGTCGACATCGCGATTTCGGAGCCGCAGCATCCACGCGATGCAGGCATGCATACCTGCATGCGTACGCACGCCATGCACAGTTTCTCTCGATATTTCCCCGCGTTTACCAGCCGGCTCAAGTCTACCCTCCCCCCCCCCTCCCCATAAGAGCGCAAAAGCGAAAATTCACCTCCCGACGAAGTGCAATCGCGATTTTGCAACGACTCGAGCTCGACTCGCCGCACTCGTCACGCCGCGAACACCGTACAGATGCAGCTGCATGCTTGCGCGAGAAACCATGTTGTCGTTGCTAGAAAGTCTGCGAAAAAAGCGGACAGCATCGCCCGATACGGAAAAACTTAACAATTAAGAGTAAGATCAAGTTCAACATGTACTGAAAAATCCGAGTCAAATGTAACAATGGAGTTTATCTTCTAAGATTACAGAGTCTTAAGTCAAGATGTCCATAAGAAATAATATCTCACATATTGCTTATGCAAAATAATCCATCTTTTCTAGTTATTTTTAAATTTTACAATAAATATACCCCGCAGGATTTGAAATATACTTACGAGTAGTTTCTGTTGAAAAGAATTCAATTTTTTTATATTTATACTCGAATTTTAAGAATAAAATTGTCACAATTAAAAAAATGTAATGTGTAAAACTTTAAGTTTTACCTTTATTCTGTATTTTTAATACATTATATTTTAATACATTATATTTAATTTCAACGATTTGATAATTTTATATTTGTAATTATTAAATATTATAATAACACAAACATAATTTTGACTTAAAAAGACGTAAAATTTCCAATAAAATAGATACTTATAAAAAATTTGAATATTTGATCCGGATGTGAATCCGGATTTGGAATTATTGCTTTTATTATTCAAATAAGGAGAATGATAGAATCATATAATCGTGGAGAATTCAAAACTAATATATACATAGATTATTCGCAAACCTTGTAAAATATCATCGTATTAAATGATTAATATCATTAATATATATATATATAATGTATGAAATGCCCTTGATAAATCCTTCTTTAATTCGCTGCACATGAGTTTACCATTCTTCTACTGAAATTTCTATTAACGCTGCAATATCATGAAAATGCTTATGCATTAGAGACTTTTCTTTTTTACAAGCTACTTAAAAATTTCGATTTATAAGCAAGAATTACCAAATAAGGATTCCTCAGCGTCACACAGACTGCGCGTACTTGATACTATCAGAGCATAACGCATGATTCTCTTAAACATAAAAACTAGTAGCCGCAACATGGGTAACCTACATATCGTTCCGTCTATTTTATGCGCCATAGCTTTTTTCGTGTAATACAAATTCTTGAAACGAGAGACATGGATGATTACTTTGATGAAGATCGAATTCGCGTATCATCGTCGCGCAAATCATCGTCGCGTAAGTGTCGGTCCACAATAAATATTTAATCTTTAAGCCGTAAGAAATTGATCAATCATAGTCGAGTATTTTTTTCATATTCGATTATAATTGGTCAATTTCTTACTTCTTAAAGCTTAAATCACCTATTGTGGACCGACACTAAAGATTCTGTAAAGATTTGGAAGTTGGGATATTTTCAAGCAATGGCATGCGTAACAACCTATATATATCACTTTCCAATTGCGCCTTGCTAAATGCCGGGAATGTTGACCGAAACGGAACATTATGTTGCATTTCGTTCCAGTTTAAGCCGATGAATTGTTGTCAACATTTCATTTCGATGAAATGAAATGAAATTATGTAAATAATGTTTTCCAAAACAAGAGTAATAAATTGGTTTAAACAGAAACAAAATTCCTACAAAATTTTTTCTTCTCCTTCAGAAATAAATTGTTAATATTTAATTGTTAATGTTTAAAAATATGCGTTATATAATATACAGATCTCACACAAAATTTAAATAATATTTGCAAAAGAAATACGTATTACTAAGAAATAATAAATCGGTAAGAAATAACTACTACTAAGAAATAACAAATAACAAATTGGCTTGCAAGGAAAGGAAAATTATTTACCGACCAATAGAAATAAAATTTATTGACTACTTGCACTTTCCTTCTCGGCAACACTCACTTTGCTTCGTTTGATTATTAAAGTTCCATTCGTAGCAGATTTACGCATTTAATAAGAGCGCGTAAAGGCTTTCCCTGGCGTATAATTTTGCGCAATCCTATTAATGCCGCGATAAAGAAAAAGAAATGGAGTCATTGCGTGCACGCATTTCACGTGCACACTTGACATCGAACTCTCCCTATAATTCTTAAGTACGGTTGGAAAACGATTCCTTTGCTCGCCTATCATGCATGACGCGAGAAACATAGCATTTGTGCTCTAAGATTTTGTAAATGAAAGTACAATTGTAAAAATAACACTGCGGACAACAGAATACTATTCTGCGGCAGCAGAATAAGTCGTTTTCCAATGCACTTCAAGACTTACATGTCATCGACAGATATGGCTTGCTTCTTTTTTCTTAATTGCAAAATAAATTTAGAAAAAAGTTTGCATTATATTTTATTGCTTTTTTAATGTTTTAATTAGAAGCTAAGCAAAATTTTATATCATGCTAATTAAAAATAATTAGCTGTATATAATAATTAAATTTATTTAATAACTAATTAACATTAATTAACATTTTTTTGTATAAACTTGAAATATAAATACAAATTCCAAAATAACCTCGAAGAGCAATGGAATTTATTTTATTCACAGACAAATGTTTAGACATTAATCAGAAACTCTTTAATAAAAATGATGTTATCCCTCTTATAAACGTAGACCTTTTTAAACGTTTTTTGAATTTTTATCTGAATTTTTCTAAATTTTTATAAGTCTGATTCAAATAATTTAAAATCGAAATGTAAAATAAAATGTTTATAAATAAGGTGTCGCAAAATGTCACAGAATAGGAATTCCCAATTAATGTTTAAAAAAAATATTACGTGTGTGGATTATATATATATATATATATATATATATATAAATTGTAAAAATATAAGAAAATATAAGAATATAAGATATAAAAATATAAGAAAATATTACATAAATTATTTGTTTATATGTAATTAATTTCATCAAATAATTGTTATATTTTTTCTTAAATTAGAAGCTTCTCATAAGTCGTATATTAATATTGCAAGAATTTATCAGTATCATTATGCTTACAGTATTATCGAAGTACTCTTTTTTATGGATTGTTATTGATGGATTTTTTATTAATGAGTTTAGTTAGATTAAGGAATGAATAAAACTTAATTGATATTATTCTCAGAATTTACACAAGATAAATTAGGGAAAAAATAGGGATACGTCCACCCGAACCCGCAAATTTATGGATTTGTCACGATTAATGGATCCATGATATCATACTATAGCATACTTTAGCTAAATTAATTCTTTGATTGTGGAAGGCGAATCCGTCTGATTTTATAATTAATATGTCATTTTATATGATAATAATGAAATCATAAATATAAATTTTACTCGATTCAATTTTACATTCAATTTTACTCGATTTTTGTGCACGTATATATGTAATGTGAATAACATGATTATATAAAAAAAAATTGTTTTTTAAATAGAATGAAGATTGACGTTTAAATATTCATTGACGTCACATAATCTAAAACGATTCTTCTAATCACAGATATATCGAAACATGATTGACAATTTAAGAAATCTAAAATGCAAATATCTAATAAAAAAAATTTAAGTTATAAATTATTCAGTATTCTAAGAACTTTGATAGAAACTCCTATGATATATCATCTGTAACAATTCAAGAACATCATCTGTAACAATTTAAGAAATATGCTGACGTGTCTCATGACATGTCTTATGACATGTCTTGTTGGAAAAAAACAAAATTACAATAAGAAATAAAGCATACAAAATAAGTGTATAAGATAGTAAGAAATGTGAATATAACTTTTTGTAGTTTCGTAGTTTTTTTAGTTTTTAGTTTTATTTGTTTGAATATTAAGATTCTCTTACAGTAGATATTGTCAAATCCGTCCAAAAATGAAGAAAAAAGAAAACAAAATAATCAAGGGAAAAACTAATATTCGCTTAAGAGGGTGATAAAAATGGAAAGAATTCTGCAATCACAATTGTAAAACCTTTCACATTTTTCTTTAATAATACGTCAACCTAGATTACAGTCTCCGACCTTCACTTTGATCCCGCCCCAGAATATCATCCATTGAATATCTCCTTAAATTTCCTTAATCATTAGAATGTCTAATGCACCGAACTAATGCTCTTTACGATATCCAGTTCAGACTGTACTTGTTATATATTGATGCAAGTCACGCAAGTCATATATATGTCTACAAGATGCTTTTAAAAGGTCTTATTTAAAAATCTGTAAAGAGTACACAGCATTTTCTTTTTTATTAAATTTATTTAAGCAATGAAGAAATTAAAAAGAAGCTTAAAATATATTTGTTCTGAATTAATATGTTTTTGGTGAAACATTCCAGAAAGGATGGAATAAAAATTTATTTGCACATTGAAGTTCATTGTTATGATATTTCTATTTTCAATTAAATCATAATACACATTATCGACGATGATTGCCAAAAAAGAGTTCTTCCAGCAATATCATTTTTTACTTGCGTCGTTGTCTTAAGAAGTCACTTGATCGTTGCCGATAGCAAAAGAAGAAAAAACTTGACAAGCATCATGAGATAGCAATCAGGGTGTTAATTACTTGCGTCTTATTACAAATCATCAGTATCACACTTCTCGGAAATGATCTTGTTTTTATTCGTTGTTATTCGCTCATGACTTTATGCTAACAAACTTTTTGTAGAAATGAGGAAGCAACTGAGACAGTAGTTCCAAGATCGAGCACTGATTTTTATCACTTGCAGGTCAAGGAAACTAATCCTATTTAAATTGATTTGCTATAAATTATGATCTTCTTCATTAATATTCGCCTCGTGAAATGAACGTAATGTCTGAATTCGCTGTAATCATAGTGAGTATTACAGTCATAAATGTCTTAAGATATTTTTTGCCTTTTTGCTTTTTATAAATATTAAGATAGTCAATAAAATTTTATAATTTTAAATAATTATACTCGATTTTATCTTAGAATTATAAAGTACAAATCAAATCTATGATATCTAACAAAAATTTTGAATTTTTTTAGCATCTTTGAAAATTTAATAATACTGTTTAGGCAATGATAGATAAAAAGAAATTCAAATCTATAAAATGTGTTAATCCTGTGTTATAATTTTAAAATATGTTATAATCCTGCATTTCTATTGGATGTTTATAATCTGTGTGAAATGCTCATGCTTTTTCTGAATTTTAAGAGTCGAGTAAAAGGAATTTCAAATTTACACATCAGCGAATCTAATTAAATGAGTTTATTAATAATTCTTATTTTATAGCAAATTAAATTTATAGTATAATTTATAAAAGTATAATACGAATTTAATTAGGTATATTGAATATATGATTGTGGGCGTTATTTATACACATATAAACTTAGGAGATTTGTGACGCTGAAGAAAACTAATATTAGTTTTTACGTAAAAAATAACTTTTGTAAAACAAAATTAAAAGATATTTTGTGTATATATATATATAAATTTTATTATAATTTTATAAATTTAAATAAAAAATTTGAAAGAAAATTAAATTGTATATTTTTTTATTCTATTTTTTGTTTCGCAAAATATTAAAAGAATTATTTTTTGCGAATAAATCTTTTAAGTTATATGTTTTGTGTTATATGTTATACGCTATTTATTATATACACATAGCTACTTCCTTCTTTCCGAATAATTACTTGACTTTTAACTCTCTAAGATACTAAATTTCTCAGTTCTCAACTATTACTTATATTACTTACATCATTCAAATAGTCATAGATCTTAATTTTAAGACTTTAGACATGAAGTAGCTAGTAGTAATTTTGAATAAATCTCGGCTTCTTCGTATATTTTTATGTTGTACTATTATTAGTCATATTAGTTAAAGCAATTTAAATCTTAAATTATTTAGACATGAGAGTATCGACTACAGGAATTTCCGTTATATGTTATCCTCGTTCTTACACTGTCATTGTTATTAATGATTGCGCACCAAAAGATCGTGTGACGTAACAGTCGTTCATTTTGGGCAGTTCTTCTACTTATTATCTCATGGGTTTGATTGCTTAACGATTACGTTGTACGTAACACGTCATGAAGATGCGAGGACATTCATGGCGTCGATCCGAAAAGTATGCGTTTACGTATCGAGAGAGTGGGCCAGCATCTACTGGCAATGGACCACGACTGGGAAAACGAACAGGGCCGGTTTCATTTTATTTGTGCAACCCTTGGACTCTGGACCTGATTATCAACTATCACATATATATGTATTTAACTACTAAAGTAATATTACTCAAGATATATGTATGTATATCTTGAGTAATATTATTTTAGTGTTTAAATTTCTCCTATTCTCCTTTATATAAGATATACCTTATTACATGAATCCTCTCTCTCTCTCTCTCTCTCTCTCTCTCTCTCTCTCTCTCTCTCTCTCTCTCTCTGAATCATGCTACTAGAATCGGGCAATTTTCTTACAATACAAAAGTCAAAGAAGATAAAATTATAAGGTGCATAAGTTTTAAGAATAGAATGTTACATCGATCATATCCGAAGTATATTATTCCACATATTGCAATTTTCTTCACATAGCTATTGACATTTTATCTCTTTCTTTTTTTCCTATCAGTCAGTTTAACACACATTCCAATTATCCGATAGTCTCAGGTGGATTTTTAATTTTTACATTCAAATATTACGAGCAAGAACAAAAAATCAAATTATAGACTTACTAGATTCGATCAAGATTGAAATGGAATTTTACAATCATTTTTTTCTGAGATTGACAAAGAGATTGTCTTTTTGATCGACGCCTGAAGCCGGCCCTGGCCGTGGGTGAAAGTGATCTCAAAATCGCCAAAGTGACCAGCCCCTTTTGCGTTGTGTCCGGCAATGTCTGTTCGCGCCGGTTATACTTCATGAATAATATTTGCTGCATCGTTTTGCAACAGACGCGTACGAAACACGCGACGATGCGATGTATTTGTTGTTCGGGCAGTTTTGTAACCCTGACTGCATTCCAGGGAAAGGAATTGTCTCAATCAAATTGAATGTAAAGCTATACAAATTGCGAATCTTTTCGCAACGTACTGAAAATATACACGAGTTCCTTTCAACGCGTCAACGCCCAATCTTGCAAATTTATCGCTATTTTAGTAGCAGAAAATGAGTGGAGTGGAAGGTCCATGAGTAGAAGATCTGAAATTTTTGAGGTCATAGTAATCTACAATCTAGATGCGAAAAATCATAGAATTTAATGATGCTAAGTAAGTATGATATCCTCATTGGCATAATGTGTTAATCCATTGATTTGACTGTCACGAACTCAACAAAACGACAAAAATGAGATTGTTTTACAGAATTTTTAATACATGAGCTTGTGCAATCGCAAAATTACGCAAAACGGTTGACTCTGTTCGCAGTCTCCGGTTGGTTTTTTATGGTATTGCACATAAATTTCTTAATCCTAAACAACATTTTTCGCCAGATATAAATCATTTAACATCACGGTCAACTATCACCGCCCATCATAAGCATCTACTGTAATATATAGTAACCTTTCTAATTAAATCAGCTTTGCCTTATTTGACTTCAATTTAATTTAATTATTTAAATTTAATCAATTTTTTATGCTTTATGAAAATTAGCATTACTCTTCTTTAGATTATTTACATTTTTAATTAATTTAATAATATTTCAATAAATAAATAATATTTAATAAATATCTTATTTTTTGTGTTGATCTTGAAAATGTTAAAATGTTGATCTCTGAAATGATGTTTTTGGTTATCTGTTATGTAACTATTCATTTCTTATTATCAATGGACGGCAATGACTTGCCGTCTTGCAACAGGTTACATCAAGAAAGTCGTTATGACAATGATGAAAAATTTCCACACACTTTTACTTTTAGACAATTTGTTATTAGAATAGGAAACAAATCGTTTTGAATGCGTATCATGAAGTTCTCTTCAATCATTGAAGTGCTGTTGTCAAAGCTTCATTAGACCTGTCACGCAGAAATGACGCAACGTTGAAATGTTATTTGTGCGCACGGGGATTTTCCGTGAGATAATTGTATATTTAAAATAATGAGATTTTTCTACTCATACATTATAGACCTTGTAAATTAGCATAAAAATAAATATTAATATTTCAGACTCCCAGAATTATCAAATTTTAGACATTTAAATTAATATGTTTGTTAGACTGTAGTTTGCTTGATGATTTGAAAATATAAAGCCTAGTCTCATAATTCATTAGAAAATATTACATTTGTTGTCCACTTTGCCTCAAACATTTATTATATTTGAAAATTGATTAATGCCTAAAAACTAGTTTTTATTTTACATAAAAACACATGTAAATTGTACAAAACCGAAGAATTTTATATCTACTTAAGATCTATTTAAGACGTTAGGTAAATAAAAACTATTTGATCTTGACCGCGTAAGTACCAACGCTTCTTTTTCCCTGCGGCCTTTCGTCATTGAATTCGAACTTTCGTGACTTTTCGAACGAGCACAATGGCCTGACGAAATTGCTGACCTTGTATTGCCAACCATGTATAATAATGATAAAGATTTTATATTCTATGTAGGAAGTCTATCAATATATGAAAGCTTAATCATATGAAAAGGAATTAGAAAGCTAAAGTTAAATTATAATTTTTGTTGGAAAAATTTCTAAATGTTAAATTGTCTCATTAAATAATAGAAGAATACACAGAAAATTGGCACGCATTTAAAAAATACTTAGTGTTTCCTTCTCAATGTCAATGTTGATTAGCATTAATAATTTATATTGATAATAGATCCACAAAGCTAATCTAACTTATTAATTATTTTCCTTTGATAATGTGAAAGATCGCAGGATATTTATTTGAATTTAGCTAAACGACTCGAGCACCATTTTGTTAAAAAGGTTTAGTAATAGTCAACATTGTCGTTATACAGGAAGAAGATACTGATAAAGCACATTCTTTATAGATGATTTACTTGTAGAAATCAGTATAGAAAGTATTTGATTTCAATACGAGGCATTTACTATTGCTCTCTCGTCCTCAATAAAAATTTTTTTATGCGTCAAGTTTAAAAATCATATGTATAATAGTACAACACAATATGATTATATTATATAAAGATTTTGATTATGTCAAAACTTATTAAATTCTGAAGTTTTTAATAAAAATATTTAAAAGAAAACAGATAAATTACAAGAATTTTAATAAAACATGAGATAGTATATAAAATGGCTGTACAATATAGATCTACAATTACGTTTTTAAATCTTATAATAACGCATTTCCGATGCATAAGAAATAAACCAGTCACTACAAACAATTAAAAATTTATCTCCTTGATCTTATTTTTATGTTGAGCTGCCAAGTAATTCTAACATTTACATAGAATAGATTGTTGTTCACACATTTTTATACTTCTTAGTTTACATAGATAAATTTACATATGCAATGACTTAATTCAATCCGCGGCCTTTCTTCAGTTATATTGAAGCTTTCATTATGAAGATTGATGTAATTTAGTTGATGTAAGTGTGTTAATAACTTCCGCCATAGAGGAAAATAGCGCGATTTTCTACAATAATGAAGACCCATGACCCATAATCTAAGTTTGAACTTGATATTCGCATTATTCACTTTCTCAAGTGTCAAGTACAACATACTAAGATTTTCAAATTAATTTTTAACAAAAATTTTTCCAAATTAATTAAGAAATTATTTTAATATTTCTTAAAAAGGAGGGTACTCAAAAGGAGGATACTCAATATCTCGATTATTTCTTATTAATGAAACTTTGATTATCACGACTTTCTAATTATCAGCGTTGAATATCCGGTTCACCGATCCGCTCATCTAGGATTCGCCTCGCAAAACTTTCAATCTTTGCCTTCATGATGCCTTTCATGATTCCTTTCGAATCAGTTTTCAATGATTCAAAAAAGATTATGTCATCTCGATGATAGATTCCCATATGCGGAATGCTTCTTATCATCACAGAAAGAACATTGATTAGTCCGACGCGATAAAGTGAGTAGAATAAATTAGACAAAATGTGACGTAGTCAAGTGCCACATAAAGCGGCCTATGATGAGAGAGATAGGAAAGGATGAGACCACATGTTTCTTCACGCGACACAACGCGGTCAAGCTCGAGCTCACGCGATGCGATAATAGGATATGTATGCCTGCCTATATAGACACCAACCTGTATATCATAGCTCCATTTAATGACACGGTCCCGGCGCATTGCAAGACGAGCGTATTAGAAAGTCGATAGCCGCAACGACGGCCGTCCGGATCTATGAATGTGGCATAGTAGTGTGGCATAGTAGTGCCTGGCTATGGTGCATAACGATAACAGATAAATGATTTGCGCGGTGTTCACGACGGTACATTGAACGATTTATCACGCTTCTTCAATCAAAAGATTTTATTCACCTTTCGTCCTCGATCGGTACAGTACGTGTGAAAAGCCGTACGGTCTCAGCAGCTTACTTAAAGGTTTCGGCGGTGAAACGTTATGACTCTTTGATCACTCGGTATAATGAGCAAATTGATCTATGCGAAGATTTCGCAGGCGAATACTGTCGATTTAATCGATTAAAAAATCATTAATGGCAACACAGGCAACCGGTTCTTCTCCTCTTTCTATTTCTTTTTTTGCTTGTTAATATTTTTTCTTCTTTATCTTTTTGACTATCTCTTGAGCGAAATGATTGCATAATTTGATCAATGATCAATTAGTAATTTAATTCAGATTTGCTTAATTCATGTCGATGATTATGTGCATAGATACTACATAATTTATTGTTAATTAATATTTTATTAATATTTAATCATTAATTATACATAATCAATCTAATTGATAATTAATTATTAATAAAATGTAAAAATTTTAAATAATATAAAAAATAATCTGTAGTCAAAGAAGCGTTTATTGAAAAAAAAAAAAAGATTTTGGAAATAGAACTGCTGGTTGAAAAAAGAGATTTTGGAATAGTAAGAAGTTTTAAATTAC
The DNA here is from genome assembly GCF_055798465.1 of Pogonomyrmex barbatus. NCBI lineage: Eukaryota > Metazoa > Arthropoda > Insecta > Hymenoptera > Formicidae > Pogonomyrmex > Pogonomyrmex barbatus. Next base: position 10,753,644 of record NW_028297127.1, read on the forward strand.
ATAAGAGCGTGCATATCTCGCGTGATTTAAAGCGTGAGTGAAAATCATGCTGCGGTCGCCGTTCATACCACGCATGGTAAAAACAAGACAAACAGAAACTTGTATTCTCTTGCGGAACCTAACGGTATAGCAGAATGAAGGATGCACCAGACACAGGATGAGGACGTTCGGAAGAGGGAAGAGGGGACGGCATAGAAAAGACATAGAAGAAGTTTTCTTCTTTTCTCTTCAAGTACTTTAAAAGCTTTAAACACTTAGTTCTAATAGATAAGATCATATTTATGAAAAATGAAAAGTATACTCGAAATAAAAGCATAATGCATTCAAACATAAAAGAATTAAATTTGCACATTTAAATATACAAAGCATCTTAATTGAAAGAAAGTTTCTCTTGCTTATCAACTTCAGAAATTTCAACGCCAGATAAGATACTGTCAGAGAGACTTTAACGCTGGATAATATTACGTTTCATGCTTCTTTCATTTTTTTTCCTCTATACTTACGAAATTATATTGAAAATTTTTTCTTTAACAAATATTTCTATAAGTTACTTATATTTTTACAATTAATTTTAAAAAATTCAGTTTCTATGATTCTTTAAAATAGCAAGCTGTTACGATGGAATGTCAGAGTAAATTACGTTGGCGATAGTAAAGCTAATCGAAGTGATGCGTAGTGCATATAACTGTGCTGTACAACCTGTCCTCTATCACTTGTGTTCCACTGACCCACTGCACTTAGGCCTCCATTATGTTGTACATGGTATTTAACATAAAGATATATGTACAACATGTTTCCTTGATATCAACAAATTATATTCGACAAATTCCGCATCATTTTTTCATAGAAAAAAGATTCATAACAATTTTATCTCAAATTTAATTTAATAAAAAATAATAGAAATTTAATGTATTTTATGCATTAAATTTCTTGCATTTTAATGTATTTTATTACCGATGTATTATATTACATTTCTAATATGTTGGTTATTTACAACTTTATAATCAATAAAAGGAATTTTTTATCTTTTAATCGATTAATTTTTGTACTAATTCAATATTGATATTACTGTTATCTAATACACGTTTAATATGCAAATGTTTACATTAATTTTCTATCTTGGAATATCTATTAACATTATCATTCATCATCAGTATCATTTTCTGATATTCAAAATAATGTTAAATATTCTTCCTATTCATAAAGCAGAAGCGGAACAAAATCTATACGGAATAATGAACATCATGCATTCTAATGTCCAATATTTAAGTGGTTTAATAACGGCGGTTAATTATAATCAACATACAATTACTACTCATCATCAGAAACTGGAATTTAATCAGTAACATTACACGATACATGAACAACGTTATTAAAATTACAAGTTACAATTACTTAAATCATGGTTCTAATAATCACTTTTTCTATTATAGATTTCGATCTATATTTGTCTAATTAATATTTGTTTGCTCTTAAGAATATGAATAACGATAGAGATATATCGCCTCTCTTTCATAGAAGTAAAAACAATAATAAAAAAATAATAATAAAATCAAGTACTATATTTAAAATATTTTTGGAAAATGTTATATTATTTATTTACCAAAAAAATTGAAGAATTATGAAAAGTATCTAGTTAAGTTTTCATAAAGAAAAACGCAAGTACAATTAAAAACTCTAAATGTAGATTTCATTAAAAGCAGCAATAATTCAAAGATATCACGTAATCTCTCAGTATCATTTTGAAATTTCTAGCAATTCCATATGATTTATAATGTCAGTTTATAATGTCATGGTTTATAGTCAGACAAAATATATAGTACAAGATATTTTAAAACTTTTCGCAACTACTAATTTCTTAGAAATTTTAAGAAAAATTAAATAAAATTTTTCAGATGCTTTTTATCTTGTTACTCATTTTAGAATTAAAGAAAAACAATTTCTTCTTTTGACGTTAAGCAAACATATTGATGACTCTTAAAAATTATATTGAAAAAAAGTTTAGAATCTGAAGTAAACACTTATAAAACTCATTATAGAAATAATTATGAAAATATCGAGAATTAAAAACGAATCAATTAAAAAATAAGAAAATAATCAACTAGAAAATAATGCGACAATCGTAAAAAACTTAGTAAGTAATGAGATTACTTACTAAGATGGAAAGATCAAGTACAGCAATTTCTTTTCATTCTCTCACATGGCTTTACAAAGATTGAACATGAAATATAACAGGAGCTATCGCGACCCTAATCGACGCGCTATAATAATACGAATTACCTCAAATCTAACAATCAGCAACTCTTTGGTTTAGTTTATCAAGATAACAAGAATATTTCGACTATCATGTAACGAGAATTGGCTGGTCGACCTTGTACGCAATTCTAATTATGCATGGTCTTTGAATGTGGTGAGAGTTGAGGTTTGATATAACGGCTCTCACTTTGATACTAGTTATTCGTGAACGATAATCGTTGATATAAGGTGATCGCTACTACTCTTTAGTAAAAACAGCACTAAGGAAAACGCCTTAGGCTAGTGATATAAGCAAAAAATAATGTAATTAAATATAATTGTATCACACACATAGACGTACACTTTTAATTGATTAATAAAACGCTAAAAATAATTTTAAGTCATATGTTTGCTTTTTAAAAATATTCCACAAAATATTCTATAATAAAATTTATTTATCATATTATTTATCATATTATAAAATAAATATTTAACATATATTAAAATGTTTTTAATATCAAGAATTAAAATTTTTTTCTATATAATAATTAACAGAGCAGACAAGAATATTATGTGTATATATTCCGATTTTATCGAGAAACTTTTAGTTAAATAAAGTTTATTTACATATTGTTAATATTCTTGAAATATTCAATATTAAAAAATAAAAAATTATAGTAACATAAATATTTCTTCTTACTTTAAATTTACTTTTGTCATTAAAGAATTCATAACTAAAATTAATGAAAATATTGTATTTTAACAATTCGTATTTTTAATTTGTTTATATATTTATATTAAAAATAATTATATAATATTTAATTTATATTTTCATTGTCAATGTATAAAGAAATAACTACATGATCAGTTTTGCTAATAAAATTAATTGAATAATTTTTTTAGAGAGAACAAAAATAAAAGTGAAAATTAACTAGCTAGCAAGAGAGAGAGAGAGAGAGAGAGAGAGAGATAAGAAATAAAAATTTATGAATAATTATCTGTTGTTATAGTGAAATCGAGTATTATTCAACAGTATATAATTTTGCTGTACTTTTTGAACATTTTATCATAAAAACTATCATAAAAACAATAAATAAAATTAAATAAAATCTAATATTCCATGTAATATTTAAAAATGTAAAATATATTCCATCACGTTTATTTATTCACGTTTTCTACTTTTGTATAGCTTTAGAAAATATCGGCAGAAATTAATAAAAAATATTTAAAAAATGATAAATAAAATTTAATTATTTTTCAATGTTTATTGATATTTTCGAAGCACCCGGTATGTACTTTCATAATTCTCACCATGAGAAGAAACTTTGTCATATATACATCGTAATCCTTCGACGATTAAGATTACTTGCATATTCGTGCAAACATTATTAGTAGAATACTTCACAGAGATCAATTAACGCTAAATTGACTACCTTTTCAGATAATAACTAATTAAGGAAAGTGTCGAGTGAACAATGGCAATTTACTACTCATGCTGTAATATTGTTCCGGTCTGGTTGCCGGCACAAGTCCAGCATAAGCATCTAACAACATATTATCGTTAGTCGCGGCAGAAAATTGCAGTTAAGACTCGCGGTTTAGAACGAATTAACCAGAATACGAATTACGTAAGAGTAAACCTTGTCGCTACATAACATTTTATATTTCAAGATTAAGTTCAAGTAATTAACACTTCAATAGGTTTAAGTAAATAGTATAATAAATAATAAAAAAGCGGAGAAAAGAAGATAAGAGAGAAACTAATTAGAATCAGTGATTTCGAATAGAAATTTCCAAACATAATAATTTTCGACTTTAAATGTAAAACTTATTAAAGCAGTTTATTATTAAACGGAGCGATATAATGCGTAAATGTGTAATTACTCACCGTGCCTGAGTTTTCCCCTTCTAGAAATTAGGAAAGATAGCGGCCTCGGCACCTTCTCAGAACAAATATTGTCACCATTGTCAGTTCTCACACCAAAAAGGGCGTTTCTACCGACCTTCATGTATTGCCTTCCCATCGCCTTCGGGGACCTCGTCCCGAACAAGGACGCGATGAACTTCATTTTTAATCGTCGATCGACTCACGTTTTAGAGGAAAACAATCTTTTCTCCGTCGATCGACAAAACAATTGATCACACTCAATGTAACGCTGACGAAACACTCGTTGATTCGGCTCGATGATATTATTTCTATTCAACCGAACGTTTCTTATAAATAATCGCTTGCACAGAAAGCGCTCGTTGTTTCAATCGCGCTTTTATTCGAATCGGTTTCTTGATAGTCTTGGGACGGTCAATTTCCAACTGATGAACGAGACCGTCGATCGTCAACCGAATAAAAGTGGAATAAAAGCGGATAATTGGATAATCCGCCCGAGATAACTAACTAATTACTGTATATTTTAATTGGCGGTTGTAAGCACGTTGATCCAAGGTGAGTGTCGTGTCTACAGGAGATCATCATCAACATTGTTATCATTATCATCATTAGCATCATCTACTGTCACTGCACCGAGCATTGTTCTCGCGGTGAGCACGCATCTGCGTCGTCATTATTGCCGGCGTTATCATCACTACTGCCTCGTGCACGTCATCGCTGTCGTGCCGATAGCGCGATTTCGACAGGTACCACCACACCACGTGTTTCCCTGCGTTCGTATTACGCACTGCACTTTCACACCTGGTCCAGGTAAGACGCAAGTTCCCCCAGCTTCACTTTCACTCGACGTGGTCTCGCCGTCGGTCCTTCATCCTTGGCTTCAGCCTGAAATGCGAAACCGAGTCAAAATTAAAAAATGGGAAGAAGAAGGCGGGAAAGAAACCGTCGATCGGATCGCGAAGAGTAGGATGGTGACGCGTCCCGCGATGTAACTTTTGTCATCGGACATTACGTAAATGTGCAAAGTGTGCATTTATGCCGAAAGAATTTTCAGCGCGACATGGGTCAATATTAAATTTGCTCGATCAAAGTTACGAGAAAATCATTCGAATTTTAACCGCGCCTTTTTCCTACGAACAGTAAATAAAAATCAAATTCCTTCGTTCGAAGGAAATATCTTTTTAAATATCTTTTTACGCGTGAAGGCATCGTTTATAATTTAAGCGTTGTATATTTTATTAAGAATATATTGTTTTAATACATATTTTACACAAATAATATCAATATTAAAAATTATAAGCAAACTGCGAGCATTGGTTTTCTTATCATAACAATAAACGAGAGGTATGGCGGTATCAAACGGAAATATTCAGTAAATATATATTATTCATCGATAAGAAAAGAAGATTTTTCCACGTAGTAATTCTACAAAAAATTGATCGATAATAACAAAGATTCTAGAATGAAACATTCCCTGTGAGAATGCACGCAAATACGAGTAAATAAGATATCACGCAGAATAGAGGAGCAGAATAATTATTCTGAGCATGACAATTTGCAAAATGTATTTAACGTATGTTTAAATGCAAATATATTTAATATTTGCATACAGATTTGAATACACTTAATTATTCTTGTGTATCTGATTTACGTCACATATTAGCAAAAACTTTTTTCTTCCGTTGCGAGTTGATATCAATAATATATTCAAAGACAAATTAATTCTGCACCACAACCACGGTTGTTATTATAGATCAGAAAATGCTAAGAAATTGAGAATATGATATTGCGAAATAAATATATACGGCAATTATTATATTCTAATATATTCTGCACTTGCTCACTTATTTTGCCGAATTTTAAAGTCTTCCATAAATAAGATATTGTTTTACATTTAACAATATATTACATTTAGTGATATATTTTAATATATATTTTAAAAATATTATTCATATAAATGAATCATAAATTTTTATTCTTTTGGCATAATTAATTTTAAATAGATAAAATTTAACATTTAACTTAACCATATAATATTTGAGATCTTATTAAAAACAATCTTTAAATGCATCGTGTACATTCAGAGCTGCACAAACATTATCGACTTTTGAGAATGCGAATAATTTATGAAGGAAGATGCTACTTTAAAATTATTTCTACGATACATAAATACCAGGTCATTAAATGATACCTATTGGAACAGTTAATTAAGCAATTATATTGCTGACGCAAGCAATTATCATAACCGTTTTATTCATTGTAACTGTTTTATTAAGAAAACACCTGTGACAGATTGCTGTAATTATAATAATGAAAAAAGATCAAGAGACAATATAGTATCTCAAGTTCATGCGCAACAAAATCACATTAAGAAACTACGTCAAAGTCGCAAAAAAAATTCAAGCTAAACAAGTACTTGCACTGTAACACTAAGGTACGCATTTCTATGCACGTAAATGTAACCTTGGAATTATTTAGAAATATAATTTATGTATCTCATAGTAGAATGTTTTCTCTTATTTTATTCTTGACATGTTACGTAACTTAATTTAATTTTAAAAAGATTAGTCAATCATTAAATTAATAATTTCAAGGGATCGTCCGCCAGAATATTTCGCCAGAATCAAATTTATTGCTCAGCATTAATAAAGATAACTCTCTGTAAATGACATAAGATTAGTAATACATAATTTGAATAGATGAATCGTTAAAAACATGTAAAATATATTCCATCACGTTTATTTATCTACTTTTGTATAGCTTTGGAAAATATCGGCAGAAATTAATAAAAAATATTTAAAAAATGATAAATAAAATTTAATTATTTTTCGATGTTTATTGATATTTAAATATTATCGAAAAACATACATATGATTTTTCATATGATTTTTCTATTACAACATTTTCTAATTTTTGTTTGTTGTTTTTTTTTGTTACTATCATTTATATTTGTCACTTTTTCTCAATCGAGAGACACAAACTAGTATAACGATTATATTAAAAGAGAAAGTTAGAATAATCTGAAAAATCTGCTATATATCGCCTTTTTCATTCTCTCACACTAAAAAGATAAATATTTATAATCAAATTATTAAAATATTTATTTATTTGATAAAATATAAAATAAACTTTTTTTATTATCTTATTTCATAATTTTGAATTTAAAGTTAATATTAGCTTTCTTCTGTTAACTCTGTAAATTGAAGACTCTAAAAGAAATAATTAAAGAATATAGATATAATCACATTAAAATTAAGATATATTCCTTAGAGGGCAAGGAAATAGCATTAGCTTCAAAATATTACCATCTAATTTCTTGTTCTGTTACTGCAGACTTGTTAGCAAATATTAAATTCTGATCTTTTCGTGGTAGGTAAATTTGATTAGATATTCTTCCTTTTGGAGGCTTTTAATTATCGATTATGAATTATTCTGACTAAAGTGTAAACGGAATAAAGAGAGAATTCTCAAAGCAACAAAGACGTCCGTTTAAAATCGCCGAAACGACAAGAATTCACACAAATTCGTTAGCGCATACATCTTAAATTTCTTCGACAAGTGATTCTTACAGTAAATACGATGACGCAGGTGTAACCGTCATCGTAAACAAATGATTAAAGAAGCTTCCAAGAACATAGACAACGATTTTTTAAAATGCATGGAGGCAGCAGATGTTGATATTAGCAAATCTCTTTAGTAGCTTGACATTAGCGAGTATGCATTTCTTTCTCGCCATTCATTATGTTTGATTGCCATTCGCTGAATAAGCCATCATGGTTAATCAGACTATGCAGATCATGACATTTTACATGAATCAAGTGAACGTACATTACACGCGTATAGAAGTCTCTAAATTGCCACTTCGTTTGGCAAACTCCATAAATTAAGGGAGAGTTACGTAGAATTCCTCCAAGGCCTCCGAAGGTGGCTAATGGTCACGCACGTCCGCTATAAATGCGAGTTGCGCCGGAGCGTTTCGGCTACGTTCGCATAAATCTGCTACTCTTTCTTTCTTTCTCTTTAAGACATGAGACATTATATACTGCGCACGCGGAAAATGATATACGCGAGCGTAAACGTAACCGGACGGACTTTCTGTCTCGTGTCTACAAGGGCGATCGAGAACGGGATTTTCGCGCCACTGTCTCTTATTGCTTAATACGATCTGCGTTACAAAAACCCGTACATTATTCAGCTGGTTTTTGCCGTTTTTGCGCTTAATACGTCAGTAAAGTGGTTCGATAGCTTTAATTATACCTCCGTGGCTTTTAATATTGGAATTTTTATTATTTGCACTACGATCGACATTGTGCGTAAGAATCCTTTCGAATAAGGATAATACCAAGGATTACGGCTGAGCGAGGACGACTTACGCTTGGAGAACTCGTTACAAAATAAATGTCGCGGGAAGAATCGCGCGTGAACAAATCCGGTCGTGCGGATTATTTTAAAAGACGGCACATTTGTTCCGTTAAACGCGTTCGAGTATGATCGCGTTTTTCATTCCTGCTTAACATACCATCACGGCTGTCACGTGTAACCGACGATTGCACGGCAAAACAATGATACTTTGCGGCGACAACGTTTGCGGTTGCAGGTAGTTGATTAAGCTTACGTTTCCTATCGCGGAACGTAATTACCGATGTATATGTGTGTGTGTGTGTGCGTGCGTGCGTGCGCGCGTGTGTGTGTGTGTGTGTGTGTATCGTTAATTGTCGATCTCATTATCGGTCATATTCAATGTTAAGCTATATCATCAATGTGACTTTCGATCAAGGAGCAAAGAACAAGGTAGTAGCTCATTAAGTGTTACATAGGAGAATGTTAATATCTATTTCTAGAAAGTGAAACGAGCGGAATTTCTAGTGTTAACGGAAGGTTCATTGAACGTGCAGGGAACGCCCATGGCATGGTAAATAATCTTAATCTTCGGTGAGAGTAATCCTTTTCTCCGGGTTAAGGTTTTAACCTTCGTTGCAGATAGATTTATCGAATTTATTGAACGAGCTGTTTACTCGGCGGCATTATGAAAACTTGATTTTCGCGCAAATATTTTTCGTACATATCGAACATATTACACAACAGTTAAACGTAATAAATTTATTGTTTAACTGTTATTATCTTCCTGCGATCATACGTCATTTTTTACCGCATAGATCTTTCGGAACCAGATTAGAAGACTTTTTCTTCCTTTTGCGTTTTTCGCTAGCAGGTGAGGTCGTTCTCCTTTCTTTTCCTTTCTCTTTGTCAGACTTACTTCCAATCTTTCTTTTATCGGTAAATAATGGTAATGACCTCAAACACGACGACAACGATCATTCCGACTGTGTGATAGCGAAAAGGAAGTCCGATAGCTGCCTTTCCACTTGTGAATGCAGGTAGGAGTAGAAACACGCGTGACGCACGCTTCCGTCTGTCTTATTGCGCGCGAATGTTAAAACTAGATCAAGCTTTCACGATCTCCCGACATTACCGAAAGAAGTGAAACCACCCGGGCTGATGTGCACAGATGCCCTGACCACCGCTCTGTTACGCTAAAACTTGCTCGGCCGAGCATGCAACGAAACAATCGATGATTCTCCGACATATCGCAAGACTTTCGCCAGGAGATCGTGGAGGAAACTCAATCTGGCATCCACAAATTATTATCGTTGCTTTATGACAAACGTCCTTGCCCGGTTTAAGAATTACATAATGCAACTCTTGTCGTTACGCGCTGCCTTCATGTATCTTCGATCCCTTGGCATTCAAGAACTCTTTTTATTGTACGAATCCTTATTATTATAATAGTATACCTTTTATAAATCGTTTATATTACTCATACATATAAATTTATGTGTGTGTGTGTCTTTCTTTATTTTATTTATTCTCGGTTATTCAAATGAAATCGTGGGTTTATGTAAAATTTAATTTTCGCATTGCTTGTCTTTAATTCTTTTTAATCTTTCATTAATTAGTAATAGATTATTGACAAATATAAAATACTTTTTTAATATGCCACGCTGCCTTTTTTGCGCATTAATTGTTTAATACACTAATATTTGTTTTAAGTATATCTGTATTTATTTTATATGTGTATATTAATAGTTGTAAACAAAATAATGTTTGCGTATTATCGGAACTTTTTATTGAATATGGGAAACATTTATTTAAGTCGCATTTTCTTTCAATGCTAATAAGATTTACTTGTATCATTTACTCTGTTATTACTTGTTAAAAAAATTTTTTGCATAATAAATTACTTGTTTATCGATAAATGTGTAATTTTTTGCATAATAAATTACTTGTTTGTCGATAAATGTGTTAATATAGCTTTATTAGTAAAGCAAAAACAATCTGTTCATTAAACCATTAATCTGTTATACTTTGATTTTTCTACCTTTATACATATAGTAAAAAAATATCTTTTGCTAGCAAATTATAATTAAAAAAATTCTCAAAAAAACTATTTTGCAATAAATAAAAATATTATAAAATTCTATAAAGTTAAATAAATTTCCAGTTTTTAATTTATATTAGTGATTATTCTTATCTTTTAAACAATAATAGATCTTTTGTCTCTGCGATTTTCAATTGTAATCAGAATATTTCTTAATAATAATCATATGTAATTATGATTTGGCTTGTTTTAATTAGATCATTATTTTATGAAGAATATTACTGTGCATTTAATTGCAGTCGATAATCAGGCACTTTAGAAGAGCGCAAAAAATCTTTTGGCTTATGAGCTATAAACGCACCAATTAAATATGAAAATCATACACTAGATAATTAAAGGTTTAAAGAGAAATATCGAGAGAGATGCTATTTAAAAAATTTCCAATCAGTTAGTGCATAATGTGCACATTTTTTTTTTAGAAGTTTGATAAATATAAACAGATTAGATAAAGTGGCATTTTCCTATTAGAAAATATTAAATACGTTAATATTTATCTTTTAATTACATTTTTATTTATTAAACATTAATATTTATTAAACATATCTACGTATCTTCGCTTTATACATATATTAATAATTTTTGTAAACACAATAATGTTTGCGTATTATCTAAAATTTTATTGAGTACGTGAAACTTTTATTTAAGCCTCATTTTCTTCCATGCTGATAAGATTTACTTATATCTTTTACTCTTTACGACATATTTAGCGCTAATTGCGTGTTAAGAACACCAAAGTAAGTATTGATGTCTATTGACGTTACTTCGAAGAAGTAAAAAGAATACAATAGAAAATCTTATTTGCCCGGGAAATATATTTTCTTTCATTCAAATCAATTTTTAAATTCAATCAATCAATTTTTATTAACAAAAGCTCTTTATATATTAGTATACCTATTTCGCGCAATCTTTAAATTCTTTCTATTAAAATACTGTTAAATCCGATAATCGGCTTTGTTCTTTCCATCTAGGCGTAATAAAAATTAATGTGGATAGGAATGGAATCGTTGCGAAAAATTGGGCAAAAATTATTCGGTAATCGCGTCCAACACGTGTGCGCACAAGCTTCGCCTTTTGCCGACGTTAAACTGCTTTCACAGGATTGCTTCAAATTTCGAAATGATCCGTACCGACCGTATTATCTTGAGCAATATTCCTGAAAAGCAATACTTCTGGCTAAGGAAGAACTTTCCATTTTCTTTTTACGGTGCGAAAAACATCGTGCAACTTTAATAATTAAAATTCCATAATCTCTGCTGAAATTTTATGCACTGAATTGTGAACGCATGATAGTAGAGAGTGCATGATAGCTATGGTATTTCCTTATCGAATTTTGATAATTTTAATTATGATAATCAATGAATTATTAAATTGTGGGGAGAACATTAACAAAGCATTTGCTGTCAAATAACTTCCCAAGATTCGCGCCAGATTCCTGAAGTTATACTCGCTCGCTCGCCACGCAGATAATGACATAGCGAAACAACGCGTATGAACAATGCAAGGTAAAGAGGAAAATAATGATTGCCCGTTCCGCATTGTCGAACAGTGCGACGAAGAGTACCTTAAACCGTTTTGCGTTACCGCAAAATAAGCGGTACAGGATGCAACAGGTTTGGTGTTTCGAAACGTCTGATAAAATTTTCAAATTTGAAAATAATTTGGACGTCCAAATGATTAGTTACGCAATTGTTGGAACACTACCTTTATTAATTCGTACTCTCTTGCGGTTCTAACTGAATATGTACAATTTATCATTGTATGACTTTGAACTTTTGATATCAAATTTTCACGCAGTCATTGTACCATGTTCTTTAATATTTTTAAAAGAGACACATTAGCCATAAAGATGAGATAAACATTTTATCTACATTCATAATTTTAACAATATCTCCCTGATAATTAAGTGTTTTCGACAGTCTCTAAACTGCAAGTAAAAGAACGTTCTGACAAAGCGAAAAACAGAGATATGACAAGAGTATTTCTAACATATTATAATATGACAAGAAACAAAAATTATTGGAAACATAGCTTAACAAAATGTAATCTTGCATGAATAATATATAAATAAAAAAAGTTATTGTACGACAAACATTAATTAGTAAATGTATTAATTATCTACGTTAGTATATATGCGCAATTGATGATTCAGATGCACACTTTGTCAAATTCCATAAGAAAAGAAATATATATATATATATATATATACAAGAATTAAAAGAAATATATACAAAAATTGATTATTGCAAAAAATATCCCAATATTACTTGATTTCTAAATTTTTACACAATACACTACAAAGATTAATTTGCAAATTTATAAATTATATCTATAAAACTCACCCGTTAAATTCTTAAAAAAATCAATTCTGCAAGTCTCAAGAGATCATGTGTTTTTAAAATCGGACAATTTCTAAAAGTTTCATCTTCTTCTGTGTAAATGATGTAGTGTGTCTCGATATATATTGAACATTGATTCTAATAATGTGAAAACTGTTGACGAAGTTTCTATTCTCCAAGGACTCGTTTCCGCGATGCTTCTAAGTGGTACACGAGAAATCGGTCAGTGCTAAGCTTTATGGCAGGAGCTGTTAATGTTAAGTAACACGATTACTTTTAATATCATGTTAATAATCAATCTACGGACGATAAATCATATTTTCACAAGAAAGATTTCTCGATACATTATGCTTAATTGTTATGGCTAATTTATCTGCTCTGTATTTAAGTATGTCAAGTTTTATATATATATATATATATATATATATATATATATATATATATATGCATAATATCTAGGTCATATAATTTTAATGCGTTACATAAAATCATACATATTTTATTATTACATACACACACACACACACACACACACACACACACACACACACACACACACACACACACACACACACACACATATTGGTTATATTATAATCTCAGGATTAGTTTGTCTTGTTTAAAAAAAGCAATAGATATATAATAATTATATATTTTTATATTAGTAATCAATGTTCAATTATGCATGATTAGCATATAATAATTTCATTTAGATAAAGCATTATTTTTGTCATGAACAAATCCTTTTCTTTTTCTTTATAGAGAAAGGGAAAAAAGAGACAGAAGAAAAGAGAAAGGGAAATAAAGAGAGAAATAGAGAGAAATAGTAGTTCAAAGGTTAAGATTTTTATATAATGTTAGATTTCTTTGATTCGCTAGATTTTTTTATTTATACATATTTTTATTTTTTATTAAATTAAACTTCTTTTAATTTTAATTTTTGTATAAAATCTGCAAAATTAAATTTTATCATCTTAATCGACTTAAGAATAAATATTTAAAGCATTATTGAAATTTTGAGATCAAATTGTGATGTTGAGATTTACTAAAGATACACATCAATATAAGTCGATACAATCGTAGATACATGTATAATCGAGCATAATAACGAGATTTACACGGATAAATGATATTAATGATTTGGAAAAGAGATAATTCTGAAATAAATTTTTTTTAAGGCGATACATTCTATAAATAAATCCATTATGTGATTATATTATTTGCTTACTGTAATTTGAAAATACCATTTAATAAAATTGTTGTAAAAATAAAGATTTTTAATTTTTATCTATTTTTTTAGCTTTTTCAATAATTGGAAAAATTTTTAGTTTTATTTTTTCAATCCTTTTACTACCGTATTAAAGATTAGAATGTCTGATTCAATGAATTAAACTTCTTTTTTTGTTACATTTGCAGATTATTTCGATTTTATTATATATTTTTTAATGCGTACAATACGATATTACATGACCGTGTTCTTGGGCCACATTCTTCGTCGCTTTCGGATGACAAATTATTCATATTTACTTACATAATACATGCCCAATCGTCGTCCTCGTCGTTTTCGCCGTTGACGTCTTCGTCGTTGTTGGATGTTCCTCGAGTGCACGCACAACCGGGTTCATTAACTGACCAGTAAAATCCGTCTTTATGTAACTCACAAGTTCTCTGAGAAAGAGAGTTGGAAGAACAGCGAAAGAAATACCGGACAGATTTCTCTATCCGGTTCTCTATCAGATTTAAATTATATGTCTTGATCCCGGTCAAGATATCTTCGATACCCTCGTTTTTTCCTCAAAATTAACAATCAATTATGAATGAAGTCATCGAATGTCAAAATAAACACAGAATGTCATTCCATTCGCTGTCTGTCCCGACACGCCGACCTTACTAGGTCGGAGAATATCGAGGCGGTCAATAGATCAAAGAAGGCATTTGTCGATTTATCTAAAGACAATTTGAAAATGATCGAGAATTTGTAACGATCATGATAGTTTTTTAAAGTTCACTTTTCGTAGACGCATCACAAAAGAACGTAACTTTTATTTTTTTTCTCTCTCTCTCTTTGACAAAAATGAAACGACTTGCAGTAACCAGTATCAATCACAGTCGCGATTGCACTCGATGCGAAGATCACTCGTTGCGTCTTCGCGAATAAATCCTGTCGGGCGGTCGCAAGTCCCCTTTTTAATTCGCGGATCGTCGATATAGAAAAGAGAGAGAAAAGAAGAGAAAGAGAGAGAGAGAGAGAGAGAGAGAGAGAGAAAGAGAGAGAGAGAGAGAGGGACACAATAATGGATTATGCGGATTCTGAACGAGGGACAGAAGAAGGAGATAAAGATAAGAAGTAGATTAAGGAAGGAGAAGAAGGCAGGAGATTGATAATAAAGACAAGGCAGCTCGACGTGACGTTTGGTTGTACGCGCGCGGTCCACGATCTGTCGAATAGCGAGCGAGGAGATAGTGCGATGTCGTATTACCGCTAGTAGAGACCACCAGGTGCCCACCGAGTACCCATCGAATGTCGGTGGTAGGGAAAACGCCGCGCCGGGACTCGGATAGCGAACGTATGTGAAACGCCACCGGCTTAGTCGATTTCGCGAAGAAACATCGGTGGACGATTGCATTTAACGTGTTTTGCATACTCGTACCGGAATGTCTTTGAAAACTTCATGACAGTTTCTCACATACTGACATTATGACAATTTTTCACGTAGATAGAAACTTCAGAAACTTAAAATACGCTGTACTTAATAACTTTGAAATGTTAATCAAATTTCTAAAGTTATATAATATATAGTTCACCGCTACACATGTATTAATAAACATTAATTCTAATTAGAAAGTAACTGTCTTGTTATATATATAATAATAAAAGTATCATTCCTTAATGGATTAGCTTAACGAACAAACATGGCTAAAAAGTATAATATTAAAGCGCACATCAAATTTCAAAAATTCCAAATATCCACTATAGTATTTGAATTTTATCGATAAAAATGATTTATAATAAGTCTAATTGACTACGAGTCATTTGGAGGCACTTTTATCAATAAAAGTAGATTCAGAATTTTGGATCTTTTTATTTTAATTCTAACTATTTCATATACATTTTTATACATCATTGATCAGAAATAATTTGAATTTGAAGATAATTCCATTCGAATAATAATAAAGATAATATCAATCCTTCCATAACCATTTTTATAAGACTAAATTATTGAACGCTTTCGCAACAAATTAGAATTGACTTACTACTTATACATATTATTGTAAATTAAAATACAAAATAGAGGAAATCTAATATTTTTTAACAATGTGATATATTTTTTATTTAATAAACCTGTGTCTACAAGAGTTGCATTATAAAATTATTTCTGAATGCTACGTGCAAAGTTAAGTCTATGCTGCTAAAAGCATAGCGCATTTTGCGCTGCTAATTTTCCTCGCAGGTCACGCTTGCTGCTGTTATGCGTATACTCTGATTGATCTGTTGCAGTTGCAGTTTTTTTGCCGTTTCATCTCTGCGATGATAGATCTCATGTTATTTCCTCCTCGTATGAGTATTCTCGGCGCATGCAATATATTTATAGCATAAACAAAGTAGTAGTTATTATCTTTATTTCAACTTTTTGCCACGCTCTACCTTCATGTTGAAATCAATTAATCAATTCCTCGTCGCAATACTTGTGACTGCGATCCGTGCAGAATGATGTTGCAAGCAACGCAAGAAAACCGGAAATAGAACACGCTTCGTATATTCACCGCGAGAGTCTCGTGATTATAGTTTTCAAGGCGACTGAGACGATCGTCGTGCGAGTCTAGGATTAAGGGCAGCGAAACCGCAGAAATGCAATTGAAGGTAGACGAGTTATCCAGGAAAAATCCAGGATGTCATTTGTAATCACATCAAATGTTACGTTGGGATATTAAAAATTACCTATGTGTCGCGCTCAATGTTAAAACGAATAGAACGTACGAGTATAATATCGAAGACAAGTGTCTTGTACACGTAAAATATGAAGTTGCAGCGTCTTAGAAATCATCTCGGAATACACTATGAGAAAAGGTCGTAAGTGCATTTCCCCGTGAAACGTGTTATTTACAATGAGAGGCGATGATGAAATAACAGTTTTGTAAAACATATTGTTTGTTTCGAAGAAATACTAAAGATAAATACTAAAAAATAAAATTACTTATCTCACAATATAAGATTCGATGATTATTCAAATGCTCAAAGTGCATTTATGATCGATAATCCTTACGTACATTCGATAACTCTTTATTAAAAAAAACTTTCATCAATTAATAAAAGAATTTATAGATCTATAGTTGCTGAAAATTAAAAAAAGTTTATTAAATCATTCGCGTGTGATGAGAAGACGTTATTGCTACAGAAAGACAATGCTCGTTATGATAATGAATTACATCCCGTCAAACCACTTTAATGATAAATTAGCAATTCAAAATCTCTTAAAGAACTACTTGAACGACTTCAAGAAACACATCTTTTTCCTCAATATAAAAGTTGATATCCTCAATACAAAAGTTCAAAATTTATTATAAATAAATGACGCTGTACATGGAATAGTTCATAAATCTATTTTATGCAAACATTAAATGGCAAAGATACATCAACCATTTTATCATAAAGCAATATATTTTGCTCTACAAATAAGACAATATGACAATAAGACAATATGATCTATGCTAACAAAAAAGTTGAAAATAAAATTTTTTATCCGTATTTCATCAGGTAATAATATTTCATTAGAAACATAATTATATTGATGATGTGTTTAATGTGTGTCATTTTTGATGTGTTATAATCTATGATGAATTTATCTAAATTATCTAAATTATTATATTCTAAGTCTTATTATTTAAATTATTCAATTTTATATCGCGTCAAGCCTCTCTAAAAAAGATGTCTTAAATATGCTTATCGATACTGAATTAATTATAATTATAAAATTAGTTTAGCAACAAGCAACAATAAAGTGTATTTATTAAAATTGTATTTGTTTAATAAAATTTTATTTAATAATACTTGCACTATTATAAATTAAAAATTTAATAAACTTATATACATAAATAAAAAATAAAAAATTATTTAATATCATTGTTAAAACATTACCTTATTATTAGTATTATACTTATAATATTATATAGTATTATATTTAATTGTTATTCATACATTTAGATACACATATTTGGTATTATAGATAGCATGATTTATAAAAATAAATGAAAATATTTGAAATAGTAATTTTATTGTTAATGTTTATTTCATTATATGCATTTTAGCATATTTATTTCTCAATTTAAATAAAATATAAGACGTATCCTTGCAAGAATTCGATTCATTGATAAATATCTCTATATGAAATATTCAGATTATTAAAAAATCTGTAATTGTGTCTAAAAAAGATGTATTGTTAGTATATTAAATAAATTTGGCAAATATTTCAGAATTTTAATGGTTAAAAAAAAAAAATTGCCAATAATATTGCAATAATCATAAAACCGTAAAACATAAAATCACCAATGAAATATTGTGTAAAAAACGATATAAAATTTCGTATGTTAAATTTCGCATATTTGAAAAAAATTAGTAAAAAAAAGTATCGATTATTATCAGCCATTATTTTAATTTTTTTTTTTGCAAAACGAACATTTAAATATTAGCATTTCTAAAAGAGTTGGACGTTTATATAAAATATTTATGCAAATAATATGTCTATAATATATTTATATATCTATACTATATGTAAATAATGAGTAATCTATGGATCATTAAAAATTCGCATTTTGTTTCATATGTTTTCAATCATTTACATATAAAGACAATTTTTAGGATGTTACATTCGCAATGATACTAAAGTTATTTTTTCCATATGTATGTTCCTCTAATAAATAATCAAGTATAAATAATAAATAAAACTTTTGCAGCAATATGTATGTGATATATTATTGCATTATATACATGCATATATATATATATATATATATATATATATATTTATAAATTGTTTATACAATACTATAATATATTAAATTTATAAGTTTACCGTACATATATGTGTAAACTTATAAATTTAATGTTATAATATTAACTTTATAATTTAATATTATAAGTTGATTAATATTATAAGTTGATTCTTCAGATATATTTTGTATGAATTTTAAAAAAACTTATAGTTGATAATAATCAATATAGTCAATACTTTTCTATTATTCGAGTTTTCGTAGCACCGACGATTCCGACCATCAGATACAATACGCAAATTTAAAAGACATCTTAAAGATATATTTTTCAAGAAGCTTCAAGAATCTTTAATAAAACATATTTTTGAGGTATTTCATGGTTTTTAAAAAGATATCTTAAAGTTATTTTTTATGACATTCTTTGGAGCTTGTACAACTATTTACATTATCGACTGTAATATTTATCGAAAAGCAAAACTTACCGATTGAAATACATAATTTAAGAGAAGTTATGAGAATGTCATACCCGCATTTTAGTTAGTATCCGTCTATATATAGCATGTTATCCATCGAAAGTTTCCGTAGACATGGCTACGTAGTTCAATATACGCGTTTTATGCACATAGAGGCGCTGGTAGACGGATTCTAGCTTAAAATCTAAAATGCGGATATAATAGTTCGAAAGTTTCTCATTGATTTATTGGATAATTCTAGTCTCTGCCTCGTATTTTTCTCTTGTGTTGTGTTACACATTGTGAACACATTTTCATATCATTATAAATTTTTATTTTGTCATAAAATAATTTAATTTATGGGATCTGAAAGATGCCACTAATCGAAAAATGAGAAGCCCCAAAAACGTCATAAATCGAGTCATAAGTGTCGGTCCACAATAAGTATTTAATTTTTAAAGAAGTAAGAAATTAACCAATTATAATCGAATATGAAAAGAATAATCAACTATGATTGGTCAATTTCTTACGATTTAAAGATTAAATATTATAGACCGACACTAAGCATTTTAAGGATAAAGCAGGATTCAGAATTGATCACATCGTTAATTGGTCAATTAAATATAAAATTTTTTCATTGGTGGTTCACTAGAAAATTCCTAAATCAGCCAATGTGAGTGGACGTAATCAATCTCAATATATCAAACTGAATGTATGCAAATTAATATCGAAAATAGCACCATATAGGTTTTAGATTGAAAAATAAAATTTAAATAAAGTTATCCTTTACTAATAAAATTCCTCCATTTTAATCAATATAGTTTAATTTTGATCTCGGTTGAATTCATTTTCTATCTTTATATAATTCTATAAATTAAAAGAAGATAAAGGATAAATTGAACAGAGATCTATATTGATGGAAATAACAATAAAGCAGCCTAATTTATTAACCATTTATTTTAAAAACACCTTTACGCGTAACTGAATTCCAATTGAATATGTCCACTGTTTGACCATGTTGGACACAGCCACTTATAGCAACCGATGTTTAGGAATTTTCCAGTGGACCACTAATCAGAAAATTTTATATTTAATTGTTCAATCAGCAATTAGTATATTATCAATCCTTTTCCTAAATTTTATTTTATGTAAGCTACACAATCGACCAATCTTATTTCGAAACACAATTCACTACTTTTCTGCTGAACATTGCTAGTTTCTTTTTTCTTACTCAAAATTAACCAATCACAAATTCAAGGAACGTTATGACATTTTTCACATTAGATGATCAATCGATTTTCTGTATCTACGTATTATGTAAATCCATCTTTATGTACAGCTTGCAGTAACCAGACTAGTGTAGTATCGGTTACTATACTTACTGCACGTATGCTGAATAGTGTGCCTTTCTCGTCTTCAGAAAGTCGTTTGTATTCATATTCAGGTTCGCGTGTCAGATTTTTTGCAAGCAATATTAATAGTAAGCAGCTGGTAGGTGTAGTTACAGTATGTCTATTGTCGATAGAATCTGTTATTACCAACGTAATTTAGAAACCTGCGGTGATAACGAGGATCGGGTATGTACATGATATTTGAGTTCAATAATCCACTTAAATAGTATGCAACTGTATCCTACATAAACTCGATTATTCATAATCATGGATCAACTAAATAGTATTTGTTAAAATCACTCTTGTAAAAATCATTTTCTCTATCACACATATTGCCACGTTTTTCTTTTTTAAGGTCTTTTTGCAAATAATATCTTTTTTGATAAAATCTTTCTTTATTATTAATAACGTGACGATAAAATACAAATTAAATAATACGATAATATAAATATATATTTAAGATACATGTTCCTAAATTATAAAATATCTCGTTTCTTTTAGTTTTAGAATAATTATAATAACAAAAATAATTGCTATTACGAGCCATTTAAATCACAGAAATATTTTCAAATGATAATTGCCCATAATTATATTAAATATAAGTATATTTTAATTTCTTTATATATTTTTTTATTATTTTATATAATTAGATTCTTTTAAATTTTTTAAAGAAAAATTTAATTACTGGCTTGGACATGGGAATATTCTGCCATGTTTTATTTATAATTTGTGACAAGAATATAAATTTTTTTCCACAGATATTACATTGCATTTCAAAATTGTACAAGCTACCTGTAACAGTGCAGCATCTTCAAGAGACGGGAGTAGGAAGGACAGTGAATAGTTTCAGAAAATATTGTGACCCTGTAGGTAATGCTGCTAAATCTCTAGTTTGCAAATGGAAGAATATGGTGGCAGATGATAGAGATTCTAGTGATAAAGAAGATGAGGATGAAGCTCGTGAAATAGACAGTCCAGATAGTCCTGAAAATCAAGCTGATAAAGGCTCAAGATCAGGTGATATAGAAGAAAGTGATTCCTTATCAGATCAATTATCAGAATCAAAATATACGCATAGACATAAAGAAAGCAAGAATAAATTATCTACGCATAGTGTAGTACATTTGTCTAAGTTAAAATCAGAAGAAAAACAAGAAATGCATGAAAAAAGTAAACCTTCTTCCAAACATCATTCACACGGTGAAAAAAAATCCAAAGAATCAAAAAGCGGTAAAACTAGTTTAAATAAAGAAACTCATAGTTTAACAAAGCATAATCATAGCAAAAATGATGATTCAAAAAAGATTAGCGATAGCAAAACTAGCCAGGTTAATGAGGATAGCAAGAAGAGAAAAGTAAATGACTCCAGTTCCTTAATGAAGGAAAGCAAAAAGAGGAAACTATCAGATAACAAAAGTGATGATGAAAAATCTCAATTATCTATTTCGGAACATAATCGTTCCCATCTGAAATCTGGAACTCAAATAGAGGTGAAAAATAAAGTAGAAAATAAACAGCTTTTAGCAATTAATGATAAACAGAATATTAAATATAACATGTATTTGCAGGAAAAATCTAAAAGCAGTTCTAGTAAACTTAAATCCCATGAATCAAGCAAAACAAAGGACAGCAATGAGAAACAAAAACATAAAGAACATACTAGTCATAAAAAACATAATACAAAAAGAGATTCTAGCCATCATTCTAGCAAGGATATTTCGAAAGTCAGTTCCTCTAGTAGTAAGGATTATGTTAAGAACAAAGACAAAGATAAGAAAAAGGAATACAAGGAAGATAAGAATAAACATGAGAAGACAAAAGAGACAAAGATTAAATTAATCCAAGAAATAAATGGTGATGAAGGAATAGATTGTAATTCTGGTGTGTTGAAAAAATAATTTAATATCATATTATTCTAACGTTATTCTGTGTTATGTAATAATTTTATTATGTCAGAAAAGTAAATTTATGGGTTTGTATCCTATATATATGACAGCTTTTATGAGAACACTATATATATATATATATATATATATACACACACACACACACACACACACAATTTTAAAAAATTTTAATAAATTTTTAAAGTTTAAAAACAGTAAATAATTTATTTGAAATTATTATTTCTGTTTAATTATATTTATTTCATACTTTAATTATAATGTAAACTATTCAATACATTCAAATTGTGTTATTACCTTTATTATATTTTTTAAAGTTTAAAATAAATTTAGCAATTTATTTTATTAAATCCGAGTATTATTAATTTGTAGTTTTTTGATAGAAATGTGTAAAATTGTATATCATATTATTTAAAATATTGTCAGAAGATTGCGTACATCATTTATTTTTGTGCGCTTGAAACTTTTTTACACAGCAAACAAATATTATTTTTTACAAATATTATTTTTTTAAGTATATAACAAATAAATGACAATATATAACTGAATAAGCGCGTATTTTTATCTTGAACGGAGACGCAATAATTTTCATGAATTAATAATTATCAAATTATTAAAGATAAAATTTTTAAGTGAAGAGAAATAATTTAATACGAATTTTATAAAAATTTTTTTATCTTTAGCTTAAAAATTTCTCTTATCGAATTCAAGTTCAGATATTAAATACTATATTTCTAGATAAACATTATTTTATAGTTATATTGACTAATATTAAGCTATTACATATGCAGGATATTTGAAGAAATCATAAAACACAATTAAGCTTTGAATAATTTAAAAAAATATTTTTGAAAAACTGAAATAATTAGCTTATCAGACATAACTCGGTAGTATCATATTTTTTTATTTATTTTAGGTGCAAGTTTTGCAGAAGCACTTGGTATGTGCTCCATACCTCAGCCAAAAAAACGTCAAAATAATTTATCTAATGCAAATCCTAATAGATTAATTAAAACAGAAAGGATGTCACCACCCGCTAACAATAAAAAGATGCCACCTGTGAAAACTGAGCCGGAATGTGGCAATAATTCAAACGTAATTTTTATTAGTTCATTATTTAAATCTAATGTAAAAAAATTATTTCTAAATTAAAAATTTGATTACAGCCACCATCCCTTTTAGCACCCAACTTAAAGTTGGAACCGCTAAATGTGGATCTAGCGTCTACATTACCTGAAATCAGTCCCAATTATAAACCACTGCCATATATTAATCCTATACATCGTAAAGAAGAATCAAAGCCTGTTGATGACATCATTTATGTCAAGAATCAAAGGTAGGCATGCATTTTTTACAACACAGATGCTGAAATATTTTATTTTTAATATATTAGAAATTATATTTAATAATATTAATTATATATATGTATACATATTATTTATTCTTGTCCCAGAACAAAAGTATATTCTGGTAATAAAGTTGGTTATACAAGTGTGCCGTCATTGTATGAAATGTGCATCAGAGTGTTGATAGAAAATATTGATGGTGAGCATTTTTACTTATTGCATTGAAGAAACTAAGCACATCTTCATAGTTTATATTTTAATGATATTAAATGTTTTTGTTATTAGCACTCGAATTTACTGGTGGCGTACCGTATGATATATTAAAGCCAATCCTCGAACGTGCAACAGCTGATCAATTATTTATGTTAGAGCATCATAATCCATACCTCATAGAAGATACAGACATATTATGGCAATATCATTGTAATCGAGAATTTAGAAATAATGAGAGACAAGAAATGGAGTCGTGGCGTGAAATGTACATGGTAAGTCAATTAAAAATTATAAAAGAATAATAAAAAAGTAGACATATTGATATATATTAAACACATACAACTTATCTTATTAATATTATTAATGTTATGTAGCGTTGTTTGGACGAAAGAGAAGCGAAACTGAAAACACTTACTGCTAATATCAAACAATCTATAGATAAATCCGTCCCAGTAAGATCGACTAAACTTGCATATGTAGATAATGTTGTGAAACCACCACGGAATGTATTAAAAAAACAGGCAAAGTATGGGACAGCTAATGCCACTCCTGCTACCGTCTCCAGTGTAAAGAAAAAGTTAGCTGGTGGAGGTGCAACTAATAATGCAACAAATATTGCTGTACCACCACCGCCAATGTCTCGATTTAAAGCATCAAGTATGTATTTATTTTTAAGATTGAATTCGACTATAATTTGGTATTATTTAAATTATGTTTGACATGTTATATTTATTTTAACGAATAATTTTGTGTTTTTATTAGCATCAAGTAGTATGAAAAAGACGAAAGCACCACTCATGGCAAAGGCATTGCAGTTAATAAAAGGTCGTTACAAACGGTAGTGATGGCAGTAATATTTCACGAATATTACAAATCCTTGATCATTTAACCCTACGATTTGTTTATTTATCGCTATAGCTTATCAATTATTTTATTACGAAATAGATTCCGCACATTTTTTACGTAACATTCTCTTTAAATATTCGTGTTCGAAGAATCATGATTGAGGACTATATTCGCGTATAATAATTCAAATAAATAACAACAAAACTAATTGCAATTGAATACAAAGGAACTTATTGTTTATTCATTCCAGTAAAATGTAATACTTTCCAAAACGTAAATAAGTCTAATAATCATGATGATTTACAAATTTACATATAAGAAATCATATAAAAAATACACATATGAAACATATAAGAAATTTATATCAGCTGTACAGAAGCTGACAATAAATTTTTCCTTTTTCGAGGAATTTCTAGATCTTGAAATCTATTTAATTAAAAACTATAGACATATAGATTAAATAAACTTTTAGGTTATTCTATTTTTAAATCATATTTATGGGCTTGTACATGTTTTTAGATTTTCAATTTTTAGATTTTTTTTAATTTAGGAATGTTTTTGAAATTAAATTTTGAATTTACTTTAATAAAGCATTATGATTGTATACTGAATCACGCGATAGCGTATTTTAAATGTTGCTGTGATTTTTCGATTTCATTAGTTACATTTTTACTGCATAAATTCTGTAAATATATTTTGAAAAGGTAACGAAGAGAGAATAACAATTGGCTATATTAATAATCAACTGTCATGTAAATGATGTATGATTGTGATATAAAAAATTCTTATTTGACTAATTCTGATATTATAAATTTAATAAGAGTACAAATATATAAGATATCTCATTAATTTTATTTGATGTTTGTCGTCGAATAAAAAAATACCCTGAATTCTAAATTGATTTCTATGTGATACATCTATATGTATACACACATATACCAACAGATACGCATATAGAACTTTTTGTGCACGTGCGCGCACGTGTATGTATGTAATTCTTTTTTTTTTATCTAATATTAAATCAGATAAAACAAAAAGTTATTTTATTTAATCGTAAATTAATAAATATGAGATATCTTATATTTCTGCTGGAAATACTATGCATACAAATTATATTAAATTTTTTATTTATGTATTTAATCAAGTTTTTATATATCTGTATTTTTATCGCATTGAATATAATCGAATAATATTTAATAATACATGAAAACTTAAAATTAAACACATCTAATTGAAAACGATAAGAATATAGATTTTATTTTTATTCTCATCTTTTTTAACCTTTAATATTTTCGCAGATTGATGTATTTCATATATGTAAAATTATATCTTTAAAAAAATTGTTCCTTTTATATAAATCTTAATAACTTTTTATTTTTAATAAAATGATTTTATTAAAATATAAAATGTTCAATTTATTTATTTTGACTATATATATAAATAATCTGAATAAATTGTATACTTTAATATTACGATAATTTAGGTAGAAAAATAAAAGAGCATGATAACATATTATCATAGAATTATCACATTTTCTTTCAACAATAATAACAATAAAACAATTTTTTATATCACTCTTTGTATCATATAAACCTTTAAGGTATAAATAAATTAGAATATCCGACTATAGCTAATTCTAAACATTTATTTAAAGACAAATTTTATTAGAATAACAAGTATTTTATATAGTTTTCTTCCTTTTTTTGTCTCAAATTAAAGCTTAATTTTTTAATTATGAACTGTTTTATATCTATTGATAAGTTAATGTTTTAGTTAAATTAGTGTTTTAGTTTAAAAGATGGAATAAATTATCATTCAATAAAATTTATTCATCACTATATCAAAAACTTCTAGCTATAGAATATGTAATAATTCTATGTATTTTAAAATGTATGCATAACGTATATATTTCATATTTAAAAATATAAATTATGTAGATTACTCAAGTCTTTATTAGTGCAGTAAAATAATAAAATGTTTACATTATAGGTATAGAACAGAAATATAAGCTTATATAAATTTGTTCATATTTTTTCTTGTAAGGTATACTTTTTAGCTGTAGTAATAATTACATGCATGTAAATTATATAATAAAAATATCAGTTTTATATTTTTGTACAATACATTTTAATTATATCAAATGATAAAGATAGTATAAAAGTATGTTAATATAACCAATATTAAACAAATATAATCCTTAATTAAAAATTGAACATTACAAAAAAATTAATGAATATATTATTGAGAATATTAGAATTTTATATTAAAAATTGATTCAATAAAAATAATCTTATGCAAGATCATTTGTTTAATTCCTATTGAAATATTATTATTCCTAAATAGCGTAGAGAAATATACAAAATATACAATTTATTTATATGTAGATGTATATGTAGATACATAAATAATATTAATATATTAAAATATATTAAAATATTTTATTAGAAATAAATGTAAAGAAATTTTTATGGCCAAAAAATATTGGCTATTCTTGGAAGAATGAGAGCAATACCAACAGTAGAAAGGAGATTTACACTATGATTATCCAAAATCTGTCTACCGCAAATGTGTTTTACACCTTTCCCAGGTCGCTCCACTATAATACCCTTTTCATCTATTCCTAAAAGTATGCATTAATTATCACATAAAATAAAATGACATCTATTTAATTTGATACTAGGGATTATTTAAAAACTTTTCCAGATCTAAAACAAAAAAAAACATAAAGTTCAAAAGTACATTTATACTACCTGAATATTGTAAAGTTGCGCCAAGAATAGAATCTAAGATGCTGCCAAAGAATCCTCCAAATGTCGCGACGACTATGATGGGCCACTGTGGTGCTGCTAGTTGCAGTACGGCAGTATCAACGGTGTTTAATATCATGATATAATATGAAAATCCAATTACCATACCACCAACAATAGAACATATTAGTCCTATCCAAGACACACCACCATTTGTCCCTTGAGAAATAAAGTATAAAAAGTTCATACTAATTCATCAATCTTTTATTAATCTAAATTAACTATTATTAAAAGAAGTTAATTTCCATTAGCAATTTGCAAATCAAATTTGTGTGTGTGTGTGTGTGTGTGTGTGTGTATGTAGGAGAGAAGGGAGGAGAGGAAAAAGAAAGATTGAGAAAACTCCTTTTACTGTCAAAAAATTTACCTGCTTGCTAATATCCCAAAAGGCCATTATTCTTACCTCTTGGGACTCTTCTCCTTGTTGTAATAAGGAAAGGATCATTCGTGCCAATTACCGTACCAAGCTCGGAAGCCCAGGTGTCACCATTACAACATGCAAGTGCTCCTATGAAACATAAATTGTATTTTTGCAATAGCATTATGAAAAAAATTTTTTTAAGAGATTAAAATATTGATCATTACCTATTATACCAATGGATAACCATGAGCTTCGATATTCCTTATCAAAGTCAATTGGCCGTTCTCCACTTCCTACATCCAATAGATATAATAAAGCTAATTGTGTGGCCATGCCACCATTACACAAAACCTGAATCCAGTTCCGTTGGCCACCTTCTTTAAAATCAACTTCGATTTTCTTTTTTTGTGCAGACCGAAATTTTGTCACTTTTGATCCCGTGATGAAGAATGTTATGAGAGCGGTCAAATGAGCAAAACTTGAAAGTGTCAAAACAAAGCCTATAAAGAATCCTAGAAAAATAATTAATTATTTATAGTATCTTATCCTGATTTAGCATACGAAAAATGTATAAACAATCAAAACATTTTCATTTTTTATATCATTTGATTGCTTAATATATATTCTATATTTTCTTATACAGAACTAAAATTTCTATGAATATTTTGTTACCAAGAATTCCACCGCTGACATCTAAACTTTTCTTACGTAAGCCCCAAGATATAAACAGAAGTGGAATTACAATTGCAGCCAACCATCTCCACGGCGAAATTACTGAGTGTCCTAAAATAAAAATAAAATTTATTAAATGTTAAGAAATATTATCATTTAAATTTAATTACAGTTACACGTGCTATCCCAAAACTTCCGGATATCGCTCTTTTAAGAGCAGATTCTTTTTAAGCGGAATATTTTACGAAACGAAAATCCTAATGCGAAAATATCGAGGCTATAATAAGTTTTAAATTATTATTAGCGATTGGATTTATTGGAATCATAAAGTTGATATTTCGCGCGCTCATGCATGATTATGACAAATAGTAAAAGTGATACCACGAATCAGACTCTTTCAGTTGAGATCTTCATACAAATATGCAATGACATTTTTGTTAAAAAAATTATGTTTGCTTTTATACGGATATCCATTTGTACATATAATTAACATCAAAACATATCATAAAATTCATCAATTTACACTTGTAAATAATATTCAGTTCACTATTTTAATTGAAACTGACAGATGTTTCTTATAGTCTATTCTTTGAACAAGAAGTTCATAAAACAAACTTCTTTAATATTTTACGCATTAAAAACATGTGTTTTTTTGGTGCAAAAGTTCATTATTAAAGTCATATCAGTCATTTTTTTGGCAATTTTCATATTTAATAATGGTTTTGTAAGCCTTTTAAAAATAGTGGACATTTTGGGAATTCGTGTTGGGCGAACAGCAAAGACATTTGCCGAACAAACGAATAGACAGCGCATTAAAGACGCAAATCGTTACATGAGCTTTTCATTTAAAGAAACCAAAACTGCTCGGCAATTAGAAAAACAGACGGAAAACGATTTCTTTAAAGAAGAGGAAACATACATTATACTTAAAATCACACATTAAATCAATACTCGCACATTACTTTTATCTCACATCGTCGAAAAAATATCTTGATATGAGTCATATTTCATTTCATACTTTGTATTATGAAAATTGCAAAAATTATAAGTTATTAGACACGGTTATTAGCATGATTTATGTATAGTTCATTTTTCCTCTTTTTCTTTCCAAGTTGGAAAAAAAAGAAAAAATGAATCATACAAATTCAGTTAAAAAGAAAGAACTAGCGTCATTTCTTTTGACATAAAAAATCGATAATCACGTAAAATAATCTTATTTATTAAGAATAAATATTTTATATTAACATTGACTGATTTAACAATAAAAATTATAGGTCATTATATTTTCTTTTTTTACAAATATTCCGTTTTTCGCGCATTTCGCATTTCGCATTTCTCATTTCATAATAGCGACAGAAGATAATCTTGTAATCCTAAAATTTTTGGAAATAATCAAGATAAAGCAAAAAAAATATTAAATCTCATTTTAATTTATATAATATCCATGCAGAAAAAAAACAATGGAGCAATAAAAAAAAGCAATAAATAAGTGGTAAATTAATAATAAATTTCATAATTATATAATTAACGGTGACGTTTATTTATAAATGTTTAGCTTGGAAAACAATATATTTATGCAAATTCATGTGTTTAGGATATTTACAATCTAATCTATAAATTCTAATTAGATTCTTATAAACTTTTTTATTTTTAATTTAATACAATTCAATTTTAAATATATGATTATTTAATAATTGCCAAAGCAAAAAGAGAATTGTCTGTATTTTACGAGTCTGTTCTACCAATAGCAATTGTTTTATTGAAAGATATATTTATTTTGATATATTTTGTAATAATTTTCATTGTTTTCACATATCTAGACTAGCATTTTTATAGTCCTGCCATTGTTGTAGATAAAGCTAATAAATTAGAAAGGAAATATAAAGTTAAATTAGATAAATTAGATAAATTAGAAGATAGATTGAAACACGCGGTTTATATTCTTTTTCATTTTATTTAATAGAAAGATGTCGCTCTATTCGTCTTCAATTGACAGTGATAATTTATTATAACAAAATAAAAGAAATTAACTATATTATAATCTTCTCTCTCTCTCTCTCTCTCGAGCGTAAATTGTTAAAATATTTCAGATTATAGATGAAAAGCTTGGTTAGACGTATACAGGGTGAGACAATAAGTTATTGCCTCATTGTGCATATTGCTGATTTTTACGCTTGTGGTGTCATTAATTCAATTTCGACGGGAATCAGCTAATGGCGCATAAAAAGATATAAGCAGTAAGCGAATTAATTAAATCAAATTGATTAGATCAAATTAAAAATTATCGAAAAAAATTATCATTTTAAAACTTTCTGATTGATCAGTTTTCTTACTCCTTAAATTTTACACAGCTTATGTTTTCCTATAGTCTATTAGCTTAAAATGCTATAATCGACGCATAGAAACTTTCTTGCTTTCACCAAACTTCAGATACATATCGATTTCACTTGTCATCATATTTCTTAAGCACACCTTTCATGAGTCTTCTTTTCTAACCTAAAAATCATGCTCGCAACTATTGTTGGTTGCAGAAAAATATATCGCGATATGATGCGATTCAATTCAGAGCTATTTTATATAAACATTCTCCGATTTAACCTCCTAACTTTTACGAATACATTTAAGATCGTGCATAACGTATACAACACCTTCCGCAGAGTCGGTAGTGTTTGGCCAGAGTATCGAGTAAGCCACGTTCACTATCCAGAATAGCATCGAAATCGGAATGGCGCAAGCACTCAAAAGTACTGGTACCAGCACGCCAGAATGCCGGCTTTCCTTGCGGCTTCCAAGAGAGATCATCTCAAGGTGCACTAATCAGATCGCGACAGGTCGGTTTAACCACTGGAAGGCTGCGCTTTCCACCGGGATATCGAATTCCCTCCTCGAAATACGTAATATATCAACACAAAATATGCGCGCGTGTCTTTCTTCATAGACAGCAGTTTGACCCTCCGACACGCTTGAAGCACGTGGATGGAATAAAACGGGACAAGATGCAAAAAAAAACAAGGATGGAAGGTCAACATGGAATTTCGAAAGAGACGAACAGCGCTATCTGTTATGACTTTGTCTTTTTTGACCGGACATTTTTTTATCTTTGACATTTGCCGTTTCATTTCGAATCGAAAAACATGACAGTTGTATTTATGTAGTATAAAAAATAGATCTATAGAAAAATTTTATACACGCATACATATATATATATATATATATATATATATATATGTATACATATATACATGTACATATATATATATATATATATATATATATATATATATATACACATAAAGATTTGCATGTGTGATTTGCATAATATATTTTCCTGTGATATAGTAATCGTTCTCTTTTGAATCCGACATTCTTAGATCAAACGCATTATATTTTGATTATTTTTATGTTCAATAGCTTGATGTTTTTAAATACTGGTATAGAAATCAATTATAAAAATTAAATATATGAGTAATCAGATGTATCCGATAATTTTGGATCATCCTATACAGTTTCTTGATATGAAAGATGATCACTATAAGTTAACCGTAGGCTGGTAGAGCAGATTATATCGAATTGAAAAGTCACTTTTAAAAGTCAATATTATTTTATAATATATATATATATATATATATATATATATATATATATATATATATATATGGACAAAATACAGAAAAATTCATATGTGTAACATAACATACAGATATCTGAATACAGGATGTTATATTGATAAATTCTTTCTAAAATCTAAATTTAACAGATACAATATTGAAAGAAATATATGTATGTATGTATGTTTCATAAATTGGCAAAATATGAATAAAAAATTTGTGTACAATTATATTTTGGCTATTTACAAACATCTTTATTTTTGCTTTATACAATACAAAACAATGACTTAAATCTTAGCATAATTCTGTTCTCTCTTTACTGTACCTTAGCTTTTTTGTGTTATATTTTACTAGACGTATAAAAGATGTAGAGAACTTACAATAAGAATGGATACAAATTTAATAATTCTAAAGATTATATCGATGAATATACAAAAGCTACTAAATTTACTCAATTAATTATAATAATAATACGATTAAATGAAGTGTTGTACAAAATTTGAATAGTCAAAAATTGCAGTCAGTTACATATTTATATACAAAAAAAAAATGAATTACGAATGAATATTACATAATGACGTTCGTTGCGCTATATTGTCGCTATATTTTCGTTTTGCTAATTTAAAGAATTATAATAAATTATAGTAAAAGTTAATCGCAGCGCGCGAGTAAGCATGTACACTGTGAGCGATTTAATTATTGTGATCTTATACGTATATATTCCTAGAAAAATATTTCTATATTATGTTCAATCAACAATATTAAATATTAACATTTTATAACTGCCAAACCTTTTCAGTTGAGCGCAATGCACAAGTTACAAATCATTATAGACTATTTTTTTCAATTAACTGATTTCTACTGCATTGGAATCTTGCATAGAAAAGATTAGCATTAGTAAATCGCGCAACAGAATCATCGATATTTAAGTAAACAATCAAAAGTATATATTGTATTACATATATGCGTACGTTTGAATTAATCCAAAAAAGCTGTCTTTTTGAACCGCAAAAATCTTAGAAATCTTAGAAATCACACATTTTTTAGGAAAATAATTAGAAAGCATAAGATAAATAAATATTTTTATGCTATAATAAGGTTGCGCTGAGTATAAATTATTGAAAAGTAATATTTGAAAGACAAATCTTTAATCTTAAATTAGCAATCTTTAAATAATTTTAGATAACGCGAGGTATTACATGAAATATATTTAACAATAACTTTTATGATAACAAGTTTAATCTACAGCAATCTACAATAAGAGAAAAAACTGAAGTTATTTAAATAGATTCTCGAATCGTCCCCGATTAGATATGGATATGAGTCACGTAGAAACGAATTACCTAATTCGTCTGAGTTATTCAATACAATATTTTAAATTAAATGTGATACTAGTTTGTAAAAAGCAAAATTATTGCTTACTCTATTCTACCAAGGTTATAACAAATCTTCATAAATTTTTCTCTTCTTCTAGATATAAATATTCTACAATCGGAGACCTATCTTACAATATATACAAAAATATAACAAGGCTGTAGAAAAGTTAAGCATGGTTGCATTTTCTTTGCGACAATCTCATAGCGCTTATGTAGATAACAAAAACAATTTTTCTTATGTGAAATTATCTGAAAGACTTGTCCTACAAATAACATGATTTATGAAAAGTTCTAAGTTTTCCAGATAAAAAAGAGAGATAACGGGCAATACAATTCTCAGAGACTGCTGTAAAAAAGATTCTTACGTTATTAGACTAATCAAATCCTTTGTACTTGTCAGAACTCGCTTGAAACGAGTTTTTACTTACAGATTTCTTTCTAAATAATATTTAAGGGAGTATTATAAATGCTACTTAAACGCGACCAAAATATATGTATATTTTCTGTACAGCGAAATGTGTAGATTTATTGACCATTGTTAGAATGATATATATAAGTAGTGAAACGCGTTATTTATTATATTTCTATATGGATAATCAACCATTAGGAAACATGTATTTTAGAGTATCCACAGCGACTTCAATAAAGAATTATGAAAAACTATATGAGTATAGAACAAAGTCAAAAAGCAAAATAATTTTGACGCGAAGTAAATTATTTACGACGATTGATATTAAATTCTAATCCATACTGACTAAGAATCGCAGATTATGATAATTTGATAGGAAATCTGAGAACTGTAGAATTTCTTACAACTTTTATGTACAGATGGATTCTAGTGTTTCTGGCATCATCTGCTCCCATGCTACTTGTTCTGCGTGTCCATTCATTACTAATTCTTCAGTGAGGGAAATTAGCTTTAAAAAAATTTTTTAAATTAATTTTAATTAATTTCAATTAATTTGTGCATATTTTTGCAAAAATATCCTTAAAACGAACAAAAGTATCTGTAAAGAAATTTTCAGAGATCAAATAATAAAGTACTTACCCCGTAATTTTGTATAATGAAATAAATATTCGCATAAATATTACTCTGAATGCGGCCTTCAATCTGAGCCTGAGCAACTCCCTTTGAGGAACAACTTTGTACCACATTGTAAGCTTCTGACGACCATTTACCTAAAGAGTACGAACAGTATAAAAGTATAATTACATACTGAAGATAAATCATTTAAAATAAATAAACGTAATTCGTAATCTGAAAAAGAATTTATATAATATCAAATATAATTACCATTCTTTGGCTGAATATTCGCTAAAAAAACTTCAATCGCTTGAAAAGGCAAGCTTAAAAAATCGATTAGCAGTGGCTTACAGTGTGAATTACTAAGTTGCCAATAGCCACCATAATCAAGTAGTCGTACTACATTTTTCTCTCCAGATGGATCTGGACGTTCAATACATCCTCTGACCCACTTATCGCTCCAATATACAGCCACATAATCGCTCTCTGAAAAATAATGTATATTTCATAATTCAAATATCTTGATTTTGCTTCTTTTATTTTTCAATGCATATCATTCTTACTGTTTAATATATCCGAAACTGGTATTGATTCTTTGTTATACCAGTGCGTCATTTGATCTTCTAAATTTTGCAAAAGTGGAAATGATGGATGAGTCGGCAGCTGAACAAAGAGCCAATTTGGCTTAACAATATGAGAAATATTGATGTCATTATTAACTCCATCAATCAGAGATAAAGGCCGTTGTATGATATTAAATGCGACTTTCTCGTTTATCTCGGATACTGTAGAGATCTCCGCTAATGTTATTTGCGGAAACCTTTTTTCCGGAAACTTCTGTCTCACCATTTTAAGCGCGACATTAATGCCCTCAACACTTCCTTGTATCGAGCAAATTTTATGATCGCCATCGCAGGGGTGATCATTGACATATATGCCGACATTTGCCTTTGAACGAATACTCTGTAAAAAACTACCATGACGGCCTATCAACCTGCCCACTAAATGTTGCGGTATAGCAAAATCATATGTGGTTGGTGCAGTATTTTCTTTTCTGCACCCGTTGATACTTCCACCTATAAAAAATAAAACTGTCATTTTTTTTAAATCTTATGGCACATTAATTTTTCTTTTAAAATGCTCAACAATTTTTTTTTTAAGAACAAGTAAATGAATATGTAATCGCAGATAATTTATATTAATATTCACCTTTTCCGCTATCCGTGTTACTTCCTTCGCTCCGGGCTTCGTCTGTGACGCTGCCATCGAGAACTACGGAAACCGGGCTATGATTGGCCGAATCTCTTTCGTCGATCTCTTGTCCCTGGGTTTTCATGGTGTGATCCTCAGCTTGCTGCCCATCTTCCTCATAATTATATTTGTCCGCGGTATATTTTTGCCCAGATGGCTCCGTCTCGCAATGCAGCGTCTGCTCCTTCTCATTGACGTTATGAAATATTCTTGTCACATCGTTCTTCTTAGAGGATGCGCTTTGACTCATAGCGATCATTTCAAAGTAACTCGAATTCGGATTGCTGCCTAACTGTACATCTGTATTACATATTGTCTCATCGTCTGTGTATTTCATCTGACCGCCGTTACAAAAGGATTGCGTTGAATTTTTAAAAGGGATATCCATGCTCTCGCTGACCTTCCTTGGGACGCGAATTAATTCTTCCTGTTGCGCGTACTCGCAGCAACCAATTGAGGATTCTTGATTGATTTTCTGATGGGTGTCGGAATTGTAGAGACTAGTATCAACCTCCTTCGCATCATTCAAAGTCTCTTCTTTCACACGATTCGAGTCCGCAATCATCCCTCCTGAATCATTCCATTGAAGTTCACCTCTGTCTATCCGACGGCGTTTGTACCAAAATAGAGCGACGACAAGTGCGACTGCCGGGACTGTCCACTTCACTAGCTGTACATGACTCGAAGAATTCATAGTGCGAGTCCACGGTAGCTGCCGTTACTGGAAATTCGCTGATACTGAAATCGAGATGGATACCAATAGCTCTTCAGTTTTTGCCATTTTAATCAATACTTAAACGATTTATAAAAAAGTAGCTATTATTTCATATAATGAAATAACGATACATAATACTTAGACTCTATACAAATCAATAAGGATATCTCAATCTTTTATTTAATTGTCTTGTTCATATATTAAAACATAATAATAGTTTGTTCTGCTTAAAGCTACGTGAACACCTGCTGATCAGCAATTAGCACACGGAAACAATCTGTGTAAGACGAGACGGCGTGCCGACGCGGAATTCCATAAATTTTCCGAACCAGTTATATCAGAAGTCTTCATAAAATGTGTTAAAAACAATAGCTCAAATTTTGCAACATTGATATTTGTCATATTATATATGCCATATTTTTCATTTTATAACATTAATATCAGATCCATAAATATTAAAAAAAAATCTATTAATACTTTAAATTTCACAATTTTGATCTCAAATTCATAATCAGTGATCATAAATATTTATAAATAAATGATTTATATGCCATTCAACGAGGGGAAAAAAAAAGAAAGAAAGAAAGAAAGAATCCTTTCATAGCATAGAAGACCACGAGGCAATATATTATCTCGAAGTGAGTGTCACATCTTATATGTTACATGTTAAACATACTTTTTTTCTAGAGAGAAATCTAAATGGTTTAAGAAAAAACCGACCTTTCCAAAGTTGAGACTTAATTATATTTACTGTAAAACGTAGGCAAGTTATATAAAATCAATTGTTTCGATATTTTCGAAATTAATAACCTATTGTTGTGCTCTTAATAATTAAGCCTTAAATTAAATTTCTAAGAATAAATCACATACACCGAGATTTATGTAATTTTCATGAATTATATATTTTCTGAATTACATATCTCCCTTTTTTTTATATGATATTCCAATTTCTACATTTCTATGAACTACGTTTCTTAAAGCAAAATCAGATACGATCTGACTTACGTGATTTAAACGATGTTTAGAATTAACTCTTAAATGCTCGCAAACAAAGTGTAATATTCGTAGAGAGACCTAGAGAGAGACCTTCAAGAGACTTGATGTATACAATGAGCAGTAAGTGATACGGCACAGCCTTACAGACTTTAACTTGTCAATACGATATACACATTTAAAGATTATGTATAAATTAAGGATTAAATATTAAATTTTAGATTATTATTCGATGGCAAAAACAATGATCAAATCTCTCGCGATGTCAAATATTCGAAGTGATCACTGAACCTCAGATTACATCATCAAAGTGATCGAACTTCTTATATCATCGTTAGCGTTATGATCTCATGAGGATGCATGTAAAAATATAAAAATATATGAATTTTGAAATTATGGCAATTAAAAGTACAATATTTCGTGCTATTTACTTACGACAACATGCGATCGGTCCATGATCGAACGTCTCCAGCTGGTCGCGATAATAACCGAATTCGTCCTCGTGTAATCGAGATTTGCTATTATAATCATCAAGGAAATATCTAAATAGACTGTAACCCTCGCGATGTCCTAAAGCGAGTCCCGAGGCAATCCCGCACCGAAATTAATTAGAAGTGATGAACTGACGTGAAAGTGCGATCGATGCCAGCATGGCTGGAGTTATACTAGCTGGCTCGCGGATTTTCAACACGTGGTTCACGCTGAGGACCAGTTCGACTGGAACCGTTCGCCGGTTACGCAGGCATGATCGTGTGATGGCATTCAACATCGTGATCAAGCTCCTCCGATAATATATAGGGCCGTGCAAAAGTAGTACGTGTAAAAACTTCTGATAAACTGGTAAAATTTTCTTCATTTTTTTCGGGCAAAATGAAATTGCCTCCCTTAGAATATCAAGCCGTTTTACACGTTAAATATCGAGTTTTGTATTTTCATTAATGATTTTACTGTTATCTTAATAGCGATATGTAAAAGCCGATACGATGTATAGACAATTCAACAGAAACAAACAAACAAACAAACAAAAAGTTATCGCGTTCAAACGAGCGCGACATAATATTCTCATATCTATAATATTTTCATTCAATAGAATATGTATAAATATGTGATATACCTTATCAATACATATTCTGCATTTTAATTGATGAAACTGATAAACAAATTATTTAAATTTAGAAACATTTTGCAAAACTACAATCTGTAATTATGGCTTACTGACGCGATAAATACTTGCAATACGATGATTCAATTGATTCTAATAAGAAATCATTAATCATTTTTCATTAAAAGTTATCAGGCCGATATAAGTTAAAGAGCCATCCAAATTTCAATATAATTAAATATATAAAGATGCAATTTAAAAGGCTGCGATCGAATGGAATGACCGATGGAAATAAGCTTTCACGACTGAATACACACTGGCAGATCAAAAATTTTTTCAGAATAGTAATTAAGTAGACAATAATATATGTAAAAAAGTGACAAAGTGGAACCTTTAAAATTATTATTAATTTATTATAAATTTGAAAATTTGAAAATGATTAACTGATATTTATGTCTAGAAAAACGATACAAAGAATACAAGTCTCAATTGCTTTTGAAATTAAAAAAATCATTAATAACGAATACCAAAATAACATTATAAAATAGTGTAGTATCATCATGCAAAGAAAAAAAAGCATCAAAAGAATAAAGAATTAAGAAAAGAGTAAAGAATTAAGTTTACAAGCGGAAACATTCTATATAAAATAAATTATAATTTTGCTATTGAGAAATTGCATCATTACATAATCAATAAAACACATTCTATTTTTTTTATTTTTATCAGTACAAAAAACAATTATAGTAATTCATCAAAAATTTTTGCATTAAAAGAAAAAATAATGTTTTTTGAGTGTTTTATAATTATTAAAAAGTATCGAATAGTTTTATTAAGCAAATTTCAGTAATTCAGTATCTTAGTCAATACATAATTTGTACAAATACATTTTTCTAGAAAGAAGAATTTTAAATTAATTTTAAATTAAATAAGAAACATCTGTTTTATTGTTTATACTGAATACTTATACTTTTTCAACAATTACTGATTGTAGATCGTTTCTTTTTTATTTTTATCGAGTATTTTTATATCATTATTTAAATTTTATTCATTTCTTCTTTAAGCACTGATAATATATTCAAATTTTGAACAAAAAATTCAGCAATATATAACAGCTCAAAAGAAACATGCTAGCGTTATAGGTCAAACAACGCATACTGGTTCAACGTGCTCTCGGAATGCTGAACCTGTGCCGCGTGAAGCTAATGAAATAACCGGTGCGAGTCAAGCTTAATAAAAGCATCAAGAGGAAAGACGGAAATTGTGGTAAGTTGATAAAGCAAATCTCGGAACTCATCTCGTAATCTTCAACTTCTCATCCAAGAAAAGTCGTACATCCTTAACGTTTTATCCGTTTATATTGTATTATAAAAAGCGAAAGCGAAAAAACTAATAATTTTGTATTATAGTTTGAAATATTTTCTGAAAATTTAAATAAAAAAAAAAAAAAAAATTAATAGCCATTAACAAAGTAGATATGGAGTCAATTATGGAGTCATTTCTCTATTTTTTAAATAAGACTATTAAATATAATTAGCTGTTAAATATAATTAGCTTGTTTTCTACCTCGATAATAGTCATTCAGTGTCTATAAAAAAAGTGCAAAATAACCAATTGATTAAGAGTTTGACTTGTGTAAATTTAAAAATACACCAAATATCAGAACATTTATTTCAGAACATTATTTCAGAATCTGAAATATAATTTGCCATTATAGATATACAGTATAATTTTCTGTGTTCCTAAAAAAGCGATCTTTCCGAAATTATGCGCGGATTGTGTGTAATTCTTAATGTATTAATTCTATATATTAATAAATTTCAAACGAAAAAAAATATTATAGTTAGTCTTCATGCATACATATGTTAAAACTAAATTAAACAAGATTATGCTTAAATTTATCCTAGAACAATTTTAATAACATTAATACAATAATATTAATACAATATAAACAAAAAAGGCTAGATAAAGATATACAGATAATACTTTATTAGTTTAGATCAATACTGGTTTTATATTACTATAAAAAAAAATAAAGTATGAAATCTTAATACGATATAAAAATATAAATTTTGAAACATAAATTAAGAACAGAATTATAGACATAACAAGAACATAATTATAATATAACTATAAAATAAAAGAAAAAAATCTCTAAGAAAAATTGCATAAAATTGCAACAAAATTTTTTTTACAATGTTATATATTATGATAAATTTAATAGCATAAACTAAATAAAACTTAAATATATAAGTGATCCAAAACAATTAAAATCTCATTACAATCTCATTACTGTGTAATTTTTAAATAAAAATTTAAAAATACGTAATATATATCGAAATTTGTAAATATGAAAAAATTTATGATTATTAAAATTATATCTAAAACAATTCATGTCTTAAGAAAAGAAAAATATGATATAATCATGTAGTTAAAAGAAAAGTTAAAAAAAAAAATATTAGAAGAAAAACAAAGATACATAAAGAGAGAATTTTGAGAGAAATATAGTTAACTAAAAACTTTAAAACTTGTTTTTTTCAATGATAAATCTGATTGTTGTAGAGAAGAAAGATAAATAAAATATAACATATTAAAATATATTAAAAGATAATTTAAACCATAAAATGTAAAAAAGGCTTTACCTCTCATTAAAATAATCCTAAATATGTTCTCCAAAAGAAATATTAGCAATAGTATATCTATAATCATTGGATATAAATTCAATTAAACATATATGAAAATATAAAAAATTATGGAATAAATTGTCATGAAAATATAACCCAAAATAAATAACAAAATTGAATAAACAAAATTGAATATTCATATATTATTAATATAAGCATTTTACAACATCAATAAATGTTCAATTTTTTTCTCTATAAATATTTTTAATAATTTTTAATAATTTTTAATAATTTTTATTTTTCTATTTTTGACTATTTTTAACTTTGTCAGCAAAATAACAATAAGAGATGATACATTCATAATCAGAAGATAATTAAAAAAATTAAGAAACAAAAAAAATTTTTTTTAATGTTTAAAATATTATCATAAAGCAGTACAAAGATTTTTTTATTGAATATATGTAGGAAAGCATAAAGTAATCTACACAGAAACAGGATATTGCTTGCATACAAAACCGATGTTCACAGCCTACTATCTATATATAGAACATCTAATCTTACGTACTGGATACATGATCTAATAGACAATATCCATATATTTCTACTATAAGATATATATAAAAAATTGTATCAAAATTACACAGAATACTTAACAATTTCTATGTGCGAAAAGAAAATGAAATAAGAAAATAAGAATTTCTTGACTCCAAAATAAAATACAAAATAAAATACAAAATAAAATACAAAAATAAGATAATAAATAAAAAATTATATAATATCATCTATGCACAACATTCTAACAACCACAAGACACAGTCAGGAAACTTAATTGAGTAAACATATAACACCTTTTCATGTATATATATATATATATATATATATATATACCATAAAGTGTAACCAAGAGACAAGATGAGGTAAGAAAAGGAGAAAGAAGAGGGGAAAAGAGAGAAAGGGAAAGGGAGGGGAGAGAATTTGCTATTACACATATCTGATTAGATGTAAAATCTGCAACATCTGTTCTCGATATTTATGCCGCTCATCGAGCTCCCATTTGTCGCTGGCCGCACGGCTAGTTGTATCTTGCTCGCCTTTGATACTTCTATCTTACATTTATACTTCTCGACCCATATGCAGCCAGAAGAAAGATAAAAGGCGATCGCCGCTTAGAGGCAAGCCGCAAAGGAAACGGCACGAGGCACGCCGGGATTACTTACTTACTGATGTTGTTAATGTTTTGCGAGGCTGCAACTGTTTTGCGATTAATCGCACACTTTGTCTGGAGGCCTCTAAGAAGACTTTCGGCGTGCCGTACGACCAACTTGCGGCGAATTTTCTGCGATCACACGCCACGTGCTAGCAGTGTTTCTCCGAGTAACGAATACCGATATGGCGACAACCCCAATACGTCCGATGATCTTTCTTGGTAACTTCCGTGCCTCGCCGCTTCGAGCGCAGTCTACCGGCCGCTATACGCGAAATCTATAAAAAGCAGCGACCAATTGTCTGCCGCTACTTCTATTCTTTCTGGAAAAACGAGAAACTGATCGTAATATAAAAAAACGGTTGCTACATGAAATAAATGTTCTTCTCCAGCATTTCGCGTACATTGATATGGATAAAAAAAAAAGAAATGAAGAGAAAAGCCGATAGATGATCTAGGGAATTTTCTAACAAGAAACAGAATTGGCTCATTATCTCTGATTAGCTTGAGTAGTTAATTAACAATTGTTAACTGCAAATTAATTACCACATTGACTTTTGCTGTGCGGTAAATATTGCCGCGTCCTGTGTGCAACCATATTCCATTTTATGAAAATTTTAGGATGTGTAAATAACGCGAACAAACCTGATATTATCCGATTGGCTGTCTAATGGTGTATTTTTTAAAGTTCTATAATTTCCCTAGTCAATATCCTATATGATATTGAGTTTTGTAGAATTAGACTTTAATATCTAATATAAAAAGTTTATATGAAAATGTATGCATACATAAATATAAATGTGATATATTATATATAAATATATATACATATAATATACATAAATATATGTACATATAATATACATAGATGTGCACAAGTGGACATTTTTCTATTAGATTTTGTTTGTTACTTTAGCATCCCCTTAATGATTATTTCATAAATAAGAAAAGAAATTGAAAACAGTCTCCTTTACCTTGTAATAATTATCCAAATCTACTCATTCCACTAATGCCAACTGAGAAAATACATATAGACTACATCACTTCCGTTTTTTGTACTACTGGTACATCATTTTTGGTGTATATCCATACTATTTTGGTATACCGACAGTGCAAAAGAGCTATGTAGTTTATATCCACTTTCTTAGTTGGCGCTAGTGCGCAAAAGATTTAAGAAACTTGCAATCATTGAAATAGTCAAATGTTCGAGTTTAAAATTTTAATGACTCTTAATATGAATAATTTTAAACAAGTAACCAAACAAGAAAGACTTTTTTATAATTTTATATTTTTTAATAAATAAATGTTTTTGTAATGTTTTATATTGCATTTGTTTTCTAAATGTATATATGAGCTATTATTGGAATGCATTTATATTTATCGAATAATTTATGATAAACTATTTAATTTATATTTTCTAACAATCAAAGATTGTACATCTTCTTAAACGTTATAAAAAAACCTATATAACTGCTTTCAAATTCTTTTCTATATAATATTTATTGTACAATTTCAATCTTTTTCAATTGATAAACATGTATCACATGATTTTCGTATTTAACACAAGATGGTGCTCCAAGAAGAATCTTGTTTAAATTTCTTCTTATATGGAGTAATGCATTTTTCCCCTTTTTTCTCTTTTTTTTTTTTGCTTGCTCTTGTAAATCATTTATTTCTTGCAAAGAATATAAAAGCAATTTAATTAAATTATCTCAAAATAATACATGTATTTTGATTCAATATCAATAATGAAATTAATATACATTCATTATATTTATAATAGGGATATTTACGATTACGATAACAATGACAGTGAGCACAATTATGATGACAGTGTAACAAATAGCATATAAAAGAAATTGTATTGCGTGCGTCTGTGTATAAAC
Source organism: Pogonomyrmex barbatus (assembly GCF_055798465.1). NCBI lineage: Eukaryota > Metazoa > Arthropoda > Insecta > Hymenoptera > Formicidae > Pogonomyrmex > Pogonomyrmex barbatus. Next base: position 10,798,299 of record NW_028297127.1, read on the forward strand.
AATAAAAGAGAATGTATATGTAATAAGTTTGAAATTCTATGGGCATAACGTTAGACTAGCGCAGAGGAATGTACGGAAATATCTATTGGTCTAGGACTCGAAGACCTTCGAATAGTGCATGCGGGGTCGTTTGATGCGGGGCGTCGAGACGCAAGGTTACAGCGGTCGTCGGGTCAGCAACACCACGGCCGTCCCTCCCGCTTTTCCCTTTCCACCCTGACCGCCATCCCTCGTCCTCCCGCCGCCCTCACCACGTTCGATATACGTCTGCCCTTCCTTTCTAACCCTCCTCCTCACCGGGAATAAGAGAGAACGAAAGCAAGAGAGAAAGAGAAGAAGAGCTGCCGCCCTTCCACCCGTCTCCCTCGTTGTCCTTTATTTGTCCTCACTAGTGCCAGGGCGTGCCATCTTCGCGAATCTACCGAGATTCTTATTAATAGTTATTGCGACAAGGAATCGTCCTTATTTCTACATAAATACCTCTCTCGGATATTTAAGAAGGAAAAAGCGCTACAACAGATGATTTATAGGCGCAAGCGTTTATAATTTGATAAGTAATCGTAACTTAATCAATAAACATTTAAGTAGCAATAAACATTTACGTTTTTCATATTTTAGGTTCATACTTTTAATCCCTTTTCAGAATTGTATTTAATTCTTTATCAAAGAAATTATTCCTACAAAAAATATATTAATTAACAAATTGTAAATTAATGATTAGTAAGAAGAGATTTTTATTATATCTTTTATATTTTTTTTTTTAGAAATGAATGAAATGAATTTTATATTTGAGAAAAAGAGCACATGAAAAAGAGAAAGAAGGAAAACGAAAAGAGAGAGAAACAGATTCCTAGTTCAATAATTAATTATAATATATTATAATTATAATAGATAATTTTTTAAATTGTATAAAATTATATTTATTACTATGGACGCCATAATGAATCGTAACAATCGGCATCACTACCGCGATGTCGTCGCATTATTTTTTTTTATAACGTTGCCCTTCCATCACGATATTTTACCACCACTTGCACAGACCAATGCGGTAGTCGAGTCGCTTGCAAACAGCCTAGTGGAGGGGGTGTCTGGGTCACCCCCTTTCATGTTAGTCTGTCTGTCTGGCTGGCTACTTTCCTGGGGTTCGCAACCCCTGCTTGCCAAACGTTATACGAACCATGACACTGAAATGCACCGATTGTTTATGGATACAAAGTCTCGTCCATAATAAACATTTCGCATATTCCCTGTCTTGTTAAATAATTTACCTTATTTTAAAAATTAAATTAAACTCTTTTATGCTCCTTTCATTGAAAAATAAATTCATTTTAGTTTCGATTCCATCACAATTTTTATTTTGCATAATAAATACTACATTCTGATAGTTTTCAGTATGTAATTTTCAGTTGATTATTTTACATATTATAATAAATATATCTCTTTTTTGTCAACAATCATTAATCTCAGTGAGAATGAAAGGGAAATTCGATGCAGAACTGATCGCTTTCATGCCAACGCGCGGACGATCACCTTGCACTCTCTCTGACAACGTCTATTAATTCTAATTAATGGAGAAAGTGTAAAGAGCAATTTTAAAATGTTATGCTGCAAAATAATGCATGACGGTTTTATATTTCAATTACTTTTAATTCTATTTCGCGTGACGTCATCGTATCGAAGTTGATTAATATGAAAACATTGATAAGTATAATGTTCATAATTATTAGTTATAAATGGACTTCACTTTTTTAAAAAAACTTTGCTGAAAAAATGCATTTAAATTTTTGTTTAAATTAAAACAACCGATACTAGGATTTCAACATTTATTAATCGATTAATTGTAATGATAAATTATGAATTTTTTAAAAGAAGAATCTGATCAGAATGAATTGCACTGAGAAAAAAAGTCGAAATATTTAGAAGCAAATATTAGCTTGTGACATCTTTTCTATATTTATTGATTATAAAAAAATTTGATCATAATAATAACAAAAATTTGATTGTGATGATGAATTATACATTTCAAATATATATTTCCGTAAAATATATTTAATTCTTCTTACCAATCGCAAGATGATTTGCTATATATGAAAGACATTTTTTTTTATTTTGCTATATTTATAAATAAACTTTATTTCCCATAAATAAATTTTTAGGTATCTTTTTCTTGCAATCATACATCTATCTTAAAACTTTAAAATTTTTGTCTAAAATATTTTTTTGTATAATATCAAATATCAAAGAAATATGTTTCTATTTAAATAGAAAATATTCTATTATATATATTAGTTTAAAAATAGAAATAAAGAAATAGATTTGACGTATAATTGAAAATTATTATATTGATAGACAACATTTAAATTAAAATATAGATAAAAATCTTAAAATAGAAATAAGTTAAGGTATATAGAAAACAATAATCATATATTAACTTCAAAATACTTTAAAAAAAAAGTCTACAAATGTTTTATAATAATAATGAAAATTAATTTTTAATTTTATTTTTGGTTTTGCAATCTAAATACAGAAATAAATAATATTACATGGACTAATATGAGTAAATGCACAATAATTTCTTTTACAAATGAATATGTCGCGTTTATCGTGCTTGGACGGTGCAACGGTTTATCAAGCAGACGACGGGGTTGTGCACCCTCGTTCCATCGACTATAGTATAGGGTTATGGAAGCAGCTATAGCTACTCGGTGGAGGGAGAATCGTCTGCTGGAGGGGGTGTCTGGGTCAATCCCCTCCAGTCTGGGGGTTCGCAAAACCAAACGCATTTCCCGGGGTTCGCAAATCCGTGCGTGCGCGATGTTTCGATTGGAAGTCTCATGACACATTTTTGATCGCCGGTAATGTTTCATAAAAAATGTTACTTGTCACCAGTAAAAGATACTTTTAAATTAAATTTTATTTTATTGTATATTAAATATGTAATATTTTCTAATGCATTTGTTTAGACCTGCCTCTTCTGAAAATTACCTGTTCATTAAAATATGATCACACAATATTAAATATATCAGAAATATATATTAAAATATAAATGTACTGCATCATACATGCATTCTTATAAAATAAATAATACGAATATAAGATAGTACAATGATTAAGAGATTATATAAGAAAAAATAATATCCATAGAGAAATCGATAACGAGAAAAAGCCAAGTCTCGAAGCTTTCTCAAAGTTTTGTTATTTGACTAATGTTAATCAATATAACAAATATTAATCGATGCAGCATATGTCTATTTCGACGTCAATCGCATTTTTCTCGATTGATTCTATTCGCTATTCGTTCAGTTTTTCTGGGAAATGCATAACACCCGTTTGCACCCGTCAAGTAGTAGTCAGGCGTCTACGTATGCACATAATGCACGTGCTTGGAGAAGGTACACGCATTGCAAGTAATAAAACTCGACGAAAATGAGTCGACGAGCATAAAAGTGGCACAATTGGTTCAGTGGGGCGGTGCCCCTGCGGCCTTGGCTCGGGACAGTGAACCCCGTGGCCACGCGAAACGCGTGCAGCACGAGTGCTGCACACGGTGTCCCATGCACTCTATCTCCCTCCGCCCCCGATACCACACCGTGCCCTCCTCTTCCCTCCCTCTTCCTCTCCCGCACGCTGCAGACCTTTTCCCTTCGTCTCCCGCGCTGCACCCGTTTTGCACATATGCAACGTCCATTCTCGGGCGTTTGTCACTCGCCGTAATGCTGTCAGGGTTGGGTAAAATAACAATCCAGCTAAACATTGGCCTTGGTAATCTTGTTAATTTTGCTTGATTTTTTCCTCTTGATACACTTAAAGTAATTTTAAATCTCATATACTTCATTGTAATATATTTTTTAATATTATTGATACAGATATCACAAATACGTACATTGAAGAAAAGGCCGTTATTTTCTTTTTGTTAAATTGTGTTTTTATTTTAAATAAAATAGGAAAGGCCATCTTGCTAAAAATATTTCTAGACTTTTAATATTGACGACATAATTTTATCATCCTATTACGCAAATAAATTCATTAAGAAATACAATTAGCAATGAGCACTTTCATTGAATAATAATTCTCTAAACAAGCATTCTCGAATTTTATATTCTCGAGAAAAAATGGAATAAGGAGTCGCTTACTGAAAATCTGAACGGAACGTCTAGCTAGAATGAATCGAATGGAAACATTGGAAAAGATTGGAGACTGGTAGCAGACATGTCTTGATCAGAGGAACATTAGCCATCTCTGGAAGCTGGCAGACACGTACACAGGACGCGTCTGAATGCATGTATGCGCGAACGTTGCCACGCTCTACAAAGTCGACGAGCAAGCTAGCACGCGGAGAACATTCACCCTGACTGGTGCATCGGCCCTTTGCAGCGTCTCTCAAATGTAAGCAAAACCGTCAATTGACGTCCGAGGTTTCTAGGTAAGGTCGTCAGAGTCACGAGTCTGACTACACATTTAAAACTCGTATCAGACACATTGAGAATTGAAGATTGCGTGTTACTTAAAGATTAGAATTTTTTTCGACCAACTAGATAATCTTAATTTTAATCAGTTATAGTCTTAATCGACTGAATGTTCTAATCTTCAATTTTTTATCCGAAACAAGCTTTACGATACACCTGGCTATCACCTCGCAATTAAATGTCCAGAGTTTTTACAAGCGTTCCGAAGATATAAACAATCAATAATAATTGGTTCTTCATAATATCTCTTTTCTAAAATCATAAATTTATAATGTCCGTGTAAAGATTATCAGAACAAAGAATTTAACAAATTCTAGATTTCTGAAAATTGAAAATTTTTAAATCGGGGATCTAAGACATTCGAGAGAGAGAGAGAGAGAGAGAGAGAGAGAGAGAGAGAGAGAGAGAGAGAAGGTCTAAAAGGTATTCATTTAAGAACATTCTTTTAAAAACGAGAATTCATGCGTGATGTAGGGCGAGATGAATAAAGAGATTTTCCGGCTACATCTAATGGGATGTATTAACACCCGTTTGTCGGACACTGTTCTGTTCGCCGTCGAGCGGCAATCCCTTGGAGATAATCGGCGAACGTTCTTCGGCTTCGTGGTCCCTGCATTTCTTCCCGTCTCCCTGCGTTCGTTCCTCTCTTCGCCTCTTCGCCCGAATCCGATCCAATCTTTCTCCCGGCTTTCTCCGTCTTGCCCTTGCGCAGCTGTTCGCGCGCGCGGCGCGCGTCTTCGCGCAGCATTGGGCATTGCACTCGGCGGCGCTTCTCGAGGGCGGTCTCGCGGGTTGATGCACGCGGAATGCAGCCGAAGGCGGCCGACGTGCACCGGGGACGACCGAAGTGGGCTACCAGCGTCGTGCTTGCAGCTGCAACGGTCATCTCGGGTTCGATGCACTCGCACGCCCAGGCTCTGTGCATGCACGATTCTGCACGAATGACTCAGCCGGCCCGGCGCACGAGGAGTACGACCTTGACCCGGCTGCACGTAGGTGCATCGCACCTTCGCGCTGATACCGAGAACAAAATGTGTCGCCATCCGCACTTATTATTACAAATTTGTAATTTGCGAATTTTTCTAAATTATATTTTTCACTCTATTTCTTTCGCTATTATATCGTTGGTTTATTGCAGGTCTAAACTGACTTTCAGAATTAATTACACATCACGTTATACAATTAAATATTGTATCACACAATCCGTGTTAGGTATAGTTGCAAAAATCTTTTATTGCATATTAATGATTTATTTAATGTCACGTAAACATAGATATAATGCCTTATTCTCGTGTTATCACGAAAGAAGCTAATGCGGCTCGTGTAACCTTCGCAAGAGGTGGATGAGCGAGGAACAATGACATCCACACAGTAAACATCGTAAGAAAGTAGTATATCACGAAAAAATATTAAAAGTCAATGCGCGATATATGACATATAAACACGAACGGATGTTTATCACGAACAACTTAATTTTTGTTGGTTGTCGGAAAGAAAACCTGAATGCTAGCGACGCGTGTCCTCCCATGATCAAAGGATTCGCACTTAATGCAGTTAATTTACGTTTTTGCATAGTTCAAAGTGTGTTGTCCCCAATGGATCAGTTCAATGTCCGTTGAACGAGAATAACATAAAGAACGAGAATAACATAACTAAAAGTAGGGATGTGCGAACTATTCGCAAATACGAATCGCATCGAAATTTAATCTGATGATACAAAGCGAGTCCGATCCGATTCATTTCGAATCAGAATCTGTAATTCAAATTTAAACTAAATTCAAAAATTTCGAATTTTCAGGAAATTCAAATATGAATCACCTATATATCTTAATCATGTTTCCCGTTAAAAAAAAACAATGCAGCTATTTTCTCAAAAATAAAGTAAGGTTGTGTGTATTTGATTTCACGTATGATTTGAATAATAATTATGTTGTTAATTAAAAGTTATGTTATTCGATTAGATTCGGATTTGAAAAAAAAATGAGATGCGATTCACTTCGTCGCATCCTTGCATTTCTCTAACTGAAAGGTCCTTATATGTATATACAATATATACACACACATATACATACACACAATCTGTAATATATACATGTATCTATATATATCTTTTCAGAGTATCTTTATAGAACAGACAGTGTCATCGACACGCCACGGGGTGTATCCATTGTAAAGGTCAACGCATCTATTGTGGATAACCTCATTGACCATCGCGCTTGTCGATCACGGAATGTTTAATTCGTTTTCACAAGCATACAACACGTTCGTGCATTTCAATTGCGTCTACATCGGTCGATACGCGCTATAATGTCGTTCGCATTTTGATCAGCCTATGTATACAAGAGTTAAAATATCTGTTTAAATTTTGCAGCTGTTAAATTTCATATGAATCTTTATATAATCTTTATAATCTTCAAATTTATAAAACTTTGTAATGTCTTCTGTATTAATTCTTAATTGTAAGCATATTTCTTTAAAATATGATATGATATATTTGTGATATATATATATATATATATATATATATATATATATATATGTGATATATATAGTTCTTACATCTTTTAAATACATTTAATTAATTTATCGTATAAACATTATCAGAAAAATTTAATATATGATAATATTTAACAGTCCTTTTTTATCGAAAAGTTTTTCTCTTAGAGCTTATGTTTCAACTTCTATTTTGTTTCCTATGTTATTACATCTGAAAGAAGGTTATCGGCACACATTATTAATATTTTTTCTTCCGATTTCTTTCCATGCGTGTATTTATATATATATATATATATATATATATATATATATATATATATATATATATATCAACGAAGGAATATATTTTGGTCCATGGAAGTTGCAGCACCAACGCGGTGGCGACGCGCTTTTAACCTTGAACTGATGAACGAAAGCAGTCACGATTGGACTGCGATGTCCTGAGTTATTTCTGGAACGTCACCCTCTTCTGGAGGACGATGCATCTCGCGTCGTTGATGCGTTTCGTGTGTTTTCATCTAACTATTCTGTCACACGTTTTCTTTTATCGAACACAATGTCTCTTAGTTTTCGAAATATGCCAAGTATTCATTAGCTCGATACCATAGAAAAACAGTAGCAGATTTATCTTTTTTTATGAAAAATAATTCAAATTCTTATTTTGTATAACATAAAGTAAATAAATATAAGTAATATTTAGATATCTAATAAATATTATAGTACCTATATCCATAATAAATATTGCAGCATTTCTATGTATTTATTTATTTATTTATTTATATTGAATTAATGTTTCTTTCAATTATAATCATTTGATTACGATTTAGTAATCAAATTGTATCCTTGCTTTACTTGCCAATTGATGATAAAAAGTTGTGTGAGAGAGAAATGTTTCATGTAGTTATACAATGGCATAGAGTTATATCGAAGAGTCGGCTGTCTTATCGTTCAAACATTTTTGTGGTCGCGCATTCTACTGTCCGAGTGCAATGTATCTACACAGGAGACGCAAACAGCGAGATTCTTCCAGGGGTGCACGACCTGGCTGGCTAGATACCACAGTTTAACTTTGCTCACTGTCTTTGTTCATGAGGACGACACCCTTTGCGCATAGAACGCTTACCTTCTTGATTTATCTCCCTTTGATTTTAGCAAAGGCAAATTAGTAGTTTCTACATAATTGATGACTGAGAAATCTAATCTAATTAGAAATAAAAACATTTAAAGTTTAGTAGACTTCTGCAAAATTTAAAATACAATAGACAATTATTGTAAAAATTATCATAACAATGTTTAAAAATACGTTAATCAATTTATTATCAATTTATAACAGAAACCTTAATTTTATTCTATTGAATATCAAGTTCAATTTGAGTCTCGAAAATATAAAAAAATTAACATGCTTCAATGATCAAACGGTGATAAAAGCTTCTATTTTGGAAAATAGAGAAATCCAGGTTTGAATCTTAGTTCAGATAATTCTTTACATAATAAGATATATTTTATACAGAAGTTTTAATTGATATCGTTAATTTGATTTGTCGAGGTATTAGAGGAATATATAATTCTAGCTTTGGCTAATTATGTTGCAAACTCGTTAAAAATAATGATGTGTAGTGACAGAAACAAAACCTCTATTGAATTTATATATAAATTTTAAAAAATAATTATTAGACATCAAGTTTCAGTTATGACTGAAACTTGAATATGCCAAAATATCATGTATATTTCTAATTAAAACACGATCTGTAAACGTTTATGTGTTTGTTAAGAAATTTAAGTTATGTAAGATTGACAATTTTAAGATATAATGGATTTATGAACATTTATCTATAAGACTCAAGAACACGAAAGTTCGACTTTACTGTTGTCTCGCCGCTACTGTTTCCATATGTTATCAATGAGTTACGGTTTAAACGGCGCCAATGCGGAAAAACATTCGTCGACGTTTACGATGAGAGCCGATTTCATTTTGGAACAAGGGCATTGGTGCCATCGTGACTACTGCAGCGTAGTGCCGCAGCATCCACTATCACAAGAAGAGTCGTCGCGGTTCTTGGCACGGATACAAGAGAGTTGAATGCACCGTCTAATTTTACGTGCGTCCGCGCGACAGTGTTTTCCTCTAGGTCTAGAGCAAATGCCGTGTTTCTCCACCAGATGTTTTTTTATCAAAAACATAAAAATTTTTATTTACGCTAATTTATCAATATACATTATCCACGATAAAACGAGAATTTCTAGAAACAATGGCATGCCTTTTTTAATATTTATAATCACCCATCCGATCGTTAAAAAAATAAAATAAATGCGTGAGAGTTCGTTCATGATTGCAATAGCATACTTATATATCTTCGCGTAACTTCTTTTGATTGCACCTCTTTGACTCCTTATTGGAAAAACAAAACAAGGAAATATGAAGACAAAATGCGAAAGAAAGTTTTTGAATATTATTATTTTTATATTTTAATTTCGCGTATCATTATATTTTAGAGAATAATTTCTATGTAGCTTTTATGTAGCTTTCAACATTCTCTCTCTTTTCTCTTTTTCTTTCACGTAAAATAGTCATAAATTACCACACCGAATTGTAATGCAGCGATTAACGAATCGCAATTAAATCAATTCAACAAACATAAGATATGTAATCATATAAGTTTTTAATAAAGAAAATATCCATGAGTGTGTGTTAAACATTTGAGTTATCACAAATTGCAAAGGTAGGCAAATAAGCATTTCCTTTATTTGATTTTTAAAAAAAAAGTCCAATCGTTCGAAAGGGTTAATAGAAAATTGGCGATGTACTCGATCATCACTTTGTCATCGCGCCGACCGCAGTCTCGTCGCATCGTCTCGCTCGTACAAGTGACGCCGACAGAGACATCAGAGGTGGAAGTCGCCTCCCCAGGCGGCCGAAAGCCCTCGTCTGGCTTCTGGAAGGAGGTTGTAGGGTAGGGAAGGTAGGAGGTTGAGGTCGTCGGCGCTCACGGGAACGAGGCATTGACCTCTAGTGAGTTAGGATGTCTGCCGGTATTGATTCGTCGGCGGCGATGCAGCGCGGACTCGGGGGCGGCGAAACGAGAATACGGGAATACCGGGACGCCGCGGGTCGGATAGGACGGGCGGGAGGAAGGGGTGAGAGGGTAGGGTGAGAGGAAGCTGACGCCTCGGAGGGACGACATTCGGTGGCGGAAGGGAACCTAGGGACCTAGAGGACTAAGGGGATGGCGCCGTCGGGGAGCAAGGCTTCCCGGACCAAGAGGACTCGCAGTGAGGGACGGAAAAAGAGAAGGAGGGCGCAACGTACTGGGGCAAACTTTCCTCTCGCTTTTCCGTAGCCATAACTCCCTCGTTGTCCGACTAGCATGAGCAAAAAGGGCCGCGAGCTTGCAGACAGGGTGGTTGCCAACCTGGAAGACCCATTAACCCTTTGAGCCGAGCTCCCTTTGTCAATATTCTTTTTTTAAAAGAATATATTTCTTTTGATTTTGAAAAGCTTACTCACTGTAACAGTGGTTTGGTAAAATCGTAACATTTATCGTAACATTTTTCTTATTCTTTCTTGGCATTTTTTTTGAACATCTATTTATAAGTTTATCCACGGAAATAATATTACAATAAATAATGGCTTATTATCATTAATTATTCAGACAAATATGTCTACTTAGAATATATTTTCCTCAATTTTATCTTTAATTTATGATGATAAATAGTATCAATTAAATAATTAAGTCAAATAGCCGTTACTTTAAAATTAATATTGGCAATTGTTAATAGCTTCCTGGATGCAATGCGACGCTTGTTCGGTGTGCGCGCCGGAGTGGAGGCAGCATGCGAGGAAGTTGTGTAAAGGGAGGGAATATTGGTGGGATGTCCGGAGGACACGGAGGACGAAATTCTGCAGACAGGATGGCGGCACTAGGGCGAACTTTCGCTCTCTCACACTGCAGTGCCACTATGCCATTGCCACGTAGAAACGTTAGCCTATTTTGAGTGCTTAGTATAATTAAAGGTATGATAAAGATACATATTTTACAAACATTAAAAAGTCGTTTAAACCATTATTATTAAGAAAGATTTCTCATTATTTAAAACTTATAAAACTGGAAAAGTATAATAATTTTAAATCACCCAGCAGTCAATTTATCACTGATGTCAAACAACATTAAATATTTATTAAAATATATCATAAAAAATACATATGCCGTACAGAAATACGAGGTAAACATAATATTGAAATTTTAAATGAATTGAATCTTCTTATGCAATTTAGAATTTAAAAAAAATCTTTTGTAATAAGAAATATTATTAAATTGTTGCTGTCTTATTAATATTTGTTAAGATTATTGAATCATAATCGACATTATACACTTTCTGTTTTCCTCATATAATTTTAACAGTAAAAGTTTTAATCGAGTAAATTCGTAGATCGCATATTATTTCAACGTGATAACATGATATGCGCAATGTTCGTTTTACGTGCACGCGATGTTCGGAGGCTTTGGCCAGCTGCTGGTGTACACAGTCACGAGGTCATTAAGCTTCAGGGGCATTGGCCAGCAGTAGCCATTTTCGAATGCATCCCCTTAACCGCATAATGGGCACGAAAGTACAATTTTCTCCCGTATAATTCCGGCGTGTATGTATAGATATGCACGAAAGACTTTTAACGCGGCGTGAAATAAGCTTATTAAATATTCTAAAAAGTTCAATTAAATTAGATCATAATTTAATAACTTGCTGCATACAATGTAAGTTTTAATGAAATCGCCATTTTTTTTCGTTCACAGATTTTTCTTTTATAAGTTTCTTGAATTCCTGCAATATAAAAAATATTATTTCAAATTTATTCCAAAATTCTTCCTTTCTTTCATACGTGGAAAATAAAATTTCTGAATTAAAACATTAGAGAAAAAAATTAGAGATTTTTATTAAAACTTAATGCATTAAAGATTAATATATCTTTTCCTGAAGCCTGAAGACAATAGTACCTCCTACGCATTGCTCATGTAATCTTACGCTGCCATAATAATAAAGCGCTGATTCGTGGTCGCAGCTTATTCCAGACAATCCGTCTAGACAGACACCCTCCAAAAACCCACCATCTTTTCTCTTTAGCCTCGGGCTTCACTACGTCTTCGTGGATGCATTCGCGTATACATTCGTCGACCCTTCGTTGTCTCCCCCTTACTCTATTGTCACTACATTATTATTCAATTCCCAAAGAATTCTCAACCGAAATAAAATCGAAAATATGCAAATGTTACCGTTGAATTTCTTTTCATCTACAAGTATTGAAGATCTAAAACATCCTGTATAGAAATAGTAATTTTCAATATTTCACACACCGTAAGGGTGCAAAATACAAGTTTTGTAATACAATTGCATATAATAAAATATTTATAAAAATGATAAATTTCTTAATTTTATAGATTTCTTATGTTCCGTATTTTCAAAAGAATAAATGAGAAATGTTTTACTATTAACATTAAGTAATTATTATTACTGTAAATTAGGTAATAATCGGAGCTAATATATAATGGCTAGTTAGAAAAGATAAAAGCTTTTTTACGACAAATTATACAGCTCGTTCTATGAGACGCATCTCATTTCTCTTGATTTTATTGGTGATTCGCCCATATTTCTACAATACAAGATGCCTAAAAGCAATATAAAATTACTTTTTGTTTAAACATATGTCCTCATTTTCTCTTTTTAATAATAGTATTGTTTTAATAATTTAACGTAATTTTAATGAGTAAAAATATTCACTAAGTTCACTAATTCTTTGAGCAAAGTCAACTGGGAAGAAAAGGATAGAAATGTCGAAGCGTAAAAGAGGGAGGGAGAGGGTGTGGGATTGAGTAGTCGAATGGTACTATTCGTGCAAAAGCCTCGGCTGCGTTTCCATGTGAGGGTGCAGACATGAAGGGGTGAGCAACCCCTCGGTGTCTGGCACATAGGCGTAGTGCATCGCGTATACAATCGGGTAGTGACCGGGTCAATGATACCTGACGAGAATAAACTTTTTTCCACACCTGTCGATTCGTACTAGAGACACAGGTGCACTACCTTGAAAAAAGTCTGAATATCTAGCTATCGTAAAATAATTTTATTTTTTATACTTAAATACAAATTATTTGTATATTCATAACAATGTAACAAAATATTAATAATTTTAAATAAAATATTTGAAAATATCAATAATTGCTGATAAAATTTCAAAAATAAATTAAATTAATAAAATTTCAATTCTAATTTAATTCTAATTAATTTTAATCTTTTCGGCTCGACTTATTAAACTAGCCATATTTGAAAAAATTTTTTAACATTTACATCAAATTTTTTTATATAATATGCTGATGTTAATTTATAAAAAAAATTTTTAATTCTTAAATCTTTCTCTAAATTTTTCTATTAAATATAGTTAATTTAACTTTAATTGTAAATAATACAATAAGTTAAATATAATATGTGATAAATTTGATGAATGTATCGTAATTTCTCTCTCTCTCTCTCTCTCTCTCTCTCTCTCTCTCTCTTCTTCCCTTTAAAGTCAACGTACTGTAACCATCTATACCAGTTCAATGTCTAGACAGATTGACTAAAAGCATTGGTACCCTATCAAATTTTGAACATGCCTACAAGCGGATCTTCTCGACCCTGTTCTCGAGCAAAGTCCGCACTAAAGGGTGTTTCCAGCAATAGAGGGGGTTGTTCATGTCTAGGTGAGGTTCGCCGTTGCGCGCGCATCCGCGATGCAGCGGAGGTCATCCACCTGAAAGGTCGGGGTCACACTCTTGGTCGTCGCCGTTTGTGAGAGAGGGAGCCGACAGGAGGGCAAATCAGGGGGGAGGGGAGTTATATTCGCGCGGGGGTGGCTGTCGCGCGCGATCGGCGAGCATGTATATGTGTGGGCCTGGTTATCGCCATAGCAACCCCTGCGTGCAGTCAAGGCTACACCACGAGCTCTTTTAGCGGGGGTGTAGCACATTGTGCGCCGTCGTCTCGTAAGTTCGATGGGAAGTGGGGGAGGTAGAAGCGACAATAGCGATTCGTAAAACGTCGGATCACCCTTGGCGAGACTTCCAACCGCGACAAGAATCCGGTCACGTCATCATCGTGGACGTCACGTTAAATCCATGGATGCATTTTCCGGCAAAATCTCCATCACGGATGTCGCACATAACGCACATTGTGTCAATTTTGACACTTATTAATGTTTGTACCGATATTCATATTTGGCGATAATTATATTGCCCTTCCGAGGCAATTATGCTCTACGCAACGTAGATAATTAGTCAAAATAAATGGTCGCAATCTTGATATCGGATTTCAAGCCATCAATTATCATCTGACCGTTATATGATGAAGTCAACGATTTGCGTGTATAATTTCCGATGAATTAGTTACTGCACTATCAACTGTGATATCTGGAAAATCAAACCGGAGATAGTGTGAAGTAAAATTACATCGACTTTCTGTCAGGAAAGATCGATTCATTGTCACGGCGATGCATTCGCTATCGGTCGACATGCAATCTGCATGCAGAATGTTGCCCAAGAAATAAAAAAAATATGATTAGTCTATATGCATAATAATGATTAATTCATTTTTAAGATATGTGTATGCGCGAAGGCATTTCTACATAAAAGCGTATTATATTTTTCATCAAAATTTTTACACATTTCGTAAAAACGAAAATTATTGTTAAAACAACGGTCTATTGTTCCTTTAAATAATTTCGAAACTTCTTCAACATCTTCATTTCCGTCAGCAGATTATCATTTTTTCCAAAGCAAATGCTCGCTACATCGTTATTTTTACAGGTTATTCCAAGCAACTCGTTGATAAAAAGTTCAATGCCAAAGCCGGAATGTGATATTGGTATCATACGATGATTTGGAAAAGTAAATTTTTGTGCAACTACAACGCGTCACTTTGTGGTAGGTCGGGAGTTTACATAAGCTCCGCCTCCATTCTTTATACTACTCCGAGGGTAGAAATATACATATTTGAAATTTCTACCAATGAGAATTGCCTTTAAGAAGTAATATAATGAGATATTTAATTGAACATTCCAACGGTAAATATATTCACATGTCTCTTAGCTCACATAGCTCACGATAATATTCTTCATTAAATTATTTATACATTGTTCATTAAACAAATAAAAGTTATAACTTAGCGTTTAAAATTTAATGTTGTAAAATACGGAAGTATAAAAGTCGCCCGAAGCTTAAAGTTAGATACATTCAGAATTTAATGAGACACTGTGTTATCACACTGTCAGAGATAAATTCCTACGCGTGTAACTTCCTCGTAGCATATGATCTATCGTTACGGTAGAAGTAATTACTGGTATGAACCTTAACGATTCGGCTAAAATTATGTAAAACGTTTGTATATTTCTCGCGTCGAAGTGAATATCTTGTGGACCATCGAAGTGAATATCTTGTGGACCTGAACTATATAACAAATAAGTCGCACTTGCGTCGTACTTGTCACTGCTCGCGAGATACTTGATACTTAAAACAGATGAAGGCCACGAGGTTAAGGAAACAAAAACATTGATATGAAATGCATCCATGTCTGTAGATACGATATCAGTCGAGCCGTCCTCTAACCGTCCGCGTCTTCGTCAATGTTAACACAAATTATCGCAGGTGATACGACACAGCTTACGCCGACGTCTACACGACGCTACGGTTTCGTAATCGCGCCGGGGCAGTTATTTATTTTTCCCGTTTAACATCTTCGTCGTCTCATGTCTCGAAACCGACTTATCCATAGATTATCTTAATCCCATCATTCAATCCGTTATGAGCGCGTTTCAATCGATGACGCGCGAGTGCTGCGAAAGAAATCATACTCTGATCAAAGATACGAATCCGATTAAAATATTCGCTAAAATCATAAAATAATTTGATACACTTTACACTTCGTAAATAGCTGTATTTTTATAATAGTACGTATATATTTAGCATATAAATGGAAAATATGAAATCGTATTAAATCATGCGTAGTTAAAATCTTGCAAAGACAGTTTGTGACAGGTCATGGTTTGCTACCTGTCAGTCAAAAGCTTATCAACTTTCCAGCGACATACTTTCCTTATATTAGTTATATGTTATCGTTGCACGAATTAAATTCGATATCTTATCTTTATGTATTAAAAAAAAAATATATCTTATCTATTTAATTTATATAATCACATAATTTAATCTAATATCTGGGTTAAATAAGATTTAAACTGAATATTTAATTTTCTTGTAAAAAAATTCAATCGCATAATATATATGTCAATTTCAAGAAGGATTATTATTTTCGACAATTCTTTTAATAGTATATTTGCTTCTTGTATAATGACATAATTATACAATAATAATCCGTTTGATCGTTAAAAGAATAACAAATATGTTGTTTACAATATAGCTATTTTGTGTGCTAATTTCGATGTACCGATAAATATCGTGCTTTCTCGAATAATGGTATTTAAGTGGAAAAAGATACTTTCTATTGCGATTTACGGATACCGAGAATAGAATAGATATATATCGTACAGTAATTGTAGCGAAAGCAATAGTACTGTTTCTTTTTCTTTCAAAATGCTTGCAATAATGTACAAGGATATTCATTGCGATCAAAAGGATTCATATCACAATTGATATTTGAAGAAAATGGATGAGTTTTGAGCTTATTAATGTATATACGTTATTAATGATATAAATCGCCGAAAACATTAAAATCCTAGATAACCTTTCAGACATCAACCCTGACTTTATTGACGTTTTATCGCGAAGAAATTTATCGCGCTCGCTTTTTTATCAAAGTTTCAAAATTTTATTTTGAAAGTGAAACAACTGCTTTTAGTAAAATTCATGGATGCTGGAATAAATTTGCGCTATTATACTAAATGATATTTTATCTTTATTTCAACTTAAAAAAAATTCGATATCTCTCTCTCTCTCTCTCTCTCTCTCTCTCTCTCTTTCTCTCTCTCGTCATGGTTCTCATTTTTAAATTAAACTCGAAAACGATCGATTAGCCGAAGGCAAGCTAAAGGGTAATCTTACCCAAATTGGTCGCATGTAAATGATTCGTTGTCTACAGAAACAGCAGGCCTAGGTAGCGCCCACGGCGAGCTAGGTCGCTAACTCTTAGGGCCGTGAACAAAGACCGGTTCTCATATGAAGGTCACTAGTTCAATGGCGTCCATATGCACGCGGTGAGCTCCTTCCCGAAGGCCGTTTCACTTTCGTCGAAGGCGACCAAAAACCGTTTCGGTCGGCAGCAACTGTACATGTCTTTCTCGATCTCTTCTACCTCCTCTCCCTGCCCAACATCTTGCCACGGTTTGCCATGGATGCCGATCCACTTGCACTTTCGAGCAAGTTTCAAGGCTAAGAGAAAGAGAGATGAAGAATTCACTGGTTTCGAATCGAACCGAGTTGACCTGTGCAAAGGAGAAAACATAGTGTGCGTGTGCGTAGAAGTAGGTCATAGTATCATATATATATATATATATATATATATATATATATATATATATATATATATATATCAACGCGTTCGTAGCTGCAAGCTACGTGTAATCTTTTCAAGTCTAACAAAAGACTGGTTGATTAAGTAGAATAGCATCAAATTAAAAATTAGAATCTTTGCTAATTAGAATGTTTAATGGTAATAAATTATACGTTTGTCTTTCTGAATTTTTTTCAGATAATTGAATTTTTAGATTAGGTTCTGACATCAAGCAAATTGGATTTTTGGACTTTATAGATAATTGAGTCTTAAAATCATAAAGTTTTCGCGCATGCTTCTTGTATCTGCTTAAATTTAAGACATAGCGAATGGCATAAATTGAAAATCTCGTTTAATACAGAACGTATTGGTTTCTCCACCGATTTGGTCTTGGTGAGTGATAGCGATGAAAGTCAAAGCATGTTTGTCATGATTCGCGCAAAGAGAAACAAAGTTTCACTTTCTTGAGCGGCTCTCACATCGCTCTCGACGTTCGCTGGCCTCGTGACGACTTTTCATGGACCCCTGTTGATCGCGATCCGGTTTCTAAAACTCTCGCCGACGCGATTCGCTTTCGTCGGGTGATCGCCATTGGCGTTTTTTAACGGAGAGAACGAAAGTGGAGAACGATCTGGACAAACACTTTGAAACGTAGATTCTTCACCAGTGAAGCAATAAAATTGTATATCTCATTTAGTATCACTTATGTTTCCTATCTTCGATTTTACTAAGATCTAAATCGAAATGTCCCATAATTTGAAAATTGAAGTATTTATTAAAATAAAATTTGCAAAGGCAAGGATTTGCTTTCGAATATTAAAATAATGATGTATTATTGCGCGACTTTAATTGTTTGATGAATATTGCTATCGTCCATTGAATGGAATATATTGAATCCAGAATGTATTTGTAAGAATAGAACGAAGGACTGGTTCAAGTTCACATAGTTGTGGGGCTTCAAAAAATGTTCCAGATTATTGAAAAAAATTTTCCTTCATAACATCAATAAAATCCACAATATTTAATAGTATATATATTTATTGCATTCTGTATAAGACATTAAAAGGCAAGATAAGCAGGACAAAGGTTATATATTAATAAGAATGTTGCAATGTTATCTCGTTTTTTGTCTATAATCTTTATATAATATGACTGCTTCATACAGCTTTAATAAGTAAAAGAAATATTTTTGTAGACTATTACTGTGGAAACTTTTAATTCTCCTCGTGTAAACTCACATGGAATGATAAAAAACACGCGGAGAAATTCCAAAGATAACTCGAAAACGTGATCCTAATATCTTCTTTTTTTTACCGTTGAATTTATCTTTCTTTCTCATTTATTTATTTTTTTGTACTTCACTATTTCTTCATTCTTTGCTCAGTCTCGGTTCATTATCGTTTCCTTTCATCTATCTACATATTATGTATCTATATGTATACACATACAGATACAATATGCATAAACACGGCACACATACACGTACACGCACACAATTATCCACCTACGACGACCTCTTTTTCTGACGCGCGATAAGCATCCTTTTCCTCATTGAACCCCTCGACTCTCCAGCCATTCTTTCTCTATTCTAACTCATGCGCGCTATAACGTGCGTCTTGTCCCTAACCTAATACAACAGAGTCGCGCTGAGCCACGCCATGACGACGACCGTGCGTTCAGACCGGTTTGATGATTCAGGTTCATCTAGATCTAAACAACTACGAGCCCGGCCACGTAATACGCTACACGGGATTCTCTCTCCTCACATACCTATGACAATGACATGGTACTTATGTACTTCCTCGTGAGAATAGTTTTGAAATGCCGCACGAGGAGAGTCACGGCTGGCGGATTTGGGCTCGCCTTGAACTTGATATTTGCATAAAAAAAGAATTCCCCTTTTGTTGACTGGAATTTACAGCTAGCTACATACAACGGCGATTGATTTAAGGCAAGTGTCTGGCCACCGTCTGGAGCGATTTTTAATTGTTCGTTGTTTCAGCTTTATTATTTACACATTTTAGTTAATTCTATTATATATTAATTACGCCTAATCTTAAATTGAAACTTAAGTGATCAACTTAAGATCAGCTTACTTAGACTTACTTAGAATGATGTGTAATTGTAGATAAATGTGTCATAATTAATTGACAAAATTAGAAAAAAAAGAAATATATATTCTTCTGTTCTTCAACATATATATTGCTTCATCGCATTTATATTTAGTCATTTCTTCCGGAAGCCCAAGTTGGATCACCGAACAAAGATACACAGCACAGATAAAAAAACCTTCGATTCTCTTGTTCAATGAGGCCTTGACCTTCGTCGAACTGATTTAAAATGTACAGTGAATTTACCATCTAAAGGGATTCTCGGCCGAAATTCAGAAGGGTTTAATGCTCACACCATTCTACTTATTATGTCCTATTCTTCTGCGACGCGACTCGACTCGAGGGGAACTCGTCTTAGAAATTACGGCTCGTCCTAAGAATACAGAGACACGACGGATGTCGCTGCACGATGCATGTCCGGTTTAGCTCACAGTGACGAAAAGTGGAATTGGACATTAGGCATGTTTAACCCTTTAGTGGCTCCTTCGAAGCATGCTCAATTTCAGTGTGAATCCTTTATATTGAGTTTCGCGGTGGTTAAAAAGCGGATCTCGTTTTAACCCTAAAATATGATACGCGACCAACGTTCACGAGTGTATGCAAATTTATTATTTCGACTTACATTTAATTTGTTATTTCTATTTAAGCGTTCTGTATTATTTCCGGGACAATTCATTACTTTTCTTATAACTTTGTCACATCATCAATCTTTCTTGATACGTTTTTGAACCTGAATTTTTTCATACTCTCAATAAATAAAATCGTAAAGGTCCTCATAAACTGAAAATCATGTGTACATTTAATTAAATATGTAATATGAATACAAATGCATAGATTATCGAAATTAAATGTGAAATCAGAAACAATCGCTAATGATCTTGGGAACGTTCTTCGCTAGATACGCCATTGCACCGAGATAGATGGATGGTTATAGCGAGTGCGTCGAAGCGGGATGCGGGGGCTGATCGATAAAAGCGGCAGTCGGGTTCACAAGCCTCATTCAAGGACAAGGCCATGTGATAGCAGACGCGCAACCACGGCGCGCACTGAACCACCCCTGCCTATCGCTGTCCCAGGGGCGGATTAACGCGCGACTCGGCCCTCCGTTGATACAACAAAGAATTTATTCTCATCATCATAATGCGTGGCATCCGTCTGAATATAGACATTTAAAACATTCCTAAGCTATAAGGAAAGATAGTTAGGAAGTCATCATCCAGCTCATATGCACTAATTATCTGAATAAATAAAATAACTATGTCGCCATTTCAACAAGTGATAAAATCCTCCAATTAATCAAAAGTTAATTTCTCTAATAACTGAATGTTAACATACATTTCACATAGGCAAGCGAGCACTCGTTCCGAGTGCGAGAAAAGCGGATTTAATGACAAGAGGTTATATCCGGGGGTCGCGTCTTTCGCGCATACGGAAGGAAGAGAGTCTCGAGTGGCGAAGTACGAGAAGTGCGGCAGAGAGAAGGAGGCGAAGGGCGAAGTCTCTCTCGGAGGGAGAGACCGTGCTGCGCGTCGTCTGGCGTGTGGGGTCGTATCGCGAGCAAACCAGCCGCTTTTATACACGCGCACGGATAGCGCGCCGGCACATCGGACGCTATAGGTCGAGAGCGTGCACGCTTTTGCTTGCCGGCGGCTATAGGCTGCCCGTAGGGACGAGAAAGAGAAGGTGAGGAAGAGAGCGAGAGAGAGGAGACCGGATCGGAAGAGAGGGAAAACGGCGCGCGCGAGAGGAAAAGAGATGACGGCGCCCGTCGCGCTTATGCACCACTGAATCCGCGGCGACCGGCACACTCTCACTTTCGCCGGCGCCGATGACGGTTCTCGGGGCATCGTCGGCCTAGCCGCTATCAGAGCATTGTGTGCATCGCGACAATCGCGCATACGTAATCCATCGTGCATACGTATACACGCACGCCAAGTCGCGCGCGCTCGTACGCGCGACTCGCGTGCGGATTTACCGTGCGGTTTTCGTCCGTGCCTGTCCGATCGGGCGAACCAGATAAGCCCTCGTGCGCAACCACGTGATAGCATCTCCGTCGCGTCGTCGGCACGGACGTGTCGCACGGCTTACGGGTTACGCGTCTTGTTTTGACAGCGTGATACCGTGGCTCGCGCGAGACGGGGGTTGACGCGCTCGCCTTTGTACCGGCGATAGAGCGTAGACGGCGGAGGCGCGGTCCGTCTCTCTCGCTCCACCGCGCACGAGGGTAAGAGACACGGGCTGACTGTGAGTGGGGCAGAGTGACGCGCCGGGAGGGAGCGAGAAAGTGGTGGGTGCGTGGGTGGTAGGAGAGAGGGGAAGATCGGCGCTGACTCTCGCGAGGGACGCGTGTGCCGAGAACTGTTGTTTTCGGCGTAGACTGCTAAGAAACGTTCATTCACACGATCGACAGTCCCGAAACGCGCGCGTCCGCTCCACTCGTTCAATTTACTACATCTCGCCTATGTGACGAATTCGACGATTCATGCACCTCTTTTTTTTTTTTTGTACGAATCACGAAAGCGCGAACGATAACGAGCGAAAGCTTCCGCGAACACCTGTCACGCGCCACTATGAGACATTGACCGTGACACTCGACAAACCGGCGGGAGTGCGCGCGAGAGAGACAGAGTGAATACGTGACTCTATTGGTTTCAGGCGAAGTCGATCCTGATCGAACGAGTAGAAGACGATGACAGGCTGCACTTGTAGAAAAAAGTGACTGAATCCAAGTGTCTTCTATATTGCTATATTGCTATGCTTTGTTCTTGATGGATCGAGAAATAGAGTGAAGTGGATTAACAGCAAGCATGGTTTACGGTGCTCGGAAAACTGGACTGTCACTCGACGAAATTGACAAGAGCGAAAAATATATCTGTGACGGGAAGTGACTGGTACAAAGTGTTCTCCAAATTGGATCATCGGCTAGTGAACTTAACCGAGAGATATAAAGTGCATCGGTGGTGAAATATAAACCGATCCGAGGTGTTTACCGAAACCGCTATCGGTAGGGAAAAAGATTAGAGAGGAATGTCTTTATGAGACTCGGTCAGACTGATCAAAGTGCAAGTAACGTAACTTAAGTGCATAGCACATGTATCAACGTGTTACGCGAGTAAAGTAAAGTAGCAGTAAACCGCAACCTTGACTTCGCCCTCGAGAAGCGTTGCCTTTTGCGTGAGCCTCGTGTAACCCGCGACAGCGCGGGTTCCTCGTAACGAAGGTGGCTCACACAACCAGAGATAGAGCCGCCGAACTGCAGGCGGAAGTGCGCAGCGCCATAAGGGTGCTACATGGCTGGTGCCCCCGGCCACCGCAGGGGCACGCGCGGGGCGAAACGGTGTTGATGTCACCGCAGTCTCAAATACGCGGTAATCACGGAAGAAACGGTGGCCCGCCTCCACCGCCACCCGCCACAGTCGTAGTCAGTTCGACCTCCAGCATGAGACCGCCGCCACCACCGCCGCCTCCCAGAGCAAGGACCTCCAACGAGAGTAAAGGCCATCACGAGGAACCCACCAGCTCTATCCCCGATCTCGGTGAGAAATCCTAGCCTCTAGTTTTGTTTTTCCATTCTCTCTTACATACGTCTTGAGGAATATAGGAACTTGGGCTCGAAAATAAAAATGGAAACTTTTCAACAACAATTCTTTCGGTTCGGACTTCTTTTTCAAAAGTAACTTTTAATCTTTAATCATTTAATAATTTTGTATATGCGTTGCAAATATATGTAGATAGTTATTGCTAATTTGCTCTTTGCGATTTGCAATTCCTTACTATCTTTGAAATTTTTAAAGAACTTTTTTGTATTTATTAGATATTCAGTTGTTGTTCTAAATTTGATACGTGAAAAAAGAAAATCGATAATTACATTAAAAATGTTAAACATATAATAAAATTATCTTATCATTATATTATTGTATTGATATGTACATAATGATTTTTCATCGACGTCGAGACATCGATGATACGCATTTCGTGAGTGCATCCACACTTGGTTTACGAGCAACGGCTTACGCAAGCGTGGCTTATGTACTGTTTCGTGATACAAAACTAGCGAGATCATCGAGTCACAAAAACAATTTAAAAAAGGACAAACTTCTAGGAGATCCGGACAAAATTTGCATACTGCGATGCAACGATATAATACGGCTATAAATTTTAAGGCGTCGACTGGTCGGATGTAGACGAGAAATTCTTTGGCGGATAGCCATCTCTCTCTCTCTCTCTCTCTCTCTCTCTCTCTCTCTCTCTCTCTCTCTCTCTCTCTCTCTCTCTCTCCTCATTAGATTTCGCAGAAGCGTTTTATATTCCAGTTAATACGACTGTGTTTACGGTGGTAAGGTTCATTAACGATAAGTCCCGCTAAGCACCGTTGTCTGCTCGTCGCAGTCAGATGTAAAGTGAACAAAGAAGCGATGAGGAAATTAAAGAGAAAATAATGCCGACGAAAAATAGATTATGTCGAATCGATGACCAAAAAGTATTTATACGTTGAATAATAAACAAGCTGTAAGGAAACAACCAGACAGTAATTTTCCTCTATGGTAATTTAATCCCGGAACATGTTGATTTGTCCTCGTAAGTGAGGTGGCAAATGACCAAGGCTGTCTGTGGCGAAAGGATTATGACGCTCACATATTTCTTTTATATTCCGCATCGCTGTTGACTTGAGTGGCTTTGTTGGCGAAAGAAATCGGCACCCATATCTGCGTAGACCAGAATTCGGCAAAGTTCGAGGACGCCGGCGGCGGCCGCGATGTCTACGATCTACATATGTTAATACGATGGTGAAATAAAAAAGAGCCGGCTCTTTAAAAACCGTCCTAAATATAAATTCGACAGTGACGCAGAGGGCGGCCTTGACCGTGAGAAATATTGAAAAGTATTCCGAAAGACCGTCGACACACATTATGCAACATATACATATCAACATTCTTATCTGTACGCAGAGACATCAGTAATCAAACCGAACGTAGAAATTATCCAAGTTGCATGCTAGACCAATCGAGAAATTGAATGTGCGGATACAAGGGCAAGATAATTTCATTTTTAAAAAAAGCGTTATGCGCCATTAATACTGGAAACAAAAGAAGAAAAAATCGATGACCATCTGCGATCTGCGATGAAATTTTAAACTTATCTGAAACTTATCTGAACTTATCTAAAATTAATAAAATTAAAGAATTGAATTCGCGCGAATCTCACACTTATCAGGAGCTATTTAATGTGACAGCACAATCCGCGCCTAATATGTATTAATTTTGTCGACTTGGCATTGATTTAAAATATACAGTGATTTTACAATAATATTCATTATTCTTCGTCGTCGAATCGATGGATGACAGATAAACGGTGGCGACGTCGCGCAATTATAAAAATACGTCAAGCGATCTTGAACGGGGCCACACGTTATCATGGTGACAACGTGCGAGAAATGATAGCGAGAAATGATTTCATGATGGTTAAGTGCGATCGTGTGCACGAAAAAATGCTCTGGTGAAAGGTGTCATTTTTCTCAAAATTTATAATCATAATATATAGCGTGCTCTACAATTTTATTCTATATAATTTTATGTATATTTGATCTTGAAAAAGTTAGGAAAAGTTCATATAATTCGTAAATTCGAAGACCGAAATTAAAACTCAGATTTTTATTGCAAACTTTGAATGATTCTTTAAAGGTAATAATATTATTGCTGACTCAAACGGTTACTCAGGCAAGGAATTTCAGGTAGAGACAAGAGAATGCAATTGCCGTTGTTGATCTCGAGTGGGTCAAGTCGTTATGTTTGAAAATAGTCTGTTTCTTATCAACGCTCTGTATTATCTCCTAACTTGAGGCCAAGGCTCGGTGACGTGATGATTCGATGTGTCATCATATATTTCGACAGACTTAGTGATGAGGGCAAGGGAATTTTTCCACTGAACAGGAAATATTCTCTTCTGGAAAAATGAAAATACTGTTCCCTTCAATATTTATTTCATTAAAAATTTCTTCTAATTATATTTTTCTCTTCTTTATCTCTTTCTCTTTTATTCTTATCTATTATTCTTCAAAGTTAAAGATGACAATTTCTTTTTCCGTAATACTCTTTTCGTTTCAAATGACAAATCTTAGTCGGCTAATTAATTAAATCATTAATTACTTCCATGTTCAATATTTAAATAAAATCATCGTATAAAGTTATTGTTTAATAATTTATAGGACAAAAATGTAGCATAGAAGCTATATTTCCTGTAAGAAGCTCAGAAAAAATTAATCGCGCGTTCGGACATTAATATCGAAGGGTGTGCACCTCGCTGCACGTCGCAACGTGTACCATGGACGCAGACACCCCTCAGTCAAGGTTTGTCTGTGTGTACATGTATAGGTATATCGCTCAAGCACGCGCGCAACATGTGCGCGTCAAGTGCCCGCGTGTGGTATGCGCTATGATAAGAAGGGCAAACACAGTTGAGCCCTAAGGTCTTTATTCTTGATCCTCGTAGGAGGAAAGCTTGTACTTTCCTCGGAAACAAGCTGATATGCTGATAAACTTTCTCCTTATCGGTCGTGTTTAATGAACTTGAAAAATAGTTATAATATCTAGTATGTTACATTTATTATCTTTTACAAACTTTACCTTGTACGTTGAGTCGTTTATGAAATAAATTTGATGCTTTAAAGTTAATTATACTTATTAAATATAATATAAATAATATAAATATAAATTTAATTATATATTTAATTTAATTAATTTTATATACGTTCTTTATGTGATAAATATTAAAACGTTGTAAAAAAAAAATTATTTTTATTAAAACAAATTTGATAAAACTGCAAATGTTTTTTTCAAAAAATATAATCCGAAAAAATTTTTCCACTACGATTCTTCAATTATTTCGCTGACTGCTTCCAGATGTTTTATTTGAAGTCAGTTTTTCCTGTTGACGATAATAACTCAAGAGTTTAAACAGATTTAAGTGATTACGTTTTTCGGTTGATTACGATTATATATGATATAGTATTTTTACTTTTTATCGTATCTTATCATCACATAATGATGAAACCAGACAGACAAGATGATTGTTCCAATTTTTTTAATTTTAAATGGAAAATCAGTATCTGCATATGTAATATGTTGTTTAAGTAAAAGTACGTGTTTAAGTAAAAGTTTACTTTAGAAATATAAAATGTTATAATATAGATTTTAATGTCATATAGCTTTTTATGCGCAATTTGATGACTGTGGTATTCAGTTTTTATATGCGCGTATGTATTAAAAGTTCCTCTCAGTTAATTAATAAAAAAATCTTATTTTCACTAAACTTTTTTCATTAAATGTATCCAACAAATTATTTCATTAATTATTTTTAAAAAAACTCAAGCAAGTCCGTTTCAAGGATTAAAATTTTATCATTTGGAATAATGTTTTATACAAAAATAAAATTCATGCAACACATTTAAAAAGTTAATCAATCAAATATTATAATAATTATTCAATTCTATTTAGTTGAATAGGAATAAACTAAAAATAGGAATACGTAAATAAACGTGTCTAGAAAGATGTTATTCTTGTACCGATTCGATGCGTGTCTCCCCCCCCCCCATCTTTCTCTCATTTTTCACTCTCTTACTCTCTCGCTCTCACGCGAGTTACTCCTCAATTGTTCCTTTCCGATGCTATTACCACTATCATAGTACTCTCACTGTTAAAGTGGATCGAAAGTGGTAGAACATTGATCAAGAGTAGTCATTCGAAAGGTTCGCCGTCTCGTAATGATCCTCGTATGTAATGTACCCTAGGCAATGTAAAAGAGGGTGAAACGACCCAGTCATTCTTTCTTCCTCCGTCCTCCTTCACAATCTTTATTGCATGCAATGTCGTATCATCGGTCGTGTCCCTCCCTTCAGTTTTTACACGGGGGTGTGTTTCTGCGAAAAGTAGAAATTTTGCATTTGAGGGGAGAGTTTGCGTGAGGTGCAACTCCCAGGTACCTAGTCGAGACTTTCTGGCGCAGTAGCAGACTTCCGGTTAGACTCACCAGAGGTGAATGTACATGCATCACTTTAATTGCTACTCCGCCATAATCGCTTTCATGTTTTCTTGCCTACTGCAAGGAGAAAAATAAATAGTGCGAAATTTTGTTCAATCTTATCTATCTTAGATCTTATTTATCTAAATCCTTTATTGCATAATTATTGCTTCAAAGTATATGAGTATTTGTAAACAAAATGTTACATAATCATTATAATTGTATATTGCTATTTTATTGCAAGTTTCTTCGAGATATTTGGACTTGAAAATTTTTTTTTTATAATAAGATTATTAAATCTTATAGAAGCTATTTAAGTTTGGAACTCGATTTTTATTCTTTTTTTCTTTCAAAAATATTCAGTGATACATTTAGTAGAGAAAAAAATTTCTCAAAGAAAAATTGGTCAAAATCTAGATATAATAAATTAAAATGTCCAATCGTAACTAATTAAATGCAAAAACAATTTTACCTGAATATTTTTGCGAGAAGATAAACGGAAACATATCGCGATCGCGATCACTGTGAAGGTTGAGTTCGATGATCGACCTCCCCCTCCCCCAAGTTTAAGGTCCCCAGCGATCCTGCGCAAGGGATCTATCAACAACAGTGGCGGCATAGAAAGGAGGGAGTGAGGGCTGAAGAGGGGTGAAAGTACCACCTCTACGCGTTTTGCAGTGGTGATAGAACCATGCGATAGCGTTTTTACCCCTTCCTTACTGCATCGTCGCATTCGAGACGGCGATCGCATAGCGTCGATGAGGCACCTCTTTACGACAACCACCCCCGCGATTTCCCAGGAAAGGTGCCGTTTGGCGATGCCATTGCACTGCACTGGGTGAGGGTCATTACTCCGAGCAAGGCGAGCCGGTGACCTCGGCGCCAACGCCCGCGATCGATCCAACCCCCGTCCGACGGGGGTGCAATGCACTCGACGTGCGCTGCTGCCTTTTGCGTTAACTCGTCTTGTAAGTACGCTCGCGAGGTAACTAGGAGCCCCTAGCGTTTGTTTCGGGTAACTACAAGAAAAAGTAACCCTCCAAGGGTTAATGTTCTTGATAATCTTATATCATAATTTACTAATAATAAATGTATTATTACACGTCATTTCATTAGCATTAAAACTAGTGCAAATATATATAATCTTTGACATATAGACATCAAAGTTTATTGTACATTGTCTCGATCACAAAAATTTTCATTTTCAGTGAAATTCTTTTCTTGTAAAAATTGCAAGTGGAAAGAAACATTACTTATAAAAATAAATCTTACTTCTTCGTTAATATATAAATATACAATGCACACAACGCATAATCATATTATCAAATATTTTGTAATAAGTCTTGGGTCTCGTTTCATTCCTTTTAAACGAATGTAAAAGATCGTCACGTGGTTATACTGTTATATAAAATTACTCGTGTAAAAAGTTTCGCGTTACGTCGCGCATGTCGTGTTCTCGTCTTACCGATCCCGACAGATGCATCTTGGCATTTTGTAAACATATCTCCACTATAGCCTCAAGTTTTAGGCTGATGCATGAATTGCATAAATTTGTGAGCCAACAGAAAGCTGCTAACGTTATAAAAATCTGTTACGTATCCGCATTTTTGTAAAAGAATTATGCTTACAAGACATTAAGAAAGGCAAAAAGAAATAAATCATACTGATCGAATCTTTTACAAAATATCTCTTAAAAAATAAATTAATTTTTCTTAATTTAATTAATTTTATTATTTTTAATAAGTAATTAATTTTATTATTTTTAAAGTTGAATTAAAGGATATAAATCGTACTTACAGCATGTAAAAATACAGATTGCACGGATCTCACGGTTTCTGGCATTTTAGATCATGTCAAATTCTCTCATTGAGTGGCATGGGAACGAAGGTTTGTTTGTTTAGTGGTGACGAATCTAGAAAGCCTGAATAAGGAAGGAAGTAGAAGAAAAAGTTAATCTATATTCTCTCGTAAACTTTGCCCTTTATACATAGAAAGTCACAATTTAGTCAGATTTTTTTAAGATATAGACTTTTTAAATAAAAAATTTTTAAATAAAAAGGAGGATTACATTAATACATTTTTTCATGTTACTTACATATATCAACTGATTATTGAGCATATATAAAAAAAGTAGTTTTTTGCTTATAAAATATTCAAATTTTTGAAGTCACAATAAATAGTGTTTGAATAATATAATAGTAAAAAAGGGATACATCTGAAACCATACAAAAAATGCAGTTGCTCTTCATTATATAAATCTCCGGAAATGATTCTATGGAGAAATGATAAAAAACATAGAATAGATCGTAAAAAAGGAAATGGATTTTTTGTTTGTTCGCGCTATGGTCTTTTCGTTATACTTATTGTCACGCGCACACCCTTTCGTGCCAACCATTACGCACGTGCGCGCAAGATTCTCTTATCGATATCCGGTGTAATCAATCTTGAACGATACATGTCGCGAAAGGCTCTGTGAAAGGCATATCTCTCGACTGTTAGAGGAAAAGATAGGATAAATAACATATTTATCAAAGCTCACTCGGCTATCATCATACTAAGTTTAACACCGAAAGTTAGATCACATTCTCAATTTATGATAATAAATTATGAATTATCATAATTAATGAGACATTATTAAATCTGTAAATTTTAGACGTTTAAGATTACGTTTAAGATTAGATATTTGACATATGTGGAATCTAACGTCATTTTTGGGACAGCTGATCCTTCAGGCATCAGATGATATTTGCGAGCGTTTGGCAGTTTGGAGTTTGTGTGTCAATCTCTTGACCTGACTCACAAAATTCAGAAAAAGGGTTCGACCAGATGCAAATCTATCAATAGAGATTCAATCCTATGTATCCGCTTGCGTCGGATCTTAGTCCAGCTGTCAAATTCATGCATAAAGAATGTTCCGTCATCCTGACGAGAATTTACGTAAATATCCACGAGAAGCCACCAGAATACCGAGAATTAGTCATCATCGTCAATTTTGAAAAGGGTTGATCCAGCTTGACAGAATGCATCTGCCGTGATGTAACTTCCTAGTTCGCACATACATAATACACGTATTTCGAAAAATAGACTCGTATTGCCCTTTGTATGGCAGAATATTTTAGAAATAATAAATATCTATCTTACACTTTTTATTTACATTCTACGACGTCATACTTCAGTTATTAATTAATTACTAACGACTTTAATTAGAAGAAATCTAGACAGAGAGATAGAGAGAGAGAGAGAGAGAGAGAGAGAGAGAGAGAGAGAGAGAGAGAGAGAGAGAGAAAGTAAAATATTCTACCGATGACATGATGAAGTTTGAAGGAAGCCGATCTTGGGCAGCAGCGGTTTCAGCAATTAATTGGACATGAGAAGCCCGTACCGTGCCAGTTAAGGGTTAATAATGCGATTTTTAGAGCCTCGGCAGATCTCAAAGAGCATTGGCCGTCGTAAGAGGCCACGGCGGTGCATCGGCCTGTATATCAGCAACCGACGGCGGTGTGCTAGTGCGGTTACGCGTTGTGTCGGTGTGGCTGACAGAGCGGTGCTGCGCGCGATGCAATCTGCGCTTCTCCTCTCAGGCCTATCTCCCCCTCTCTGCGCCCATCCTCCAGACCCGTCTCGTCCTCCTCTAGCTCTTCGTCGTCACCGCGCCGCCTGTATAAGGGCTGCGAACGGCATGCGGGGAGGCGACGGCAGGATCGTCGCTGGATGAGAGTTAGACGGAGGGAGGGGCGGGGGGAGGGGGGAGGGGGGGTAAAGGGTGGAGGGACTCTCAAGGTCCGCGTCGTGCATTGATCCTACTCGGTCACGGACCCGACTTCTCTTTCTCTCTCTTTTCTCCCTGCTTCTCGATGACTATTTCTTCCTCTTTCCGTCCACTTCCCCGTCTGTGTCCTCTTTCTCCCTCCTTCTCGCTCTCATCTCCTCTTTCCTTCTTCTCGCGTTTGCTCTCTCGTTCCCTCTATCTCTCTGTCACTCTTTTTCTCTTTCACTCTTTTCCTTCCTTCTTTGCACCCCGATCATCACCGAACCCTTTTGAAGGGAATACGGTCTGTCTACTAACTGAAGGGCTCCGCTTTCGAGTCTGAGGATCTTTGTTTTCGGCTCTTGTATCCGAACTTTCCGCTTATTCGAATAATGTCCTCGAATTTCAACAAAATGTTCCACGAGCTGAATTGAGGTTTATAAACAAAAGACTTTGCTTTTTGAATGATGTGGCTTCACATAGTTCAATTAACGACTCTACACTTCTCTTTTTTTTCTTTCGTAAAAGAAAGAAAAAAGCTTATCTAGTCTGCTTATCTAGTTCAAATATATTTGGAACAGGTAACATTAAATAGATCTTACAAAGTTCTATAATTAGTCAATAATATTGCAAGAAAATTTACGTTATCAATATTTTGCTATTTTTGTAATCTTATACATTTTATTTTCTATAAGCTATTTTGCTATTTTTGTAATCTTATATATTTTATTTTCTATAAATAAGTTCAAAAATTATAAATTGAACAGAAATTACTCGATCCATTATAATGGCTACGATTGCTTGCTTGCTGTCAAGTTGAACATTGCATGTCGAAGTGTGCAAAAAGAATTGCACGAGACAAGAACGCGATTATGTCCGAAAGAGTCCTGTTGCGATAACTACGCGGGTAAACGAACCCGGTTCTTCTTACATTCTCATTTTGCTTTATCTGTGTATAGGGTGATCGAGAAGTCACGCTATCAAGTAACGTCTAACATTAAAATGTGCAGTAGTAGATGTGATAGTGTTCTTAAAGCAACCTATTAACTGATATAATGTTTATAAAACAACATAAAATAATATAGATTTATATATAATCAGAAATATATTTTGATATATTGTGCTATTTAATTTTCCCTGAATTATACGAAATAGTTTATAGAATTACGAATATGTGAGAAGAGAAGAAAATTTAATATATGGGAACAGTAATTTTCCTTTTTCATTATATTCCATTTAAATTTCAGATATACTTTCAAAGGCACATTTTATCAATGTGACTTTGAAAGCTGATATAAGATAAAAAAGGAGAAAGGATGAATAAAAAGAGAATGTATATAAAAGTCGCGAGATATCTATCATGATATATTATTATTAATTGTGAATTAAATTCAAGATAATAAATTCTTTTTGTGAAATTTTATTCTATTCTTTTCCGACATTATTTATTTTTGTATTTGTATTGAAATCTTTGTGTCCGAAATTCCTAATAAGATTATAAAAGGATTAAGTGTTTAATTGGTTCGAGATTTCTTTCGTTAAGTGTAATTCGAGGAAACATTCAAGATCCCAAGATATTCAAGGTTGTAAGATCTCGAGGGATAGTTACCAAGGAAACGGTTGTGTTTATCGGTCCCGACCTTGGCCACGCTCGCGTAACCACCCCCGTCGGTCAAAGAAGAAGGTGGATCATCCCTTGTCGGTTACTTTCCTCATCCTTTTTTTGGTCAGGCAGCTAAAATATTTTCTTTCTCAAAAAATTTTACTTTTCATCGAAGA
The DNA here is from genome assembly GCF_055798465.1 of Pogonomyrmex barbatus. Taxonomy (NCBI): domain Eukaryota; kingdom Metazoa; phylum Arthropoda; class Insecta; order Hymenoptera; family Formicidae; genus Pogonomyrmex; species Pogonomyrmex barbatus. Next base: position 10,831,439 of record NW_028297127.1, read on the forward strand.
GTCAATCTCCTTGTGCGATAATGCAATTAAGATTAAACTAATAATTCGTGAATATCGTGGAATGCGATGATAAGGACAAAAGAAAAGAATCAAATTCATTATCCTTTGTTTAATACAGATGAACTGAGAAGAGTTCAACTAATAATTTGCATAACTTTTGAGAAGTTTTAAGTTTGTTTGCTATATATATATACATATATGTATATTGTAAATTTTTTTCTTTTGAGAATTAGATGAAAAAATTCAAAAATAATTGTTGTATGATATAACTGTGTGGAAATGCATAAAGATATTCATACATTACATTTTATGTTAGTTAATTTGCAACAATTATTAATTTTTTTTTATGCAGAATTAATCCTTTGTAGTATTCCATTTGTCAGATTCGGAAAAAAAAACTTTTTTTTACAATAAAATTCTACAACGAATATCTTTTTAAATATTAATGATCAAAAAAATGTAAAAATTTCCGATAATGCGATAAAAAATATTGCATATTGTTAAACGCATTTCTATTCTATTTACCTATCAAACATATAAATCTGGAGCAGATTTCTTGCTATTCATTGTACGCAATTCTGAAATTCAATGAGCAATACGAAGCCCAAAACACATTTGTGCGCGATCAAAAGAAAAAGGGTTCCCGAATTTACGAAATAAAAAGTTTGAAAGGGTACAAAAGTTTACCTGAATCTTCGGCAGCTGGTTCAAAATACTCGCACATCCTCCTCGGATAAAACCAACAAAATTTTCGTATGTCTTCCCATTCTTTTTTCTTTTCCGGAAAAGAGGAAATACGAAAAGGGTTATAGGTCTATTTTGGGATACAATACAGGCTAACCGTCATTGACGTTTTGAGCATATATCTCTTCTCATGTTCATTGATCACGTGAAACTCAATATGTCTACCACTCGAGATTTTTTAAAATCTAATTCCCTTAAACTAATAATTAGATCAATCTATCATTTTTTACGAAAATTTTAAAGATATTTTCAAAACATCGAAAATTAAATGATATGTCTGTTATAATTTATATTGTGAAATTTTTATATTATGAATATTTATATATTGTTATAATTTATATTATATGTTATGCTATAATTTGTATTATAAAAGCAGAAAATCTATTGTAAAATATTGTAAAAATAAAAATTCTAATGTTTTACGTAAGTCCGATTTCGGCACTGTATGATATGCAACAATTCGTTGTAACAAGGTCGAATTTTTTCATGGTGTAAATTAATGTCAATATTTTGTAGTAAACTGAGGTCAGTATCGTCCTTCGTAACAAATTAAACGATCGTAAACCAATAATGCTATTTAAGCCTCGAATCATTGGACCTTCTCAGGACTGATTTACGAGCAGCGTAATTCACAGAAGTGCCACCAGTAACCATACGAAAATATGACAGCTATTTGTATACAAGTAATCTATTCTTCTCGTATTTTCAATAGAGATCGCATAGCTTTTGAGCGAGTCATTTTTTTTTTTAGTTTAGAACCAATGTTACGAGAAATGATCAAAAGATATGTAAAAAAATATCAATATTAATAATATTAATAGTATTGTCAATAATAGTGTCAATATTAAACTTTCAGTCGAAGTAATTCTTGATACATGAGACAAAGAGAGAAAATGAACGAGAGAGAAATAGAGAGAAAAAGAAAGAACAACGAATAGAAGAAATGACGAGAGCAGAGAGGCAAGACGCGCGGGGGAGGTAAGGCAGGCTGCAAAAGTGCAACGTTCGAGCAAGGTTCGCGCGATGCCACTGACCCATTAATACATATAGAGCCTGACTGCACGTCGCAATTTGCATCGGTCGGTGAGACACCATTTGAATTGCTAAGACTCTTTGTGACGGTATAATACGATGACGGTTTTGGTAACGCACGATCGACGGTATGCATTGCCATACTTATATTGGATTTCTCTCATCATCTGCACCGTTCGTCTTAAAAGCCAACCATCGTCACGTTTGTGAATTTAAACAGTGAAAAAAAAGTCCGACGTTGACTTTTAAAATGAATATCTGAGTATCTCCATGACCGAGTATTTCTGATATCTTAGATTAGGATTGTCTACTATGTTTGTAAAAAAAAAGGTATTCAAACTGACGCGATGAGTTGGAAGCATCGCGATTATCAAATCATGATCGAGAAACTAAACTTGGATTCGTCCTCGATTGCCCGCGTCGGTGTCCGGTAACAGTCGATCGGGCAGGCAGTTGCAAAAAGTATAAGCGAGAAAAGGGGAGAGGTAACAGAGAAAGGGGGAGGAGGAGGCAAACGATAGAAGGCTGTACGAGTCGTTGAAGGTCCTCGACCTACGCTGTTAAGGACAGAGACCCCATCTAGGGACGCCCTTTTGCTTGCTTTTTACTTTCGCATGCAGCTTTGCGAAATTCCGCTAGTTTACGATAAACTAAATCATCAAATTTTTTTTAAGAGATCCGTCTCTGCTTATAATTTACGATTCCTATCATGAGACCGGAATTTTATACTAGCAATTATATATATAAAACTAATTTCAAATATATATATATATATATGCTACATTTTTCTATGCAGCAAATTAAGTATTATGTTAAATTTTTTTCAATTACATATACTTGTATAATTTCGAATCTGAATACAAATATTAATATTTTTCATTACTACATATCTACTATGTATCTAATACGGAGTTGTTATGCTAAAAACCTTTAATATTGCTAGAGCTACATTTACTATCAGGAGACTCAAAAGGGTTAAAACAAATCGATCACTCGGACGGAGGTACCGTAGGGTCTTCGACCTCTTGTCGTGCGGTGAAGGTCCGCGGATAACCTACTCCTTGGTTACTGCACTCGATGTCGGTGACCGGGACGTCGATCCCTCGAAGGAGGCGAAAGACCTCCGTGGACTCTTCGGGACCGCGAAATAGAGGACTACGGAATTCACACGGTGTAATATAGAATGGAAGGGCACGCGGTTAGCCTGCAGTACTTTCGAATTCGACCTCAAATTGACGATATGCTCCAAAATTCGTGGAAACTCATAGACTTTAATAACAGCGTTTTTAGACTTAAGTAAAAGTAACGTGAAGCTTTTTATTTACCTAATCAGATTTTGTAATTTTGTAATAATTTTGTAATAAGCTGATCACTTAAAATAATTTATAGTCCAAAAAGTGCGAATTTAATGTTTTTTCTTCTTCATAATCAAATATGTTACATATTTAATAAATCTATAGACTTTTAAACCACAAAGAAGAAAATGTTCATTTCCTGTTTCCAGTATTTTTATAAACGATGAATTTAAAGAAAAAAAAAGATGCTTGCGAATTTGCTGTCTATGGCATGCCCTTCGATTCTCATTCAAGGTCCACAACGGGGGTGCAGTGAACATCGGCTCTTCGGGGTTTCCATAGCGACCGCCACCAAACTACCCTTGCAACGCCCACCCGAGGGCTGCGTTTCTACTTTCCACCCTCTGTCTCGACCGATCGAGAGCTATCGCGCTTGCAATCGTCCTGAGAGTAAACCATATAGATCTTACAACGAGACATCGCCCTTATCAGAAATGATGTATCAGAATTATTGTTATCAAAATTTCCTTACTCAAGAACTTTAATTAGCTGCCTACTTTTATTCATTAAAGAAAATCTGTATTAAAATTATTCAAAGAAGATCGTATATATTTGCATAAGTTTATATGTATGAATATATTTACATACATAAATATATCCGCAAAACAAATGTATATTTCTACGTACTTTTAGATTTATTTTTAAATCAAAGAATTCGATATTAATAGATAAAATATTGTATATATTTATATATAATGTCTGACGTAAGACACATAAAAATGTTAATAAATATAAGACATTATATATGTATAATATGCGTACATACACATATATAAATACATATTTAAAACATGATTTTTCAAATACACTTTATTTACGATCTTCGTTTTAAGATGTTGAAGTCCTAAGCTAAATTGAAGAACGGTGAAGAAAACACGTCAGTCAATCCGATGTTCTCATCCCACGCCAGCCTGAATGTTGCACTTTATCGATTGGACGGTAGACGTGCGTTGCTATGACTACGCGAATACACCGTAAAACTACCTTCGGCCCTTGCAACATTCGCCCTTGCGTGGTACGCGACTTTTATAGGGCGGTTTACGATGTATTCCCGCATACTTGCGTTGCGCGACTGCATCGGCAGGACGAAGGGCCTGATAATGAACAAAGACATTGATGCAAGCTTACGTTGCTTCCAGTCGAAACAACCTTGTCAAACCTCTGTAAATCAACCCTTTCTGTTTTAATATCTCACTTCGAAGTAACGCTTCCTATATATACATACACGCGCGCGCGCTCGCGCATATATATATATATATATATATATATATATATATATATATATACGTACACCATTTATCTAATTTAAAACTATGTCATATTGTGGAGAATATCTTAACTTCCATTTTTAGAAAAATTAAGTCAGAAAGATAAGAAAGTACTTCAATGAACATCTTTTCATGAAAAGACAATTTTAATAAGTAATGTAATTAATCATGCATAATTAATTAAGTAGAATGAACAATTTCGCATGGAAAGTCACGGTAAAGTGACTTGACAGTAAAATTTGGAAAATTATTTGTCCCAATTTTCAAAGTTCTCCACTTTCCAGACAGGGTGACGCATCTCTCTCTCTCTCTCTCTCTCTCTCTCTCTCTCTCTCTCTCTCTCTCTCTCTCTCTCTCTCTCTCTCTCTCTCTCTCTCTCTCTCTCTCCCCCCTCTCCCCCCTCTCCCCCTCTCCCTCTCTCTCCCTCTCCCTCTCTCTCCCTCTCTCTCCCGACTCGCGGTCCCTCGCGACGTGCAAAGCAAGGGTCGGTTGACTCTCGTCACCATCCCTAAAGCGTCTCGGAACAAAGACGATTCCTAATTCGATCGTAATGCTTTGTTCGTTCCACTTAGAGACACGTGCGGCGTATTTCGTTTTGAATTTTCCAACCTTTCGTCGCTCGCTATTAATCATACATTATACCTCACCCAATTTTGTATAACGTCGATGGACACTTTGTTCTAAATTTTTTTTTAGTAAAAATTTAATAGACAACGCCACCATTTATCATAATCTTTGTAACGTGCTTTTATATTTGTACTAGTACTTTTAGGTAAAAAAATAATGTAAAAATACAGCTTATATATACCGAAAATTCTGCAGAATATCATTCAAGAATAATAAATATTCTGAATAAATTAATAAAACAAGTAAAAATAAGCAACAAATTAATAAAGTCGATCTGTAAGAGCGATACCGCTATCAGAACGAGTTTCTTTCCACATTATGATGGTGCTTAGCAAGCATTATCGCCATATGTGGGCCTTCGTCGATCGGCAAAGATACCGGAAGAGAGGGCATCGGGATTCCGGGGGGGTGATTGCGCGGGACAAGGTCGTCGTTACCCTGACAACGGTGTAGTCGACGGCACGTGCTGCCTCCACCTCGGTTCCTCCTCGTCTACTGACCCCAAAATGTGCGCGCGACGATCACTTTGGACGTACTCGTGGGATTTGGGTTACTGTCACGGGTTAGATAGGAAGTGGCGGAGATAAAATATAGCAAAGGAAAATATTGAATCGATTCCCATCTTGCGGATTTATTGATATTGCGATGCGGCAGCGTTTCGTAATATTGCGCCGGAAGTGTACGGCAACACACGACAAGATCCTCTCGCTACTCCCAAAGTAATCGCAAGATATTAATCTATATACACTCAACTAATTGGAAAAATAGATTTAAGAAAGGGATCTACGTTCGTTTCGCTAAAGGTCCGATGATAATGGAATGACGACCCGCGTGTAATCGATCAAATGCTTCTGAAGAAAAATATAGCTGAGTAACTCCCCTAGAGTATTATATACTATGTACTTTTTTCCGCATTCAACAATAAAATAAAGGTACTTTTCTTTCAATATAATACAATCTTCATACACGTAGTTAGAATATGTTAGAATATTATATTGAGAGAAAGAGAGAAAAATGATTTTATTTGCAATGAAATCTTAAGAGAAAAATCCGATCAAGAGACATGTCGAGAAGAATTGCTTCTACCAAAGAAAAATGAAATCTGCGTTTGTCAAGCAAAATGTGAAGGTGAAAACGTTCGCGGGATAGCTGGGGTTGCAGCCGATCTTTTTCTTTGTCTTGGGCTCCACGTGTCGCGCAATATTTCGGTGGGGCAACGACGTTTCGCGGACAAAGAGCCTGGTCCTCGTGATGTATAGTCGTTCGGAAGCCCGGAATCCGGCGAGCTCGGTGAAGGCTAAATGGGGTGAAGGTCTCCGGGGTTGAGAATCGTGCCGGGACTTTAGGGGCGGTTAGTGGAGAGGAAGATCGAACTTAGCTGGGTCGGGGGTGGTGACGGCGCGTCCTAAGCTGGCAACTCGTTTCCGGATCCTACATCTATTTACGAAAAGGCTGGATATAATCTCCCGTGTTTCCGATTTTACTTTCTCGCCACGTATCATGCTCGCATGATACTCGGCCTACATTAGAAGATTCGATTTGCAGTATATAAAAAGAATAATAATAATAATAATAATAATAATAATAATAATAATAATAATAATAATAATAATATATTTTGAACACATACTGTGTGATATGTTAAAATAAATCTAAAGCGTTGTATTTTTCGAGTAAAAAGGAAAATAAAGTTCTTTTTGATTGTGTTTTTCAAATCGAAATGTTAGATTACAATTAGAGAATGATTGCTGATTACTGATGACTCTGTAGTACGAATTAAACTTTATGAAGATATCCCTAACCTACGGCAAGCGGTATCACAGTGTCAATCGCATGTAGATGCACGTTTCCCCTCTATAGTATCCAACGCTTGTCACAGGATGATACCATTGCATCGCTTTAGCAATATATTTGTAGGAAACTATATGGGTTCCCTTCTCTGTCGTAGTTATCCGCCCTCCTATCATTTCCACTTTTGCCCTATCATACTTTATGCACGGACGCATGCATGTAACTGCAAGCATATAAACTCAAGGGATGTATCAGGGGTCAATAACCCTTACAAGCTAATGGTATAAATATTATATTTCTTGCGATATTAGCCTTATTTACAACTTAAAATATCTTCTGCTGCTATAATATTTATAATCCATTGTGCCCATTCGATACCAGGTAAGGGTAAGCAATTAAAGATATAAATCGACATCCAAATTTAACAATTTTTTTATAATTGATATTTTGAAAATATCGAATAATAATCGAATAATTACTATATTGTACAGATATTTGCGCTTTGCATGCTCATATTAGCTTTGATTTGATTTCTTAAAAAAATTTCATATAATGTAGAAGTATTACAAAATAAAATTATCTCGCTTGTCAATGTCACGCTCATGCTAAAAAGTAATCGGAAAAACCACGTGGCCGTTCATTCGTCTGGCATACACGTGAAACCTGTTGCTGCGTGTGAAGTGACAGTAGTATGCACGTTGAAAGGCAGATGTCGCCCAGCAATACGATGCTAGCAGACTCTATTGGATATATTGTAAAGCAGAATAGTCTGGCGAGCTTCTCACGCGTTTTCCCTTCTTTCCGCAGTCTGAACTGTACTGCCACCTACTACTTCAATCGACCTATCGAGAGAGAGTAGTCTGCCCGCGCGATACGGAAGTTATCTACTTGACTGACTTCGGTCAGTTTGATCGTGTGTGTCTTTGATCTTTACCAGTTGCGCGAACAATTTTCATACTATTCAAAACATATATGTCGCCGTTTTGTTTACGGATGTAAACTTAGCGAATAAATATAAAAAAAAATATGTAATTACTCTAATTTAACTACTCTTATATCATACAACCATTTATTAAGCATTTTTTTTTTTAAATTATAAGTAGAGTGAATGTTATATTATGTAATTCTTTCAATATATAACGGAAGATTAATTTGTTTGTTTTATCCGTTTATTTATTTTTCTCCTCACAGCGGTTCTTCAGATTATAGATTAAATTATTTTATGTGAAAAAGATTGGAGATATTGTCGTTTTAAAAATAAAGAGCATCATTCATCAAAAGTTTCTTCATAAAATTCAGTTTAATTTTATTAAAATCTTTTATTGATTATATAATTACATAGTTTTACATAGTTCTTTCGATCTTTGAGCACATTATGGTAATTTCTTTCACGCCAGGTCAATGCGCTCTCATACCGTACTCTTTTGGTATTGTTGACGAAGTGAGAGGGTAGACAGTACGGATTAAGTATCCTTACCGCAAAAGCATGTTGCGCAATTGCATTGCTGCGAATTGCGTGGTAACGGCATACCACGCTCCGCGCCTGTGCGAGTCTCATTTTAGCTAAGCGTACGGCCCTTTATAGCTTTGCTATATATCCACAATCACGAAGCAAGTTGTAAAGTGTAAAATGCGCAGGACATTTATTCAAATCGTATCGACTTTTACGATAGGCATGATGCAACTTCATCAATAATTGGAGAGCGATTATTGAATCTTAATTATTTTAATCTTCATTATTTTTAAAACTAAAATATACTGGATATCTTAATTAATTAAAACCACACACACACACACACACACACACACACACACACACACACACACACACACACACATCAATTACTTATACGCGTGTATATGTATAAGTATTAGTTTTAATAATTAAAAATTGTTAATATAAATATAAACAATTTAAAAAATTTTTAATATATAATATTAATTTATTATTGAAAAGATATTTGAATATTCATAAAAACTATAACTATTCAAATTGTAAGTATTTATATATAACAATTATTTAGTATGTGTAGCTACTTCTTATTTTTTTATTGTTGTATTGTCTCATGTTTGAAATTTATTTTGCATTTAATATTCATAATTCTTATTATATGGAATAAATGACATGCGACAATCTTAGCGTTGTTTTCTCTTTCTTTCAATCACTGATACGATCATTCTTACATTACACTACTAATACAGCTTCACTGTACAGTGCGCAGTTAATAACGTGAAAGTTGATGTAAGGCGCGATAGAATTTTCACTTTACACAAGAACAATTTCTTTTCTTTTTCCTTTCTTTCTCATCTTCTTGGTGTTCATACAAGCATATTTAAATTTATTGAAGTTCATCCATGCTTTTGAATCTTTTCTGTCTTCCATTTTGAATTTTTTAGAAAAGAATAAAAGCTTTTTTTTAAACAACAGAAAAATGCAACATTCAATTAAAAACACTAATAGATTAATTTATGTAATACTGCTTACGTAGAAAGAGCTTACTACTTTAACTCTAAAATGTTACAAAACAGTTCTTATTTAAGTAAACTATCGCAATATTTATTACCACTACAGCTTATTATTCTTGTGATATTTGAGTAAATATTTAGCTGCATATTTATTTGATATTTGGAATTTCATTCAATGCGATATCAATTAATCATTTCGCGTGGTTGGCGCATGTCTTGTATTGTGATACTTAATCTGTACGTTGACAAATAAATCCCAGGCGATTTAGCTAGATCTCGCAGACGCGATTACAGGATGCATCCGCGAATCTCATCTGCGTAATGCGATGCATGCAATTACTCACGACACGTGGCGACTCGAGTGATCATTTCGTTGATCAACTATATGGATTCCGATGCATTGGTGTGCATACGATATCAGTGCGCCGGCTGGTTTGTCCATGCTTGTGTGATGGTATTTGCTAAACGCGGCTGTGCGTGTGTGTGTGTGTGTGTGTGTGTGCGTGCACGTAACCGATTCTCGCACACGAGCGAAGTCAAAGTTCAGTCACTCCGTAACCTCCTTTCGATCGAAACTATTACACACTAGCCAGCGACTCTCAACCGGTCGGATTTTTTTTTTTTACTTTCATTCTCGTTAAGCTTCGCAATATCGCATCGGCAATCGTTAAAACGCTTTTACCGCTTTGTTGCAACCGTTTATTATCCCGTGACGTGACTTAAACGAGACGTATATCACCGAAATATCTTTCACATATTCGTACGTTCTCGAATATATCCGTTTCTATCATATCCCCCCTCTCCCCCTCCCCCCAATCTTGACGATTGCCATGGTACGTGTAATCAGACAAAGCGTCACACCGTAAATACCGTTGTTTCTTCCAGTCGCAGATTTATCGTATTATTGAGAGCGACCAAATTTTTACTCCGCGTTATAAAATCAAATCGTGCAGTTTCTCAAAGATGCCCCTCCCTCATTAGGTTAATATACCTGATGGAAACGCTTTCACTCTCTTTCGCTTTCGCGGTGAAAACAGTAAAACGTAAGCGACCGTGCGGCCTGGTTTAAGCCACAAGACGTAACGGATGAATGTATGTTGCGGAATATGACGCGTACGTGTATCACGTAATGGAACAACTTACTTGCAACATTCTGAGCAGTTAAGATACGCTCTTCATCATTAATTTGTGAAGCTGCATAATCGAAGATGCGAAGATCAGTCAACCCAAATACAGATTTAATCGTGACACACGTTTCACTGCGGCACTAAGAACGTTAATCCGAACGTTAATTCGTTCTATAAATTGAAATGATTTTATCGGCTAGGATTGATATTATTGGGATACAAATTACTATCGCCGATTATGAACTCGATGTGCAACGCGTTACTTTAATGCAACGAAACAGGCGCAGAAACTTAGAAAATAGACACGAGTCAGTGGCACTATCGATGACGAAACCCATCGCAAATCACGCACTAATAACAAATGCGTATTCCAAATTGTGCCCTGTGCGTAAATTTGTAACGTAGCTTAATCTCGCGAGATTCTATCCCGGAAATTGTGCAACTTTTGCAATCACAGGTTACTCTTTCGCGTTGTCCGTTGTTTTATTAGGAAATAAAACTTTACTTCCCAATTTCGTCATTTCCAATTGCATAAGGAACGATGTGTAGAGTGACATAATATGCAAGATAATCGGATAATTCGACGATTTAATATTTTTTTTACATTCACAGTTTAGAATGTTTAATCGATGAAATCAAAAGGGAAGTTTCGTTAATATTTATTTTTTTATATTCCAGAAAATAGAAGGAACGAATATACAGAAATCTCCGATGATTCACGTTTTCGTAAGACAGCAAAGATATATTGACAATGTTCAGCCTTTTAAAGTTATAGACAAGTACAAGAGAAACTCGGTGCATGCATGAAGCACTGTCTAAGTATCTGTTTTTCAGGTAATGCTCAAGTTTATGACGTTTAACGTTGCCTTCGTCGTCGTCGTCATCGTCGTCGTCGTCGTCGTCGCGATCGAATAAAACCACGTCTCCTCGCGCCCATTATCGGAAGAACTTAAAATTCATCGTGCCACCCCACCTTTTATCGATCCGATCAAGGATTGATAGAGCTCTCTACAGCCCCGTTACGTTGGTCGGAACGCGGTGCTGGAACGCGCGAAAGTAAAAGTAGGCGGGCAGCACGCGTTGAACTGCTTGAAACGCGTCCTCGAACGGTCGCTGCACCACGAGGAGTTACCCCGGCCTCTGTGTTGAGCAATCAGTCCGGTAACTGTAGTTTCAGTTTCGCTTCGACTCTCAGAAATTTCTCGAATGCTTTTCGAGATACATCCCAAAAAATTTCAACATCGTAATAATAACGAGACTTTGTTGTAGCAAGCAGTTTCGCACGGTAAGACTAAAGAGATTCGGGTGCCTTTAGAAATTTACTTTCCTCCTCGTAGCCTAACCGTTGAGACGCTTTTAATAAATTAAATTTTCATCAAGAAATTTGAGAATTTAGCTATTTGCCAGAAAGATCCGTATTAATTTACACGATTGAGTAAAACGATACAAATCGACCGTTACATGTTTTCTAAAATTGTATATATTTTTCAAGATTCAAGATATAAGTTTTTTAAATCGTGGATTTCTTATCTCCTTCTCCCTGCCTCTTTCTCTCCCTCTCTCGCTCTTCCATTCTCCCTCTTTTCCTCCTCTCTCTCTCTCTCTCTCTCTCTCTCTCTCTCTCTCTCTCTCTATCAGATCTTCTAGACCTTGAAACGTTTACTTTCCGACGATACCATGAGTGATTGCCGTTTACAGCGGAGGAGGTCCTGTTGGACACACCGTTTCGCGAACAGTATCCGCGCACGGTGGGAGCTTATTCGGTCGTTGGATTGCGTTGAGCAAGCCGAGAGCGAGCAGCAGTCACCTCGATAGCGAGTGTTGAACCCGCGGGAATCTAGGCCGGCGCACTGACATACCGCGTATACGAAAGGCGAGCGTATTAACACACGCGAGTCGATATGTATGTATCAGGCCAATACAGCGTGCACGTATATACGATATGCGCGAACGAATGGGGATGGCAGGACGGTCAGATTTTTAGAAATGGATAAAATTTCTGATTTGTTTGTAAAAATTTCAGACGCGGGTTAGGCCAGCTGTCATACAAATTTATTATCTGCCTTACGTTTCCTCAAACTCTCCGAGATATATTGATAAACTTACACAGATCACTTCGGTCACTCAAGGCTGAATTGATTAATCAGTCGTTAAGACTCGGTAATTGGGATGAATTAATGGTCAACTGCATTATGAGCAAGCAAGTTCGAGGCATGCTGAAGGAGAGTGCGAAGAATAGCGAATGTACGTGTGCGTGATGCGTGCCAGTAACGCCGAAAGTGTCCCACTAACGCGAGAGAACAACGACCTGGCGAGTCTCTCTCTCTCTCTCTCTCTCTCTCTCTCTCTCTCTGTCCCTGCTCTCCTCTCCTCGTACCCTGCCCTGTCCTCTCCGTCCTCCGCACTTTGCGTCATCAAACGCCTCTAATAACGCACTGTCGTTGTCGCTCGACTCGATACAAACCCGACTCGTTTCATTCGCGAGAATCAGCGAGAATTTCGCTTTGCGCTTTGAGAACACTTTCATTGTGAGAGTAGCATCACACGAAGTATGGAGTATGATATTTATATGAAGTGAACATATGAAGAGCGAAATTATGATTATTTTGGAAAAAAAAAAAAAAAAAAAAAAAGCGAAAAAAGTACGAGTTCAATCTTTTTCGTATGAAAATATCTGTCAGTTTAAAATTGAGAAATCAATGCGTCTAAATGATTTTTGGTAGTATAATAAAATCGAGATATGACGATTCTCGTTTGCCGATTGGTGTATCATTTGCGAATCGGTCATTAATCCGAGAAGTTGAAAAGCATTTATTTCTCTTATCAAAGCGCATTTGTCGAACGAGTCACTCTCCCTATCATCAAGGTAACAGGAAATCACTCGTCAAAAGAGTTTGACCATCACGATCGTAAGTCGCGATTCTACTTAGAAACGCTTATTCCGGCTTTCTCAATTGGTGGAGGGTAGATTCATGGTGTTCGATCGACTATTATGAAACGGCGAATTCATGCCGGAGTATAGCGCGGACGTCGAACTCGTGTCCGTTCGAAACGGCGTTACGAAATCAGGAACTTTCGAGTCCACGTGTGTGTTTGTTACACCACACTGAATTTCTAAGAATATAATCTCAGAGTGACGATTAGAATTATTAATTTTACGGTGCAGCTGATTATCGCGAGCGTCATAACGCAGACCGTCCCGATCTTGCGTCAGATTTCAAAATCTTCAAAGTTATCTTTCGAAGCTGACTTAGACGCTTCGATTTCTCAGACGCTAAATGAGAAAATGAATACCGCAAATATTTATCACTTCTGAAGCATTCTATGTGAACGGATTCTGTTCGATGCATCGTTTGAGCTCCATCTGCGCTAGAAAGCACCAAGGATAAGTCCGCCCACGAACAGGCGAAGCAGTTCGTAGTCGCGAAACGGCAGTGTTGTGAAATTCATTAGCAGCTGAATACAGACACATAGACCTGATCATGAGAGATCCAATCTTGTTGCTAAAACTATTGCTTAGATAGCGCAGGAGGAAATGAATATCATATAGGACAACTCATTAAATACTGCCCGCCTTACGCATTTACGCATTCACGCGTAAATCCGGAGAAAGAAAAGTAAAAATATGCGTAATATTGATCTCGATAGAAAAATCATATTCCCTTTACTACAAGATATTCGCTCTATCGATTACGAGATGTTTAAACATTTCGAATTTAATAAAGTGTAATTCGTCAGATTATCGAATCACCTTCTCTACTGTAAGAAACGCCATGTACTTTCGCTAGAAGAATCGAGGATTGAGAAATTTCGCAATTAAATTTCACTTTGGAACTTAAGTGCCGTTTTCTTGCGTTGCAATATTATTGGTATCGTTTATTGTTCTCGTTATCGGTCATTGCTTCTATTTTACGACACAACTCAAATATCTTACAATAACAGATCATTACGGCGAATATTCTGGAATTATACAAGTACTAGAACGGCACAAGTTATATTTTGCCGATATTAATAGTTTTATCACTACAATTGAGAGTTTTCTCAAACTTGAATCAGATGAGAAAGTATTTGCAATAAATCATTGGTAATATGTAATTTTGTATATCTGACACTTTAATAATACGTAAATATTATCTTTAAATCTTCTTTGTGCTTGTGTATTTCGTGCTTTTAATACAAATTTTATTTTACATAAATTTATAAATAATATATAAATTTTATTTTATATAAATTTTTATATATTTTATAAATATAGACAAATACATGACAAAAAAATAAATTACTTCTAACGTTTGAGATATCGTCATTCTAACAATAAAATATTACTAATTAAAAAACCTAATTGAAATGGTATTTAAGAAACTCTTAAAATTTGAAATCCTGAATATTCAAGAATCTTAGCATCTGATTTTTTGAAAATTTGAGAATTTGAGAATTTGAATTTAATAATTTTTTTCTCATTTTTCAAAACGATTGGAGTTAGTTTTGCCAAGGTTTTCAGGGGAAAGACAAGTCAGCTGCCTTTTGGTATAGCGAGGCTGTGAAAGCACCCTAAGGCGCAAAAGCGAACTGTGCAGCCAAGCCGCTCACCCCGTCCTCGACGACGGTGGTTCGTCGTCCGCACGCGGCCTTCGGAAATGGGGACGTTCGCTAGCAGTCTCGTGGATCCGAAAGAGGAACGACGATAGCGACACTGAGAGTCAGAAAGAACGAGTAGGAGATAACAGGAATGAAAGAGAAAGATATATATCGGACGGAGAGACGTGAGAAAGATGAGAAAAAAAGCAAGTTCGCAGTTTCGTCGGATATGGAATATCCTCGCACAAGGGGACAATTTTCGTTTGGCATTTCGTTTGCCAATTATTTCTCAAGGGAAAGAAAGAAGACGGAGAAGGTAGAAGAATATAAATTTGACACGTGTACACACATGATATATACACATATCCGTTTCTCCTTCTACGGAGCAGAGTGCTGCCCGCCTTGCCATCGGGGCGCAATGCACTCTCGACGAGACCTTGTCCTGGCCAGTGGCTTTCAACGGATTATACTGTTTTCTGAGGCGAAGTGTCGGCGACGTTATGCGGTTACGCATCGCGTGCAATTTAAATTGTCGTTTTATACAATCCAGGGCGTGAATTATGACGCGCGAAACCACGTCGAACGGATTCCGAGATCAGTAATTAAATCGTCTAAAATGAGATATGGATGTTAGCATTAATTGTGTGATGAGCATACATAGGTCTGTGATATTTGTACCCCCTCTTTTCCTGTCCCACCCCTTCTTTGCACTTCTTCCACGATAACTCGCTACGAATAATTTTTATGAATACACAACATGGCTGGATGGCGTAAATATATTACGCGACAAATATGCCGTGACAGAGTAACGACTCGACAGGGACGCGGGTGTCCGAATAAATCAATGGCGACACCGAGGCCGAGATGGAAAAGTAGGGCTGAAAAGCTGTGCGGAAAGAAAGAAGTTTCCATTTTTTTGTACGAGTCACGGTTGCGACAGCGCAAGTCGCTGCGACGCGAAAGTTGTCTTTCGCCTTCGCATTATCGCATTGTCGATGACGTTCGTCCATGTGCGTCTGTGCCCGATGTCCTTTCAAACCCCTTAATCGTAAATGGAATATGCGCCCCCGATTTCGAAGGCCGATCGGGCAATGCACTCGGTGTCGGTCAACGGAATGATCTGTTCTATCGTTCTTAAGGCACTCTCACACCAAATCGCTTTCTTCTCGTTGGATTCTCCTCTACTAACTTATTCTTATTTTTATAATTGTTAAAATAGCTTAATTAGAGCATAAATTGCATTTATCTTTTATCTATTAAAGGATTATAAACCTTATTTATCTCTTTAACAGTTATGAGTAGAGATGATTCTTTGTATTCCTTAAGCAAGCTTTCAATAAATATTCTTTTATTATTTTTTTTATTAAAATATCAAACGTATATTACAAACGTGTAAAAGCATTTCTTGACTAATGAGTAATTAATGAGTATTTAATATTAAACGCAAATAACTTCAAGTCAGTCAAGATATCATGTTAGATAATATCATATTATGTTTACCTCTCGTTATTCTTTTTTTCTTTTCTTCATCTCAATCAGTTAGTCCATATTATAGTTATATGTTGATATTCAAGAAAACATGTATCGTGCAACTGAATGCACAGGTTGACTTGGCTGGTTGAGTGAGTGAGCGAAGATGACGTCAGAGCACGGTTGCAGCGCCCTAGATCGAGGGAGGTCACCGTGTGCCAGGCCGATGGCCCGCCGAGGTCGTACCCTCGGTCTCTCCGCGCCGAGTACGCTTTTCGTCTAGCCGTTTCTAGGCTAGGTTGGGTTACGTCTCCAGAACGTGGGAGGCCGTTGAGTGCAATCTCGGAAATCCGATATATCATCTAGTGTATAATGCTCTAGGTCATCCAGATACTCCGAGAAGTCCTGGCCACAAAGTAACTAAAAAAACGATCGTTCTACTCTCCCTTATCGGGTCTAATATCATCATCTCTGGATCTGGAATTTTTCTGAATATACGATACCCTATGTATAAAATTCTAAGAAAGCCAAAGAGTTTTCGAAGTATTTTACAATTTACCGGGAAATTCTGAGAAACTCGAAAGAGCAAGCGAAACTTATGGATAAAACGGGGAAAAACTTGAATTATTAAAGATTCGGGGATTTTAGTTAAAAATTCAACAAAGAATTTGATTTTCGAAAGATTAAGCACCGTCTAATTTAAGCTCGTTCGCTGTATCTATCTGTAGCTGAACGATCCTTGTCGTAGGTTACGTATGTACGCGTTTGTATTTATAATAAAAAGAATGCGCCCTGCCTTGCGAAGACGATCGTCATGCACGATTCGCACGTGGTAACCGCGGTAAAAAAAGGGTGAGGAGAACCTTCTGCCAGTAGAACAACGTACCGCCGTGAACTCTCGGCGACTCTGTGCCACCGCGGAATCGCGTGTCACGTACGTCAAGTGCAAAGATGCATTCACTGCAGATGCTCGCCCGATGTCTTCAATCGATGTCATAGATCGCTGCGATCTGTCCGCGTTTGCAGTTTACGAAACTGGCGAACGATTCTTTATGCTTGTTCACGTATTTTTGCGATTAGAAAAATTACTCACTCATTTGTTGATTAATGATGACTCATGAAAATTTAATCAATAATCTATCCATATTCTTTATAAAAAAAAAAAAAAACAAATAAATTATATTTTATTTTATTTTGCTAATTAAATATAGATATTTCCGGACATGCGATTGCGGCGGGATCGTATATATAATTTGTACTTTTGTGACTTCATATACACATTTCGCTCTTCCACGCATCGATTGCTATTCGATTGCTGGAAGCGCGATATTTTTGTCAAAGCTGAAATTATAACGTCACATTATTAAATTGATGATCAATTTAATATTACCGATGCCAATAAGTGTCTTACAATTGAATTTATTGCAAATAAATATTATATTTCCTATTGTAATGATAGTTCATTAACAGCGCAAAGACACAATTACATTACCTTGGAATCCTACAAATTAAAATCCGTAAGGCTTTAATTTTCATATCGACTGCATGCAGGCGATGATAGAATTCCACTTATCCACTTTAGTATATAATTATCGGAATGTGCAATGCGCGCGGGAGAGGAAAGAGATCATGACGAAACGTAATTGAGCTATCTTTTTTCCCTACTGAAGTTACACTAGAATTTACGCGTCACTTATAATGACGCTCGACATATAATTTTCCCAGAGAATGGGCGCTGCCAAGTATTTGCTTGTATATCTCTACACGCGTGTCTCAAACTACACAGGTCGCATTAGCATCAATTTAATTCCTTGAGCGGGTGTGACGGTATACAAAGTGCAACCATTTGTCATTTGGGAGGTCTTAGAATCACGAGGCCATTGTTGCGATCGTATCCTTTCTCTGACTTCGCTTTTGAATCATGGTCGTCTCTATCGTCATGGAATTGATTATTAAACTTTTAACGAAGGTATATTCAATATAAACGAAATTAAAGACAGAGAGAGAGAGAGAGAGAGAGAGAGAGAGAGAGAGAGAGAGAGAGAGAGAAATTAAGAACATAATGCTCAGAAGTACATAATTTCAAGTGCGTACAGTAAGTGAAATATAATTTTAAACTAAAATAAATTTCTGCGATTGCAATCGCAATCCTCGCATGCGGCGTTTGATTTATGAACGATCTAGCAATTTCCAATATAGAAACCAGTCGTCTCTTTTTCCTACTACGCTCTACATACGCTGCGGATATAAACGCTCGGATTAACTCCTTCGTCCAAGCGAAACCCGTCTTGCTTAATTTCATTTTCTTCATACTCACTCTCAAATGCATCATTTGTCTGGAGTGTAAAATATTTTGATTTTACAACGTTAAATCGTGTAATATTTGATCTCCACGTACAATTATATACGTTGAAGAGACACTAATAAAAACATTTATTATATAATTAATAAACCTTACTTGTTTAAAAAACAAAATCGGATATGTGAGAAAGCCACAATTTATAAATTAATAAATGAACTGTCATAAATCTAGCAATATCTCGATGATAAAATATTGCTACTAAAAATATTAACAACATGTATATTTATATTCTAATTCTAAATGACCTATGGAGAAGTATCTGTATTTGCGGGAAGTTTCAATAAAATCTGCTTCAGATATCATTAATTATCGATAAGCCGACGAATATATCGCTTCGTTTTCATTCAATCATCAGATGTATAATCGCATAATTCTATCTTTAATATCTACCCTGTATAAAAGGCAACGGGGGTATTAGCGGAATCAAGCGGTACCATATTAGTGAAGTCTGGATGCGCAAAAATAGCAAAGGGTCACCGGCCCAAAGTGCGAATCTCGCCGAGAAGAGCTTGGCGATCAATTGTTCGAGCAGATCATGTTTACCTGCGCACGCGGTTACATTCCGTGACGAATGAACCGCGTATGCAATTTCGATGCAGCCTGTCCTAGTGGGCGGACATTCACCCTCACTAGTCGAAGATTGCCGATCAGAGGCGAGGCTTCGCGAAGCTTCTGAGGATTGGCCGGGTACTTGGTTCTGTTGCGAAATTTTTTTTGTCTAAATCTAGATTTAGAGCTTTTTTCGCGCGTTCCTCTCGGCGACGTGGCAATTGTCGTCCTCAACGACAATATATACGCCTGCACAACTTGTCGCAGAAGTCAACCGCAAACCAATCGCATATCGCCTTTTTCCCTTTTCTTATTTTTAAATATCATTATTTCTAAGATCGAATCTGACCGACGGATTCTCATAGCGGAAAAAAATGCACTTGACTTACTTCTCGCTTTGAGGCCTTCATATAACTATAATTAAATTTATTAGAAACCTTTTGTTGCAGCACACCACGATCCTTGCATCTTGCATTTAGATTTTATTGTGTATCTCGGACTAAACAAAGATATGCTACGACCCGCCTCTGAATATTCCAACACCGCGCTCTCGGCTCTGGCGCGATCGACCTCGACGACGGAGAACGGAGGACGTTGCACTTTGACCGTATCTAATATAAGATACTGCACGCGAGTATAAATACGGCGACTAATAGGGTTGACGAAATCATTAGCATTATCGCGTCGACATTTTCGTCGACGTTCTAACACTCGTCCGAAAAAATCCTTTACAGAAGGCTGAACCTAATGTTTTATATAAACATTTTTCTATCTTTTCTTTCAAAATAATCATTCAGAGTTATAAATTTTCCTTTTCTCTGTCGGCCTATTCAATAAAGTTTTAAGTAAATCACAAATAAATATGAGTTTTTCAAAGATAGGTTTTATATTTTTTCTGCTCTCTGATATCAAAAAACAGTTTGGCGTATTATCGAAAGTTTATATTATACGTATACTTTACGTGCATAACTCTAGAGTAGGTTTAAATAGCTATTATTCTTGCGCAGGCGTGAGCGGTACGATTGCAACGCGTGAAGACCGTTATGTGTACAGTGAAAGGATTTCAT
This sequence comes from Pogonomyrmex barbatus, assembly GCF_055798465.1. NCBI lineage: Eukaryota > Metazoa > Arthropoda > Insecta > Hymenoptera > Formicidae > Pogonomyrmex > Pogonomyrmex barbatus. The sequence goes on from NW_028297127.1 coordinate 10,851,875, forward strand.
GCGTTTGAAATTAACCGTAACGGTTATAAGTATTACGAGGTGATAATGTCGCGTGCGCGCGTTATTATTTGCTTCTTACTGACAACACCCTGATATTAATTGCCAGGATTGCTCTAACAACCGAAGTAAACACGAGGATAAAATAAAAATAGAATAATCAACCAGTGAAATAACAAGAATAAAATAACGAAGTGCACAATTAAAAAGTAGAATATTTTTTTGTATTTCTTTTGATAAAAGAATTGCATTTATTAATATACAAATTATTTTCGATTTATTTTCGTAATATTTTGTTGGTGACGATAGTGTTTAAAGTTCCTAAAGGTACTACTTTAAACTTTTCTTCTGGCATTCTCTATTGTTATCGGTTCACAGTCGAGCATTTCGATCAGACTTTCGCGAAAATGTATCTTATCCGTCTCGTCTGTATCGCAATTAACAATGTTACTACATCATCCGGGCCACCTAAGGCGGCCCGTTTTTATCAGCGGAACAGATTGGCAGGCGTAATGATAGTGTTACTTATCGTCGTGCAACTGAAACTGGCTGGTACACAGCGTTTCGACAGTCGCATAAATCCGCGGTTCGATCGATCGATAAACGCGGCGCGGCAACGGTACGGCCGAATCGTTGCGAGGCGGTGAAAACGCACTTACAACAGCCTGGCAGCCGACGCCGTTGACAGCCAGGGTGAAGGAACTTTATCTGACTGGTAGCGACTATCCGGTAGCGTAACGCTGGTATAACGTAACGCTCGCTAACGCATTACGTATAGAAGCATTACGACGTCTGGCTTTCTGCACTTTCGGCCTAGTTTAGGCGAGACATATCCTATCTACCTCTCTGAGAATTTCTTCGCCTTCTCCTCCGTCTCCTCCGTTCGGCGAGGCCGATTCTTTCAATTTCTTACCGCCGTTTTCTCGCGTCTCCGGCAACAAGAGCCGATCTGACCATGCAACAGGCTTATGTCACGCTGGATCTATTTGAAGCTCGGGAACACGCGCCATTTAAATACGCGAATGGAATTTCAATGAAAATTCAATGAAACGCGATATAGAGTGGTTAAATACGATGTTATGATTACGGATTTATTTCGTGAAACCGTTGAAACGGTTTATCTCTTTCGTCATCGAAATCAACTATGTATCTGTCATCGCTATAGATTAAATTTATCGCGGGTAGGTATGTTTACATGTCAATTGATTATAAGTTAGATTGGTCTTGTACACAACTTGTACACATTTTTATCGATACAGTATATATATATATATTTTTCTCCTGTCAATTAAATAGAGCAGATCGAGAGTATATCGCGCGTAGGAAACAAATTCATGTTATGAAACATGATACATACCTCCTTGCGGAGGCGACGTTGTCAAGAATGTTACGTTGTCTAACACAGTGCGTGCAGATGTAATTGACTAACAAACCAATAGTGGAATGTGCATTGTCAGCTCTACCCAACGTCTGCAGATTCACACCGAGAGCTTTCTTGGTCAAACTGTTGTTCACGCCACGACATCCGAGCGGCCATGTGTTTTGCCTGTACGTTCATATATGTCACATTGTTGATTGAGAATGGCGCTGATTGTGCAATAGAAAATTGTAGGCCGAACAATGTTGGTCAGTGTTGAAGAACGTGAGAAGGAGAGGAAGGTGATAAAAATACTTTCTCAGGAATATAAAAATAAAAATTATGAAATAATCTATAGATAGCTATATCCTACATGCGGATTTTTTTTTTTTTTTTTTTTTTTTTTTTTAACAGAATATATTTTGGTAAATATGTAAGACTACTTACTACTTTTGGATTGAGTGAAAACTATATGGAGTGCTGAACTTATTATTACTTTACTATCGCTAAAAGCTTATTCGTTTATCGCACGAAATCCAATGCAAAGCTGTTTGTTAACATGCGTATCTTACCTCGTTTCTAAGTTTGGATGTAGGATAGACTTTCCCGACCTAATCGTTCCAGTCAACCTACCTCGGTAGCCTACACTCTTATAGTTACATTGCGAAAGAAGTACAAGTCCCAGTTACCCACATTCTGTGCCAGATATTGACTGCTAATTAAACAATCGACGATTTCAATGTTCCTATTTCGAGATTTCTCAGAGCTTACAATGCGCGCATTAAAAAAATACTGACGAAAAAATAGTACGAAAAAATTTGGATTCTGATTGTGCCAAAAAGAATGAACTCTTTTTAAGTAACTTAGTCATTTTGTGCCCTTCTTATGCGGAAAGAGTGCATTGCATTTATATATTTACCGATACCATTATAATTCTTCAATTCTTGCTCGAATGATCATGCAAATATGCTATTTTATAAAAATTACATATCTGTTTCTCATCATTTCTCGTGGGTAATATAAAATATAAATTATTCGCATACTATGCACTATATGTGCCTGCAGTGCACATTGCAAATGCATAGCGTGAGACAAATAAGTTGATAAGGGTGATAAAAATATCCGCCGTGGTATGAGATTTGTTAAATGAATAGAAACAGAAATGTGAAGCTAGTTTTCAAATCCGTAATCGACGAGATATTCAAACGTCCATGCACTTTCTCAATAAGCATCGCACGTGGGAGTGGACTGCAAGTTTCGTAATTACAGGTTTACTTCTAGGATATTATCTTGCGCGCGAATCAAACGGTGCAAGCTGCACCTGAAAAATTTCTCGCGGACGGTGGGTAGCTATTGCAACGCGGAAAGTGTCCCACGCAAACTCCGTTAGGCAGCTGACATTGCATAGACATCTATTCTGACCGGCTGCATATCTCAGCCAGCTGTCCATTGTCTGCGTACAAGTAGGCCTGCACGAGAATGCAATAAAATCGTCTCCTGCCACCGATACGCAGACCGCGAATATAAGATGTATCTACTTATTCCAGCAGGACAAAGAGTTTCACAATGCATTTCTAATTTTATACATTTACTATACTTTATACTACTATGAAATACAAGTTTTATATTCTTTATAGTTTGAGCAGAGTCATTAGTACAAAGTCTTTTCAAAGTCCTTTAAACGTAATGCATTTGCATTCCCTTTGGATTGTTTCTTTAAATCCTTACATTTTTTTTTCGGATATTTTAGTTTTTCTTTATTACAATGCTTTACAAAAAAAGCAGTTTTCTTAATAATAAAAATATATTAAAATAAATAGTAGCCTCGTCTCATTAATGATGTCTTTATACAGAAATCAAATTTTTTTTTAATAATAAGTAAAGTGTCTTAAAATTGTAAACAATGTACAATCTAATAACAAAGAATTTACGGGTTTTAAAATTTCCTATGTTAAATGGAAGAATTATAAAAATCATAATATTAATAAATTTTTATTAATAAAAAAAATATAATTAATATTCAAACTGCAGGTTATAATTATATTATCTATATTCTGTATTATTATTTAATCAATTTGTCAAATTTTTTTTCATATGCGTCTTATTGAACATCTTTGTTAAATACATAGAAAAAAATTTCTTTTTAAAATACGATAGTACTAATTAATAATATTCGTCTGATGAATAATAATTATTTTTGAACGAATAATCACACGAGATATCACACCAAGATATCGAATAGTTAACTCATTTTTCATGAATACGATGAGTGACATACTTGTTAATTTTGACCATAATACATTTAAAATTTATAAACATTATATTTAGTTCATGATTGTAATTCTTGTAATTTTGGATGTTACACTACAACAATTTTTTTCAAGAAAGTAAAGAATAGAAAGACTAACGATAAATAAAAAATAAACTAACATTTTTCAATGTTAACAACGACTAACATGTTTCAATGATTACGTAAATCAATTTCCGATTAAATCACTGAATACTATGTAATTATATTTACAAACCACAAGTTAGGGTAGGTTAGGCTTTGACTGCTTTTAGATTACGCTGGCATCCGTGCACCGTTGCTCGCTTCGGTCCCACCACTTACCTGTGATTCAACTTGTATTTTCCGTAGACGTAACCCACGTGTTCGTGCTGCACGCATACATGCGTATCCGTTAGCGCAAGGGTTAAACAGCTTTCACTCTCTAAGTGTTGGTGAGTCAACGACAACTTGGCAGGGGAACGCACTATATTCTTCGATTGTATATCACATCCAACAGGGCCGTAACAAGATTAACCCTTCGAACATTTTTCAATCGATTTGATTTAAATCAAAGATATTTTTAAATGTACAAAAAAAAAGATGCATACTTCTCTCATAGATACAGTAATCTACATCATTAATATTTAAGCAAATTTAATTACTGGTTGTTAAGTTAGGTTTACTCCAGTGTAAAGTACAAGCTTTTGAAGTTGGCTCAAATATAAATACGTAGAAATGTAAATCCATATTGTATGACAATCTCCTGAATCTCCTGAAGAATTGTGTATATAAATTGATAGATTCAAGGATTGAATTTAATTAGCAAAATTTAAAACAAGTCATTTTTACAACGCGTGTTACATGGATAATGCAGTTTGAGGAATTGTCAAAGCACAATGAAACCTAGGTCGAGTGTTTGTCGACCAAGATCCTTGATCCTAATGACGGGTCAACCGTGCCAATTGGCCGTACGAATAAAGCGGTTTTGTCCCGAGGATATGATATGATCATAGTTTAATCTCTGACTTAATAAGATCTGTTTCATTGCTCGAAAAACAACGCGCATTCATATCGTGCATACTATCAATTTACTACAAAAATTTTTAACATTCATTCAAATTATTATTAAGATTATTAAAAATTGCGAGTCTTTAATCTATAAAATATAATAGCTTATATTTAGAATAATAGATTATAAAGTAATCTATTATTCTAAATTTAGCAAGTTGCGAATGTAAATAAATTGAATAATTCGTAAAAATTAAAAGTTACTAACTGATTAACATACATACGTAGATCTGGAAAAATATATGCAGAGTTTATATCATCGCATATTTTGATTTTCGGTTTTCGAAAACGAAAACGAAAAATTCTTCTTAAAAAAAAAATGACTTACTCGGTCTAAGAATATAAATCGGCCGATTTTGAATTCGATGTTTTGAATTCAGAATTAAAAATTTTTTGGATTGGACCAAAAGTTAATTCTTGAGAGTGAGTGACGGAGCGCGCGGGGTGGACGTAGCGCTTCGGTGATCCCCGGCGGGCTCGACGCGCAGGCGCCACGGTGCGGCGGCACACCACGCTGCGAGAAACTCACTCGCGTACTGCATCGCACGGCACACACAGCGCACACCAACTAATCAACGAACCACGAGCGCGGGTCAGCGCCGATTTGTAGGTAACAACCACGCGGTCGTGCCGATGGTTATGGTGCGACAGCAATAACGCAATAACGCGCCGGTGATAAGCGGTGCGTTGACAAACGGACAGTGATCGAACTACCGATACCCGGATCACAACGGTTGATCGAACTGTGATCGCAAAATCGGCAGACAAGTGTGTGCCTATGCCGTTACGAGTTCGTTAAGTGCGATTTGATTTAGCACGCTCGCTGTAAGTGAGAAAGGGGACTGTCTCGCGTTACTCGCATGTCCCGCGGCGTGGCATGTTCTCCGGCCGTTCATTGTTTACGTTCGGGTGTACGCGTCAAAGGGAGCTACGCGTCGGGGGTTCATAGCGCGATTTTCGAGGGTGCAATTCTCGCGACTTCTTTTTCCGTTGCCGGGCAATGACTGTGCAGAAGGTCAAGCCACGCGGTACCGCGGCGGAGGAGCAACAACCCTCGGCGTCGGACATCCTCTCACCGTCGGGCGAACCTCACGAGAATGACAAGGAACAATCATCGCGAAATTGCTACCGCGGGACCGGTCCACAGGACAGCGAAAATCTTCTGGGATGCGTCTTGGCCGGTGAGTAAAAGGTCCAATGAAAGGGAGAGTTTGCCCTCCGGCAATGTGTGTTCCTTCCAACACGTTATCTTACGCGTCGCCTATAGGCCTTAACCGCTAAATGCACCTAACGGACCCGTGGAAAAATTCCTAACGTAATACACGGATCGCTATTCATATAGGAAGGAATGGAGAAAGAGGCGTTTTCACTTTCCAGCGCGGGCAGGAATGTAGGTCGCGGGGCCCGGGACGAGGCCGAGTTCGTTGCCCTCGGTCGGCGGCCTTCCACTCGGTGCTCCGGCAATTTTTCTCTCTCTCTCTCTCTCTCTCTCTCTCTCTCTCTCTCTCTCTCTCTCTCTCTCTATCTCTCTATCTCCCTCTCCTCTTGCGATTCCCTCTTCCCCATCCGATTACATCTATACCACACACGCCTCTTGTTCGTGGTGTTGGTATTAGCCTAGATAGTGCGAGAACCTCTCTAGTCTCCCACCCTCTTTCACGCATACACACGCGCGAACGTTTCCTCCTCTCGCTAGTCTCTCTTTCTCTCTCTCTCTCTCTCTCTCTCTCTCTCTCTCTCTCCGTGATTCCCCTTCCATTTATTTCTCTCGCTCTGTCTCATTCCTCCTTCTCTTGGCGAATCGCACGCTCGCGATCTGCGCTCTCTCTCTCTCTCTCTCTCTCTCTCTCTCGATACCGACAGGAAAGTGGGTCGACGGGGCCTTGGCGCGAGGCTAGTTCGTTCACCCTGCCTGCCCCGTAACTGGGGCAAGATGAAATTAACCGAGCAGTCCGACCCTCCGTTCCCCTCTCTGTCCCGCCGTTCGCCAAGTAGAACCATGGTGAACTCCGCGCGACTCGTGTGGCCAATCGCCGGCGGGCCGGTTCAACGAACTTCAACTGGGTCTCCCCACCTACCCCACCACCCGGTAGCTCTCCCACTCCAGTTTAGCTATTCGACGACTAAGCTTCCCCACCTACATCCACTAGCGAAGGTCACCAACACAGCCAACAATGTCTTGTCGGCGTGTTGAAGATTGGAGCCGAACCGCTCACATATACATACAACACCAGAGACATGCGTGACGCGTGACTTCGCGAAAGTGTGTGCAC